>NC_034177.2:20238575-20556908 GCF_002021735.2 Oncorhynchus kisutch
CCCCTCAAAAGGTAGATCCTAGTGTTAAGGCCTTCCTTACCCATTATGACCCTCCAGAGCCCCTGGAACCGCGACAGGCCTTGTTTGGAGGCCGGACCAATGCTTTGACATTGCGTTATGTAGCTCAACCCGACGAGACAATAGGCTATGTAGATTTTACATCCCTATATCCTAATGTAATGAGTTCCTCATTCTATCCTATAGGGCATCCTGAAATTATTCACAGCGACTTTGACGAACCCCAAAATTATTTTGGTTTAATCAAAGCGACTGTCTACCCTCCTAGGGGGCTGGTTTATACCTGTGTTGCCTTACAAGGGTCCTAAAGGAAAACTTTTCTTTCCCCTTTGTCGCACATGCTGTGAAAACCACAACCAGGAAAACCCCTGTGATCACACAGATCAAGAAAGAGCCCTGACCGGTGTATGGGTCACTGTAGAATTCTCTAAGGCTTTAGAGAAGGGGTATCGTGTGGCCAAAATCTTTGAAGTGTGGAACTTTTCCAGGAAATCAGACACACTTTTTAAAGAGTACATCAAAACCTTCTTGAGATGCAAGCAGATGGCTTCAGGCTATCCTGCATCGGTCACAGATCAAGAAAGTAAAGACCAGTACATTCAAGACTACCATGACAGAGAAGGCATACTTCTTGACCCTGACAGAATAGAGGTCAACAAAACCAAAAGAAATGTGTCGAAATTGTACTTGAACTCCCTTTGGGGGAAATTAGCGCAGAGATGCAATATGCTAACAACTTCGATCATTAAAGACCCCGAAGAATTTTTGGAATTTGTTTTTTCGGACCAATACGAAATTTCACATTTTTCCTTCTTGAGTCAAGACATTGCCTTGGTGCAATGGAGGCGCCACCAAAAGTGGGTTCTACCCCCGGGTAATGTAAATGTGTTTCTTGCAGCATTTACCACAGCCTATGGCCGCCTTGAACTGTACACCCTCATGGAACAGCTTCAGAGGCGGGTTCTTTACCACGACACAGACTCTGTGGTCTATGTAAGCAAACCGGGGGATTGGACCCCCCCACTTAGCAACTATCTTGGGGGTTTAACGAGTGAACTCGAAGAGGGTGACCATATTACAGAATGGTCCTCATGTGGTCCAAAAAGCTATGCTTTTAGGACTAAAGCCAATCACGTGGTGTTGAAAGCCAAAGGCGTGACTCAAAACTATGAAAATGCACCGCGTGTAAACTTGGAATCAATCACGCGCTTGGTCGAGGGGTTCGTAAAGGACAAGAATAGTGACTTGGAGATTTTGAGCTCCTACAACAAAATAGTGAGGGATAAAAAGGGGTTCCATCTAAGAAACGCACCACTCACTAAAGATTCAGGGTAGTCTATGACAAGAGACAGCTATTGCCTGACGGTACCACATTGCCCTTTGGCTACTGACTTATGCTACAAGCCCCAGTGTGTCTTAAAGCTTAAGATATTATGACTGCTGTCGAGGGTTTTGACCCCCGGCTACAATTGCCTTTTTCAGCATTAATTGCCGGCCCTTCAAACAGTGGCAAAACTTTTTTTGTAAAAAGTATTTTAGAGAATTCTGAACATGTGTTATCTCAAAAGCCTGACAATATTGTATGGTGTTATTCATGTTACCAACCTCTGTATGATGAATTATTGAAGACAATAAAAATCAAGTTTGTTGAAGGAATACCCGATTCTCTGTCTGATGATGAACTTCTCCCCCCACATGTAAATAATCTGCTGGTTTTGGACGATATGCTATTTGCTGGTAGCGAACACCCTGAAATTGCACGAGCTTTTACCCAATATACTCATCATAGAAACCTGTCCGTGCTTTACTTGGTCCAGAATGTGTTTCACCAAGGTAAAAATAGTCGGACCATTAGCTTGAATGCCAACTACATGGTATTGTTTAAAAATCCTAGAGACAAACTGCAAATTAGCACTCTAGCTCAGCAGATGTACCCTGGACGGAAATCATACTTTATGGAGAGCTATGAGGACGCTACCAAAGAGCCATTTTCTTATTTAATCGTGGATTTAAAAGCAAATACTCCAGAACACCTTAGGCTACGTACAGGGCTGTTTCCGGGGGAGAGGCCTGCTGCATACCTTCCTAAAAAGTAAACGCTATGTCTCTGCGTTTAAAAAGAAACCTCCCCCTCTTGAGAAGGCTAGTAGGTTCTACAGCTAAAGAACGGAAGGCCATCTTGGGTCGCTGTTCTTCAGATCTCATATTAGCCCTATGTGAGATTGCTTTGAATCTTCTCAAAGGACGCATTCCACTCACCCTGAACCAATTGAAAAAATTAAGGAGACAAAAGACAGCGATCAAACTCTTTGCCAATAAAAGGGCCAGTCTTCAAAAGAAAAGACATAGTATACAACAGTCTGGGGGTTTTCTTCTACCTTTACTCAGTATAGCCGTGCCCTTCATCACCAGCCTTATTGCGGCCAGACGTGGTGGTTGAACACGTGGGTGTGATGGCCACTAAAATGTACTTGGTGCCTCAACAAGAGTTGGATAGACTTAAAAAACAAATGCAGGGTCCTGAAGATATCAGACAAACAGCGGAAAATGATTTGGATACGGCCATGAAGGATGTTTTGAACCGAAAAGGATTGAACCCCTATGATAAGATTCAAAATACACAAACCTAATGCAAAGGTATTTGACTCGGGTAAAGCAAGGGGAGAGAGAGACTAACCATTTAACCCTTTCCCTACCGGACCCTTTAACAGATGTCGAACCTAACGATAGCCATGCCCCTGTAAGGCCTGTACCGTCGATCTTACCTAGTGGCGATAATATGTCGGGTGAAGCTCAAATGCCATTTGAAGATAAAGTTATGCATGACCTACTGACACATGTGCCTTTACGTAACAGGAAGAATGTTAAATACATTATGAACAAGATAAAAGACTCAAAGGGGATAGCTGCTTGGAACGACTCTGGAGAGTTTATCCTTCAGGGCTCTGTGGTTAGGGGGTCCCATATGCAGGACTTGCTTAAAAGTACCACGGCTGCCCACAAGGTTGCTGATGACCGAAGGCCTCCCGGCTGGCGTCAGTTTCTTAAGGCCCTGGCAATCCTCAACATCCCCCTCTCCGGTGTACCCAACCATAAGCTTCGTCAACAGATTCAAGCTTTAAAACAAAAGCCTTCAACGAGATACAGCACCCCTAAAGATGCCCCAACGACACCGGCCCCATATGAAAGCGATGATGCTAACTCATTTACTCCCATGAACGTCTCAGGACCTTTTCCTAAACCCGATCTCTCGGCGTGGTTAGACTTTTGAAAATGACTTTTGAATGACTATGATTAAATTCAATAAATTTTTTATTTGAAAAAATAAGCAAGTTAACATTTGTGGCATTCTTGAAACATATGACGTGAGCATACGCCTTGATTACGCGTTCTTAAAGGACACACATTTGAACACTTTTGATATTTTCTAACAAAACAAGATACAAGGTTATCATTACTTCTTAAATCATCCTTATAAAGAGACATAACATCTTCAAAAGAAACTCCCCGGGCTCTTTGGCACAGGTAAAATACACAGTGGTGACCGCATGTAGTGGAAAGGTTATCTTGCACTTGTTTGATGTTGTAGTAGATCTTTGTACCGTTTAGGGTCAAAAAATCTTTAATAGATTTAGGGAAATGTGAAAAACCGGGGGGAAAGCCATAGGAATCAAAAAAAGTTGAGATTTTTCGTCCACCTTCCTGTTCTAATGTCATAGCTAGCCAATGTTCACCAGGCATGTGTTTAGGATGGGTATTGACAATAAACATTGCAGGCCTCTCAGACCATATCTCCATAGGTAATTCATCACAAGCCAACACTCCACAAAATTGTTTTCCAATCAAGCGGCTCATGAGCCCGTCCAACTCTTGGGTATTCATGTCTTTGTTCAAAGGTCCTTAATAATAATCCACTAAGACCTGTCTTCGGGCATTCACTTCCAAGATTGAATCAGAGCATGCGTAAACAATCATGCTAACTGTACAGGCTAAAGGTGTACGGAAACGCATTTCCAGCCTGAGGTTACCTTGGGACACCACAGACAGATTTCCTGAGGTGTCATCATCAGGTGATAAATTGAAAGCATACAATGTGTAACCCTCTGCAAAATCATTTCTGTCAATAGGTAAAGAGAGATCTTTTAGATGTCGCCCTGTAGCCAGGAATAGATTGTAAAATTCTCGCACAGATATGTTGTTATTAAATTGTGGTTGGAAAGCCTTCGCCGGAACCTGACGTCCGTCCTGACAGAGCGCTACATACTCTGCATTGAAGTGCTGAAAATTAAAGGGTTTTTTATCTAAACTGCCCGTATTAGAGGCGTGATCAACCAGACCTATAACCACATATCTAGGTAAAGGGCCTAGAAATAGGTTTTCTTGACTGCAGATTCTACTGCCCACAGGTATGCTAAAGGTTTTCATGGTAATTCTTTGGAGAGGGTAAAGGGCATTTCCTTTCATCAAAGCATGTGAGTGACCCAGGCGCACGGCCGGAGATACAGATACTTTTTTAATAAAAAGGGTTGCCCCCAACACTTTCAAACTAAAATCCCCGTCTTGGGGAGACATCAGGCAAAAATCATCCTTGGCCCTGGTTAATTTTAATCTTAAATCAACCGAATTTAAGAGTAACCGCTCTTGAAAGAAAATGTCAGAGTGTATAGGGCCTAGCAAATGAAACTCTCGAGATTCGGCGCAGTAGCGAGCTCGTGCCGCTAGTCCTTTGTTTGCACCGGTGGAAGGGTCTGTCGATTCCATAGAGGCTCCTGCAGTATCCTTGCTAAACAGCCCGGCGCTAAATTGGGTTTTGAGAGTGTCTTCGGAGTAGTTTAGTAAACACTCCATGATGGCTCTATAAGGGTATGTAGCGCTGCTTTGACTGATTAGGCGTTCACCCAAAGTCACATCAACTTGGGAGAAAATGGTGGCCAAGGGGTAATTAATGAGACTCACTTTGGCATCGTCTGCAATATTAGACCCATCTCTTTTGGTCACTTTTAGACGTAAATGCACCAAGGTGTTGTTGAGGTCCAGATAGTTGTCACCATGGCCTGGTATGAAAAATTCGATAGGCCCGTTATCGGTAATAGCAGAGAGAGGGGCTATCTCCACATAACTGGATCTATCTATTGAATGCTGCGTTAACGGTGCCGTGAAAAGATCAAGTTCTGTCTTTATAGCTTCAGAGGACATTCGATGTAAAAGAGCCATGTCACTTATTCTTTTAGAAAATACTTCCTAGTATTCTTTTAGCCTGTTTTGGTACAGACCTCCTCACTTTACCCCGTCTTTGACTTACTGAGGTTCTTTTAACAGTTAACCGCCGCTTTTTAGGTGCAGGTCTACGCCTTAAACCAGGGGGTCTCTTTTTTGGCCTTCGAGACAATATCATAAGCCCCGAGCCTTCTTGATGCTCCACCTCTGGTGACGCCCTTCGGGTCATAGCATTGGCTACAACCTCACTTACTATATTTTTAGCCGCTGATTTTAAATGTGGTTTGGCTATGCTGAAGCCTCTCTTCATAAACGGTAAAACCATCCTGAAGAGGTTACGGAATATACCTCCTATCCCCGAACCATACATTGTCGGCGCTCCATGATATCCTGGTAGTCCATTACCCACTTGATCCACATAGTATGAAACATAACGGTTAGGGTCGAGCTGATGGTGCTCCATAACCCTTTTATTTGTATTATGTTTATAAATATAATACAGCTATTATATATGTAGAGAGGTTTTGGTGGGTCTAAAGTGGAGTTTTACAATCGTTTTACCATAAGTAAATTCAATGTTTTCGTTCTGATCCGTTTTAAGCTCAACCAGAATGTTTTCAATATAGTTCTTGCTGACATGTACGTAGTGCGGCTTGTCATAATTGACAGTGACGATGTCCCCATCCTTGCCGTCTATATGAACTGTTCGCAGGAGGGGCACACAGCTGTCTCCGACCCTTTGATAGGTTATGATGTCGGTATAGACAAATATGTTGTAAAAGCCTGCATGTATATCCGCAGGGAATGGGAATAATTTATCGTTCACATACGTCCATTTATTGGGACCCATCCCCAACATGTAGGATAAATTACCGCTGGTCTTTATACCTCCGTTAGCAGGCCCTGAGATTTGTATCCTTTTATGGATTGGATTGTAGAATAGGAATATTTCCATCTTGTTCAGGGTTAGGTGTTCATTCAACTCTGAGACGATCCTGTCGACGGTTCTATAGAAACCTTTTTTAAGCTTAATAAGTTTCGCAGGTTCCGAGAACCTTTTGCAATAAAAATCACGGTCCTTAGCTTTGATATTATACCAACTATGGGGGTATGTAATCTCGCTGAGACCTACTTCCCAAGCCTCTGATAACTCTATAGGCTTTGGAAAATTGGTTGTATACTTCGAACTCTGATTATTACGATATATCTGTGCCGACGCATTACTGGGGAGAGTCAGGTAGAAGCCGCTGTGTTCCATGATGCCCAACTGTGTACACGCGAATGATGCGCTAGTTATCATGACTAGGGGTTTAAATTAACCCCCGTTGCCTCCACCACATCCTGCTCCAATACCCAACTGTTGAACTTTTGAGGCCAGTTTTTCCAGCGGACCAGCAACCATTTTTTACCCTTTTCTCTCTTCTGATCTAGAATCTCCTCCACGTGAAAGACTTTGTCTTTACCCAACTGGACCTTCTGTAATTCCTTCTCATAAAAAGATCCCTCTATAAGATCCCCGTCATAATCTTTTAATTTGTAGACCGGCGGAATGCGTGGCAGACATTCGGTAACGGTAAACAACTCCGAGCTAAAGCCTTGTTCGTATTTTTTGTCGAAAACACCCCTCAACTTTGATATACGCACCAAGTCACCCACTAGGAATTTAAAAGTCATTTTTTTCTTACGGCGAAGTGGGAACAAACCATACATATTTTTAAAGACTTGAAAAGAGTTTTCCGAAGAGACCTCCGAGGGCTTCATACGTATAGTCTTATGGTAGCTGTGGTTGTAACCGTTTACTAAATCCTGAACTATGTCTGTATATCGGTTGGTGTTGTGAGCTGTAAAATAGCGCCACATCCGCTCTTTCAAAGTCCTATTAAAGCGTTCCACAACCGAAGCTTTCAAATCAGAGCCTGTAGCAAAATGTACTATATTATACTTATTCATTAGCTTCTGAAATGTTTGATTAAAAAATTCTTTTCCGCCATCCGTCTGCACTTTCTTGGGGGCGCCTCCTGCCTTCAAGATCGATTCAAAGGCCCTGGTCACCTCTGCCCCGCTCTTATTTTTTAACACCCTTACATAGGCTAATTTAGAGAAAATATCTATAACCGTTAGCATGTAGCGATTTCCATCATTTTTATCGGCAAGGGACTGCATGTCACATAGATCCGCCTGAAATTGGGATAATGGATGCGTAGAAAAAACTCTATTTCTTGGAAAATGTTTTCTTACAGGTTTATGTAGAGTGTAGGCATCTTGCTCTGATAACCATTCATTCACTTTAGCATCGCTTAACAGACTACCTGTTTCTTCGACTATAGCTCTCTGTAAACGCTCTTTACCCCCATAAGACCCGGGGTTAGAGGGATTATAATATATGTTTTTCAACAGCTGCTCAGCCATCCTTCTTGCCTCTCTGAGGTACAATAACTGTAATGAGCCACTTTCATATAACGACAACATTTCAGTTTGTGAATTTTTATTTTAAGAATGCAACAATTATTACGTATACAGACAATTCAGGATTTGTTGCAAGATACAAGTCCCCGTTTTCTCAACAATCACAGCATGCAACACCCTGTATATATTGTTTAGATTTACAGGTTTGTTTCGCTGAATTTTTAAAACACACACGTCTGATATATAAGTATATAAACAACAAATATGATACACATTCACATTAAAGGGTGGTTCAAACAAATAATGTAAAATCTTAGCCAAAGTTATTTCTAGTTCTTCAGAATCCTCAACAAGCCTTGATACCATATGTGACCATTGTAAACTCTCGCCCGTATGTCGGACATGTTTCATGATTTGCTCCATTTTTAACACACGCTCTACAATAACCCCTGTATTGTGGGTTGTGTAGAACTTTACATTGTTCACTTTATTTTCAATAATCTGATGCATAACATTTGTAAGGTCTCTCAAAAGAAAAAATGTATTTATTCGCTCAAACATCGTAGACACATAGTTACCCATAGCTCTAAATAAACAAAATGTCACTCGGTCTCTTGGGATTTATTGAGCCAGAAAAGCATCACATCAGCCATCACAGCTTCCCTGTATTTGTTGTCGTCCACCAGGGTGTGTCGGATTTCTTTGAGTTTCTCATGGATGAAGAGGGCCTCCTTCAGTTCATGTAGGAAGGCTTCGGTTACCCCGTAAACTCTAGGGATAGACGGCGCAATACCCATAGACTCCAGGGCGATGACCAGCGCTGGTATAAAACGGCAGGACCACAGTCTTTTCACCAGCTCCTCAAAATGATTGAAAAAGTAGTATCTAGGAGGGTCGTAGAGGCAAGGATGACGACGCTGGCTGGGATGATTGATCTCACAGCCGATGCATTTTTCTCGTATATATTCGCCAATCACCACGTTTAAAAGTGTAGCTACAGAGGCCTTGATTGTATCCACAAAAACAGTACTGGCCACCCCATCAAACACATCCTCAGGCTGGGTAAATGTCGGGGGTGTCACGGGTCTTGCCAGGGGTGCGTAGAGTGTAGGGCTTCGTGGCATAGAGTCTTTAGTGTCGGGCCCCCATGACGTAGTGGCTTCCTCGTAGATGGTCTGGAGATCCATGGTGTATGCTGAAATGAAGAACTGTCTGCTTTTTTTCTTTTTTATTGTAGAACAAGGCCCTTGGGTATCTGGGGGGGCGGGGTTAAAGCATCCGCTTACTTAGTTTTCTTCTGACGCTGTATCTTCTTGAGGCTCTTTTGCATCGTAATCTTTACGATTCGTATATATTATGCACTTCTTTAAATGAACAAGGCTCTGACGCTGTTGGCTCTGTACAAAGAGAGCATCCAACGGTTGCAACATTTTCAATTCCAGTACATCCCAACTGTTAAAAGGAATAAGCAGACGCAGTCGGGTATCCCCAGTCAGGCCACCACCCCTAAGTTTGTGGTTTCGGATTGCCTCGGTGCCGATATAGAACTCCACGCTGCCGCACGGTCGGCCATTCTTTCTTTGTATTTTCACCCTGTGAAATATTTGTCCTGAGGAGTCCGGGGTACCTTCCCAACGGGTCTCGTGGCCCGTGAACACACTATACCCCTTGGTGATAAGGCTCAGTTCAGGACACACAACCTTGCGAAAAACCGACCAGTCTTCAACACCATATTCCAAGCCTGCAGTCTGGTCTGTATATTCTTCTCCTTCATCTACCGTATAGAGGGTCACTCTACAGGCCAGGTAATCAAACCGATACCCCCACTGCTGGCCATTAGACATCAACACTTGATCTGTCAGAGCATTTGCTGGCGGTATTTGGGTTCTATACACATTTAAAAAAAGTTTTTTTGGCGCATCATATATTGCTGGTTGATACTTTGCCCTTGCTCTATGGGCAACCCGAAGGCCTGTTTCAGTTGTTACAGTCATCACTGCTTTGGTACCGATCCCAAATTCCATGGTTATTCTTAAGATCTTGTGCACTCTTAAACAGGTATTGTTCAGCGGCTTTATAAGGGGCCTTAACCAACCCAAACCGTGAGAAACAGTAACAGGTTGACCTGACACATGGTCACTTACTCAACCCAGGGCATGCACCCTTCTACATGACATAGGGTCATAAATCATTACATAGGGTCATAAATCAGGCTTGGGTCATCAATCATTAACGGCCTGTCAAAGGGACCCTTACTCACCCCATAGCCCCCACCTAACCAGGCTTGTCTATCAGGCTTGGGTCATCAATCATTAACGGCCTGTCAAATGGACCCTTACTCACCCCATAGCCCCCACCTAACCAGGCTTGCCTGACCAGAAGACATGCACACGTCATCACTACATAGGGTTCACATAGAGTTCACATAGGTTCACATAGGGTCATCAATCAAAATTTTGACCCGTGACATCTACTCTATTCTCTCTCTTGATAAAGATGAGCAATAATAAAACATTCAAATACTGAGCTATATTTGAAATGATATTATACTAATACAATTGCTCAGAGAAAGAGATTTTGTTTAACGTGTAATATTGTTTTTCTACAAAATTATTGACACCCCTAAAGATTCGTATAAATACTGTAGTATTTGGTTCCCAGCATGCAATGATTACATCAAATGTGTGACTATACAAATTTATTAGATGCATTTGCAGTTTGTTTTGGTTGTGTTTCAGATTATTTTGTGCCCAATATAAATAAATGGTAAATAATGTATTGTCATTTTGGAGTCATTTTAATGAAAATAATATGTTTCTAAACAATTCTACATTAATGTGGATGCTACCGTGATTACAGATAATCCTGAATGAATCATGAATAATGTTGAGTGAGAAAGTTACAGAGGGTCAAAGATCATACCCCCAAGACATGCTGACCTCCCACCATTACCAATAACAGGGGAGATAAACATTCAGCAACAGCTGGCGTCCCACAGACAGTCTCCATGCACGGTTTAGAATGACATTCCCAATGCTGGCACTCTCTGCATGAAATCTTCTCACCAGGACCCCTTTCCCCCTCCTTCATCATCACCTTTCCTCCCTTCTTCTCCTCTCTTCTCTCCCTCCTCTCCTCCCTCCTCTAGCTATGAATGTTAACCATGCATGCCTGCGTCTGAGCCCTGTCCTATCCATGTCCCATCCCTGTCACATCCCTGTCCTACCCCTATCCCAACCCTGTCCCATTCCTGTCATATCCCTGTCCTATCCCTGTCCCATCCCTGTCCCATCTCTGTCACATCCCTGTTCCATCCCTGTCCCATCCCTGTCCCATCTCTGTCACATCCCTGTCCCATCTCTGTCACATCTCTGTCCCCTCCCTATCCCATCCCTGTCCCATCCCTGTTCTATCTCTGTCCTATCCCTGTCCCATCCCTGTCCTATCCCTGTCCCATCTCTGTCACATCCCTGTTCTATCACTGTCCCATCCCTATCCCATCCCTATCACATCCCTGTCCCATCCCTGTCCTCCCCCTGTCCTTGCCCTGTCCCATCCCTGTCCTATCTCTGTCACATGCCTGTCCTACCCTGTCCCATCCCTATCCCATCCCTTTTCTTTTCCCTGTTCCATCCCTGTCCCATCCCTGTCCCATCCCTGTCCCAACCCTGTCCTATCCCTGTCCCATCCCTGTCCCATCCCTGTCCTATCCCTGTCCCAACCCTGTCCTATCCCTGTCCCATCCCTGTCACACCCCTGTCACATCCCTGTCCTATCCCGCTACAC
This sequence comes from Oncorhynchus kisutch, assembly GCF_002021735.2. Taxonomy (NCBI): domain Eukaryota; kingdom Metazoa; phylum Chordata; class Actinopteri; order Salmoniformes; family Salmonidae; genus Oncorhynchus; species Oncorhynchus kisutch. The sequence continues at coordinate 20,250,003 of NC_034177.2, forward strand.
GCCAGTGTAGTGCCACTCACAGGCTACTGCCCGCACCCTGTGTGGTGTAATGATACATTTATCTGGTGTGGCACAGAACCCCATGCCTCCCCCCGTTTCCCGATCCTCATCTCTGGCCCGTCAAACAAACACAGTCACCAGAGGAGCTTTTCATGCCAGGCCCCTTCTGTGCCTACTCCCCCCTGCCTCCGCCTGTCTCCCTCCATCACTAATTTCCATTTTCACCCGCCCGAAAAGGAGAATTTTGGAAGGGGGTGGGGTGGGCCAGAGGGAGGGGGCAACATATTCATAAACATCCTTTCCACAGTGCATCTATTTGCACGACAGATATAAAGGTTCATATGTGTCAGTAAGTTATATGACCTGGGGGAGGCAGTGGACATTTTATGCTTATGCTATGTGAGACTGCTGAGCATGCTTCTTGGCCTACATAGCCTGCAGTCTGCTACAACTACTGCTGTTACACACATGTGGGCGAGTACGCACGCAAGCACGCACACACACACACAATCTGCTCCAGTCACGTCTCTTGTGCTAAAGGAGCAGCATGCTGAGTCACTGGCCCCCAAGCCTTGGTTTTTTCACAGGCCCCACAATGCTATGCTGTTTATCTTGACACAAGGCAGAACAATGGCGTGCAGATGGCAGCAGACGGAGAACACAGACAAGCCGGCACAGGGGGCACAGAGGGGGCATTGGTCTGGGTTCCCTCTGGTAGAACTTTGGATGCATGGACATGACTGCTAGAGGCCCTCCACACCCTGCACCCTGGATAAGACTGTGTGTGTGTGTGTGTGTGTGTGTGTGTGTGTGTGTGTGTGTGTGTGTGTGTGTGTGTGTGTGTGTGTGTGTGTGTGTGTGTGTGTGTGTGTGTGTGTGTGTGTGTGTGTGTGTGTGCGTACTTTGTGTACTTTTGTGTGTATGTGTGTACTGTACGTGCATGTACGTGCATGTGTTTGTGTGTGTATGTGTGTGTGTTTGTGTGTGTATGTGTGTATGTATGTGTGTGTGTGTGTGTGTGTGTGTGTGTGTGTGTGTGTGTGTGTGTGTGTGTGTGTGTGTGTGTGCGTACTTTGTGTACTTTTGTGTGTGTACGTGTGCATGTGTGTACTGTACGTGCATGTGTTTGTGTGTGTATGTGCGTGTGTTTGTGTGTGTGTGTGTGTACTGAATGTGTATGTGCGTGTGTTTGTGTGTGTGTACTGTGTGTGTGTGTGCGTGTGTGCGCGTGTGCGTGCGTGCTTGCGTTTGCACATGTGCGGATGCATATCTGTGAATGCGTGCATGTGCAAGTTTTTTGGCTGGTCTTGGTCTCTCCTGTAGGGGCTGTGGGTGTGTGTACATGGTTACTCCAGCCCTGTAGAGCCTTGCACTGGCCAGATAAGACTATTTGAATAACACTGGTCCAGGTTCAGCTGTTGTCTGCAGGGAGAGTCTACTCCCTGACAGCTCATGATCTCAGACCTGCCAGAGTGCTCTCAAGGAGAGTGAGAGAGAAACGTGCACTGACACACAGTCAGAGGGTAAAAATACCTTACACAGGCATCTTCCAAATTATTGCCTGACTCAAGAGTGGTGATGCTGGGGGACTAAATTGTCCTGCCAAAGAACTAGCTAAGCCTTAATGTGCAGGGACAGCTCTGACACACTGACACACAGCCAGAGACTGTCATAGCACTCAGAAATGTACTGAGGCAAATCATAGAGAAGGGTACATTAGGTATTTGCCTACATACTATGGCAAAGGGCTCATTGTACAGTATGTGGATAGCTTATTGAGGGAATCCATGTCTGTATCCTCAGTTTCTCACCAGGGATGCATCAACTAGAAACCAAAAGGAAGCAAATGGCTGAAATGGGATGGGACTAACATGAACTTGTTTTCCTTTGCAAAGCATTGTGCTATGGTGTGAACTAATGAATGCACCCCATATGTTTGCGAGCATCCTGACACATGCATGTGGGTATTAACATGATATTAAAGGTGTGTGTGCATAGTATACATGTGGTGTGTGTGTTGATGCATGCATTCATGTGTCTTTGTGAGCGTTTGTGAATATGTGTGTTTGTGTGTTTAGAGTGTCAACCCATTCCTCCATAAACAGCAACTCTCCACAGGGCAGTGCTGTAAATAGGAGTCCAGGGACCAGTAAGCCAGCTAGTATACAGCACTGGGGACTAGCCAAGACTCTGCTAAGAGCCTGGAGCTATCACAAGACCTCCTCAGAAACACCTTCAGAAGGGCAGGAGGATAGATAGTGTGTTGTTAATGTGGTGCTAATGTTGTGTCTACTGGTCCAATGCTGGTAAAAGACACACAAGGCCATGTTAGGGAGCAGAACTTACCACAACCCAGAGAGAGAAGGAGGGCTGTCAGCAGAGCCTGCAGTCCACAGGCAGGGACCGTCGCACCCATCATCCTGGACCTGAGAGAGAGAGAGAGAGAGAGAGAGAGAGAGAGAGAGAGAGAGAGAGAGAGAGAGAGAGAGAGAGAGAGAGAGAGAGACATCAATATCAATAGAATTAGAAGTTGCTGATATGCTCAGCCCCCATTTCCTCCCCTTAACGTGCCAGTTAAAGAGACAGAAGGAAAAAGGTAGTCGGGAGGCATAGCCATTAGAATCCCATCCATAGATGCAGTTTATTTTCATGAGTCTTGTCATGGAGGCAGAACTGATTGATTTCGTCTTAGATACGCCAGCTGCTAAGTCAAAATTGTCTATAAAATACAAATTAATTTAAGGTCAGTGTGGTCAGGGTTATGGTTAGGTTTAAATGACTTTGTGGCTGTGCCAGCTAGTGACCACTTCTGCAGAGCTGCCTCCAGAACAACATTCATGACGTAAAAACGCTAACCTGCTCCACAGACAGCCCTTGTAGTGACAAATCAAACAGGAGTAATGTCATGTTACATCAGAGGACACTGATAATGTTGCTCACTTTACAATCTCCCTTCAATCAAAGACTAAGCTGTTCCTAGAACAGCCCAGGGCGTAAGCCACAACCCAATTTGATTGACAATCAGATGTGTGTGTTGATGCATGCATTCATGTGTCTACGTGAGCGTTTGTGAATATGTGTGTTTGTGTGTTTAGAAGTCCAGGGACCAGTAAGCCAGTAACCCATCAGCTTCCTCTGTTTACTCTACCAAAGGGAGAGATGTTTACATCAAAATGTCTGAACACCACAACACAACATGCAGATACAACACCTTTGAAGCCTCTGTTCCCATGGTATTTGTTACACATTGCACGTTTGACATTTTCACTCGTGAGTGTAGAGGCAGCTGGTATGTGAGAAAGAGCCTGGTGTTTGTATTAGTTAATTGGAATATTCACCTTTTCCGTTTCGTTGGGAAGGTGAAAAAAAGCCTTCCTTACCACAAAAGGAGTGATTTTCTTTCTTTCATTCCTTTCTTTCTTTCACTCATTTTCCAATACCAATACAAACACATTTGATAATGAATAAAAGTGAGGTCCTAATCATCTCAATCTCTCTAGAAGAATCATTAACTTCTTATGGCTGCAGGGGCAGTATTGAGTAGCTTGGATGAAAGGTGCCCTGAGGTGCCCAGAGTAAACGGCCTGCTCCTCAGTCTCAGTTGCTAATATATGCATATTATTAATAGTAGTGGATAGAAAACACTCTGAGGTTTCTAAAACTGTTTGAATGATGTCTGTGAGTATAACAGAACTCATATGGCAGGCAAAAACCTGAGAAGAAATCCAAACATGAAGTGAGAAATCTGAGGTTGGTGGATTTTAAAACCAGGACCAATTGAATTCACATTGGGATATGAATGAAGTTGCACTTCCTAGGGCTTCCACTAGATGTCAACCGTCTTTAGAAACTTGAATGAAGATTCTACTGTGTTGTGGGACTGAATAAGAGCTGAATGAGTCAGCTTACTGGCAGAGAGTCATTTCCTGGTCACGCACATTCCACATGATATTGACTTGCGTTCCATTCCTCCTCAAGACACAAAGGAATTCTCCGGTTGGAACTTTATTGAAGATTTATGATAAAAACATCCCAATGATTAATTATGTACTTAGTTTGAAATGTTTCTTCGACCTGTAATATAACGTATAATATAAGTTTTTGTCCGAAGAAATGCACAAGCCTTTGGATATGTATATCAAATGCGCTAACAAAGTAGCTAATTGGATATAAATAACGGACATTATCGAACAAATCAAGCATTCCTGGGAGTGCATTCTGATGAAGATCATCAAAGGTAAGGGAATATTTATCATGTCATTTCTGGTTTCTGTTGACTCCAACATGGCGGCTAATTGTATTATATTTCTGAGCGCCTTCTCAGATTATTGCATTTTCATCATCATTTGCTTTTTCCGTAAAAACATTTTTGAAATCTGACACCGCGGTTGCATTAAGGAGAGGTATATCTATAATTCCATGTGTATAACTTCTATTATCGTCTACATTTATGATGAGTATTTCTGTTGAATCGGTGGCTATGCAAAATCACTGGATGTTTTTTGGAACTAGTGAACGTAACGCGCCAATGTAAACTCAGATTTTTTATATGAAATGTATCAAACAAAACATACATGTATTGTGTAACATGAAGTCCTATGAGTGTCATCTGATGAAGATCATCAAAGGTTAGTGATTAATTTGATCTCTATTTGTTCTTTTTGTGACTCCTATCTTTGGCTGGAAAAATGGCTGTGTTTATTCTGTGGCTTGGTGGCGCCGACAGAGATGGCCGCCTCGCTTCGCGTTCCTAGGAAACTATGCAGTTTTTTGTTTTTTTACGTGTTATTTCTTACACTAGTACCCCAGGTCATCTTAGGTTTCATCACATACAGCCGAGAAGAACTACTGAATATAAGATCAGCGTCAACTCACCACCAGTACGACCAAGAATATGTTTTTCGCGATGCGGATCCTGTGTTCTGCCTTACAACCAGCGCCACGGGATGGTTCCCATGCAGCGACCCAAAAAAAAAACTCTGAAAAAGAGGGAAACGAAGCGGTCTTCTGGTCAGACTCCGGAGACGGGCACATCGTGCACCACTCCCTAGCATTCTTCTTGCCAATGTCCAGTCTCTTGACAACAAGGTTGATGAAATCCGAGCAAGGGTAGCATTCCAGAGGGACATCAGAGACTGTAACGTTCTCTGTTTCACGGAAACGTGGCTCACTGGAGAGACGCAATCCGAAGCGGTGCAGCCAGCGGGTTTCTCCACGCATCGCGCGGACAGAAACGAACATCTTTCTGGTAAGAAGAGGGGCGGGGGCGTATGCCTTATGGCCAACGTGACATGGTGTGATGAAAGAAACATACAGGAACTCAAATCCTTCTGTTCACCTGATTTAGAATTCCTCACAATCAAATGTAGACCGCATTATCTACCAAGAGAATTCTCTTCGATTATAATCACAGCCGTATATATCCCCCCCCCAAGCAGACACATCGATGGCTCTGAACGAACTTTATTTAACTCTCTGCAAACTGGAAACGATTTATCTGGAGGCTGCATTCATTGTAGCTGGGGATTTTAACAAGGCTAATCTGAAAACAAGACTCCCTAAATTTTATCAGCATATCGATTGCGCAACCAGGGGTGGAAAGACCCTGGATCATTGTTACTCTAACTTCCACGACGCATATAAGGCCCTGCCCCGCCCCCCTTTCGGAAAAGCTGACCACGACTCCATTTTGTTGATCCCTGCCTACAGACAGAAACTAAAACAAGAAGCTCCCACGCTGAGGTCTGTCCAACGCTGGTCCGACCAAGCTGACTCCACACTCCAAGACTGCTTCCATCACGTGGACTGGGAGATGTTTCGTATTGCGTCAGCCAACAACATTGACGAATACGCTGATTCGGTGTGCGAGTTCATTAGAACGTGCGTTGAAGATGTCGTTCCCATAGCAACGATTAAAACATTCCCCAACCAGAAACCGTGGATTGATGGCAGCATTCGTGTGGAACTGAAGGCGCGAACCACTGCTTTTAATCAGGGCAAGGTGTCTGGTAACATGACTGAATACAAACAGTGCAGCTATTCCCTCCGCAAGGCTATCAAACAAGCTAAGCGCCAGTACAGAGACAAAGTAGAATCTCAATTCAACGGCTCAGACACAAGAGGCATGTGGCAGGGTCTACAGTCAATCACGGACTACAGGAAGAAACCCAGCCCAGTCACGGACCAGGATGTCTTGCTCCCAGGCAGACTAAACAACTTTTTTGTCCGCTTTGAGGACAATACAGTGCCACTGACACAGCCTGCAACGAAAACATGCGGTCTCTCCTTCACTGCAGCCGAAGTGAGTAAGACATTTAAACGTGTTAACCCTCGCAAGGCTGCAGGCCCAGACGGCATCCCCATCCGCGCCCTCAGAGCATGTGCAGACCAGCTGGCCGGTGTGTTTACGGACATATTCAACCAATCCCTATACCAGTCTGCTGTTCCCACATGCTTCAAGAGGGCCACCATTGTTCCTGTTCCCAAGAAAGCTAAGGTAACTGAGCTAAACGACTACCGCCCCGTAGCACTCACATCCGTCATCATGAAGTGCTTTGAGAGACTAGTCAAGGACCATATCACCTCCACCCTACCTGACACCCTTGACCCACTCCAATTTGCTTACCGCCCAAATAGGTCCACAGACGATGCAATCTCAACCACACTGCACACTGCCCTAACCCATCTGGACAAGAGGAATACCTATGTGAGAATGCTGTTCATCGACTACAGCTCGGCATTCAACACCATAGTACCCTCCAAGCTCGTCATCAAGCTCGAGACCCTGGGTCTCGACCCTGCCCTGTGCAACTGGGTACTGGACTTCCTGACGGGCCGCCCCCAGGTGGTGAGGGTAGGCAACAACATCTCCTCCCCGCTGATCCTCAACACTGGGGCCCCACAAGGGTGCGTTCTGAGCCCTCTCCTGTACTCCCTGTTCACCCACGACTGCGTGGCCACGCACGCCTCCAACTCAATCATCAAGTTTGCGGACGACACAACAGTGGTAGGCTTGATTACCAACAACGACGAGACGGCCTACAGGGAGGAGGTGAGGGCCCTCGGAGTGTGGTGTCAGGAAAATAACCTCACACTCAACGTCAACAAAACTAAGGAGATGATTGTGGACTTCAGGAAACAGCAGAGGGAACACCCCCCCATCCACATCGATGGAACAGTAGTGGAGAGGGTAGCAAGTTTTAAGTTCCTCGGCATACACATCACAGACAAACTGAATTGGTCCACTCACACAGACAGCATCGTGAGGAAGGCGCAGCAGCGCCTCTTCAACCTCAGGAGGCTGAAGAAATTCGGCTTGTCACCAAAAGCACTCACAAACTTCTACAGATGCACAATCGAGAGCATCCTGGCGGGCTGTATCACCGCCTGGTATGGCAACTGCACCGCCCTCAACCGTAAGGCTCTCCAGAGGGTAGTGAGGTCTGCACAACGCATCACCGGGGGCAAACTACCTGCCCTCCAGGACACCTACACCACCCGATGCTACAGGAAGGCCATAAAGATCATCAAGGACATCAACCACCCGAGCCACTGCCTGTTCACCCCGCTGTCATCCAGAAGGCGAGGTCAGTACAGGTGCATCAAAGCTGGGACCGAGAGACTGAAAAACAGCTTCTATCTCAAGGCCATCAGACTGTTAAACAGCCACCACTAACATTGAGTGGCTACTGCCAACACACTGTCAATGCCACTGACTCTACTCCAGCCACTTTAATCATGGGAATTGATGGGAAATGATGTAAATATATCACTAGCCACTTTAAACAATGCTACCTTATATAATGTTACTTACCCTACATTATTCATCTCATATGCATACGTAGATACTGTACTCTATATCATCGACTGCATCCTTATGTAATACATGTATCACTAGCCACTTTAACTATGCCACTTGGTTTACATACTCATCTCATATGTATATACTGTACTCGATATCATCTACTGTATCTTGCCTATGCTGCTCTGTACCATCACTCATTCATATATCCTTATGTACATATTCTTTATCCCCTTACACTGTGTATAAGACAGTAGTTTTTTTTGGAATTGTTAGTTAGATTACTTGTTCGTTATTACGGCATTGTCGGAACTAGAAGCACAAGCATTTCGCTACACTCGCATTAACATCTGCTAACCATGTGTATGTGACAAATAAATTTGATTTGATTTGATTTGATTTGACCTAACATAATAATTTGTGGTGCTTTCGCTGTAAAGCATATTTGAAAGCGGACACTGTGGTGGGATTAACAACAAGATTACATTTAAAATGGTAAAAGATTACTGGTATGTTTGAGGAATTTTAATTATGAGATTTCTGTTGTTTTAAATTTGGCGCCCTGCACTTTCAATGGCTGTTGTCATATCATCCTGTTAACCGGATTGCAGCCATAAGAAGTTTTAAAGCAGACAGTGAAAATCCAGTGGAAAAAATGCCTTCAATTCAATAAAATTCCATACAACTTCATCATTCCCATCAGGTGCAATACATAGAGAATTGTCCGAGCACATGCACACAATTACAGCATAAAGAGAAAAGCAGACTTTGCAACTAGGTACAGTATAGTATATACACTATTAGCCTGGATCAACTAAACTAAACGCTGACCTGTCTGTTGCTACAGTATAACTAAATGTTAACACCAGTCCAGTCCAGACCAAATCAGTCCAGAGAGTAGGGTCCAGTGTGGGTTGAGGGTGAACTGAGTCCCAGTGAGAGAGGTCAACCCCTGGTGTGAGGACAGAGAAACCCTGTGTATAAGTAATGAATGTTATGTGGCAGTTCTGGAGATAAGGTGTTCAGCCCGGTGCGGCGGATAGGCAGCCAAGGGGCGAAATCCAAGGAGAGGGTACCACAGATACCCAGAGTCCATTACAGTCGCGCTATTCACTCAGACTGTTTTAAAGGCAAACTAGGACAAATGCCAGCCAGGCTGTTCTCTATGGGAGGAATATACACTACCAGTCAAAAGTTTGGACACACCTTGTCACGCCCTGACCTTAGAGATCTTTTTAATTCTCTATTTGGTAAAGTCAGGGTGTGACTAGGGTGGGCAATCTATGTTTTCTATTTCTTTGTTGGCCTGGTATGGTTCCCAATCAGAGGCAGCTGTCTATCGTTGTCTCTGATTGGGGATCATATTTAGGCAGCCTTTTCCCACCCACCTTGTGGGATCTTGTTTTTGTGTAGCTGCCTGTGAGCAGCCCAGAACGTCACGTTTCGTTTCCTTCTGTATTATTTTTGGTGAGTTGCATATTTATTAAACGTGTGGGACTCTACGTACGATCGTGACACACCTACTCATTCAAGGGTTTTTCTTTATTTTGACTATTTTCTACATTGTAGAATAATAGTGAAGAATATAAAATATATTTTGATTTGTTTAACACTTTTTTGGTTACTACATGATTCCATATGTATTATTTCAAAGTTTTGATGTCTTCACTATTATTCTACTATGTAGAAATAGTACAAATAAAGAAACACCCTTGAATGTGTAGGTTTGTCCAAACTTTTGACTGGTACTGTATATACACAATAAAATACAAAAACACAGTCATGAGAAATACAAATAAAACATCACAAATCACCCAGGAAAACAGTTACATTTCTCCACAAATTAAGTCCCCAATCAATACATGAAATTGTTGGAACGACACCAGAACATCAATATGAAATCATTTTTGATTTTTTTTCCAGCAATACAGAACATCAAAACTAAAAGCAGATTTACCTCGCTCGGTGGAGACCCTAGGAACCTCAAGAGTTAACCAATCCTGTTAACAGGTTAGACAACTCAGGTGTGTGTACTTCAACAGCAAAATTAGATAAGACAGAAGTTTATGAAGTAGGGCCTCTAGAGAGGAGGATCCCTCTCCTCTCTTTATCTATCTACTCCCTCCTTTTCCTTGTGAGGAGAACTCCAGGTTAATTGACAGGGCCTTTCAGCAGTGTGGCGTTAATGTGGCATAGCCTCCTCCTACCACCCTTCCTTCCCTCCCTCCATCCCTCCATCCCTCCATCCCTTCACCCCAATAGCCCATCTGTTCATTGCGTCTTTCATGTCAGTGTGACCAATCCCTCATATTGTAGGCTCCAAGGGCACACTGCTGCATACACACTGAGAAACACTCATGCAAACACTCAGAGGGTCAAATGTCAATTACAGCTCCGCTATTCGCTCAGACTGACTCAAAGGCAAACAAGGACAAACCCCAGCCTCAGAAAGCCCAGCCAGGTTGTACTATATGGGAGAAATATGTGCCTGTGTGACTCAGTTGGTAGAGTGTGGCACTTGCAATGCCAGGGTTGTGGGTTTGATTCCCACAAGGGACCCGTATGAAAATGTATACACTCACTACTGTAAGTCACTGTGGATAAGAGTTTCTGTCTGATACATGACTCAAATGTAAATGAATACAGCTGGGCCCACCTTATCCTTCCTACATATTACTACAGATCAACGCTTCAATGCTGCCCAAATGATGATGTGATATTATACTACAGGTAGGAATTTTTCCCCATCATGTTACCTGACCTGGGAAAACTCCTGCCTGTAGTTATTACCTCTGGCCTATGAGTATTACTTGGTTAGAAAAATCCAGTGCTCTAATTATTAGACTCCTTAATACCATGCTAGGGTCCAAGGGCTTTTCATGACACACAGACCCACTTCAATCCCAGACCAATAGTCTCTTCTGAGCTCCATGGCCCTCTCTCCACATCATCAATATGGATAAAGACCTGTATTCCTGTGTGTATTCCTGTGTGTTCGATAGGGCTAAGTCACAACACTATGTCTGCTCTAACTTTGCCACTATCTTTAGCCTTTTTCTTCGCATCACTCTCTCTTCCTTCCTTCCTTCCTTCCTTCCTTCCTTCTCTCTCTCTCTCTCTTTCTCCCTCTGTCTCTCTCTCTCTCTCTCTCTTTCTCTCGGTCTCTCTCTACTCAGCAGTTCTTTATTCGTGCCTTCGACCTCTACGATTCCAGCCTGTAACCACCATCACTGCTTTCATCGACCTTCGACCTCTACTCTGCCAGCCTGTAACCTCCATCGACCTTCGACCTCTACGCTGCCAGCCTGTAAACTCCATCACTGCCTTCATCGACCTTCGACCTCTATGCTGCCAGCCTGTAACCACCATCACTGCTTTCATTGACCTTCGACCTCTACGCTGCCAGCCTGTAAACTCCATCACTGCCTTCATTGACCTTCGACCTCTATGCTGCCAGCCTGTAACCACCGTCATTGCTTTCATTGACTTTCGACCTCTACGCTGCCAGCCTGTAACCTCCATCACTGCCTTCATCGACCTTCGAACCTCTACACTGCCAGCCTGTAAACTCCATCACTGCCTTCATTGACCTTCGACCTCTACGCTGCCAGCCTGTAAACTCCATCACTGCCTTCATCGACCTTCGACCTCTATGCTGCCAGCCTGTAACCTCCATCACTGCCTTCCTCGACCTTCGACCTTCGACCTCTACGCTGCCAGCCTGTAAACTCCATCACTGCCTTCATCGACCTTCGACCTCTATGCTGCCAGCCTGTAACCACCATCACTGCTTTCATTGACCTTCGACCTCTACGCTGCCAGCCTGTAAACTCCATCACTGCCTTCATTGACCTTCGACCTCTATGCTGCCAGCCTGTAACCACCATCACTGCTTTCATTGACTTTCGACCTCTACGCTGCCAGCCTGTAACCTCCATCACTGCCTTCATCGACCTTCGACCTCTACACTGCCAGCCTGTAACCACCATCACTGCTTACATCGACTTTCAACCTCTACACTGCCAGCCTGTAACCTCTTTCATCACAGCTTGAAGACTCAGGAGTCTATCTGTTAATTGTATCTGCGAGTTGGAGCCTTACTGTTTTCTACCGGCCCTCCGCGAGTAGGGGACAGCCGCCAAGCTGTGAGTGTCCTTTCAAATACCCACTCTCTATGCTCTGCTGGCTCACCGGACTGGACATCACAGCGACGCCCACATCAACCTGCTGCTATTTACACAGCTGCATACATTTCACACACTCACATACACACAACCCAAGCATGCACAAAAGTACACAGGAGCACACACACACACACAAACACACACACACGCACACAGAGAGAAACCTGTACACACAGCCAGAAAGTATACATAAAGTATTGTGACTCTGATACTTCCTGTGCCTATCATAACTTGTGACAGATTAGACATACAGTAATTACGGCGTTAGTGTTGTGTGGTAACAGAGAGACCAGAGCAGGTGTCTACTGTTCTGTACCACACACATAGACAATGCTCCATACTGAGGAGTCTGAGAGGAGTCACTGGGAGCCTCACTGTATCCCTCCACAGCCTACACAGCTGCTTCAACCCAGCTGGTGGGGAGCTCTGCTCAGCCTGTCAGACTTGACTGCGCCGCCCATGCTGTCACACCCATATGGGAGGGAGGGAGGGGTTTTTGTGCTGTTACCACCTGTCAGGAGCTCATGCTGTCCCTCTACAGAGAATATTTATACCCTTCTCTCTGTCAAAGTTCTTTCTGTCTTCCAAAAAGTTTCTCTATCATTCTTTCTGCTCACTCTCTCCTCTCTTTATGTCTTCTCCCTCCCTCCTTTCTGCCATTCTAAACCTCCATGGAGCCTGACTCTCCCTCTCTCCTCTGCTCCCTCCATGGAGCCTGACTCTCCCTCTCTCCTCTGCTCCCTCCATGGAGCCTGACTCTCCCTCTCTCCTCTGCTCCCTCCATGGAGCCTGACTCTCCCTCTCTCCTCTGCTCCCTCCATGGAGCCTGACTCTCCCTCTCTCCTCTGCTCCCTCCATGGAGCCTGACTCTCCCTCTCTCCTCTGCTCCCTCCATGGAGCCTGACTCTCCCTCTCTCCTCTGCTCCCTCCATGGAGCCTGGCTCTCCCTCTCTCTGTCTGCTCCATGGAGTCTGACTCTCTCTGTCTCCTCTACTCCCTCCATGGAGCCTGGCTCTCCCTCTCTATGTCTGCTCCATGGAGTCTGACTCTCTCTGTCTCCTCTGCTCCCTCCATGGAGCCTGGCTCTCCCTCTCTATGTCTGCTCCATGGAGTCTGACTCTCTCTGTCTCCTCCGCTCCCTCCATGGAGTCTGACTCTCCCTCTCTCCTCTGCTCCCTCCATGGAGCCTGACTCTCCCTCTCTCCTCTGCTCCCTCCATGGAGCCTGACTCTCCCTCTCTCCTCTGCTCCCTCCATGGAATCTGGCTCTCCCTCTCTTCTCTGCTCCCTCCATGGAGTCTGACTCTCCCTCTCTCCTCTGCTCCCTCCATGGAGTCTGACTCTCCCCCTTTCCTCTTCTCCCTCCATGGAGCCTGACTCTCCCTCTCTCCTCTGCTCCCTCCATGGAGCCTGACTCTCCCTCTCTCCTCTGCTCCCTCCATGGAGCCTGGCTCTCCATCTCTCTGTCTGCTCCATGGAGTCTGACTCTCTCTGTCTCCTCTGCTCCCTCCATGGTGCCTGGCTCTCCCTCTCTATGTCTGCTCCATGGAGTCTGACTCTCTCTGTCTCCTCTGCTCCCTCCATGGAGCCTGGCTCTCCCTCTCTATGTCTGCTCCATGGAGTCTGACTCTCTCTGTCTCCTCCGCTCCCTCCATGGAGTCTGACTCTCCCTCTCTCCTCTGCTCCCTCCATGGAGCCTGACTCTCCCTCTCTCCTCTGCTCCCTCCATGGAGCCTGACTCTCCCTCTCTCCTCTGCTCCCTCCATGGAATCTGGCTCTCCCTCTCTTCTCTGCTCCGTCCATGGAGTCTGACTCTCCCTCTCTCCTCTGCTCCCTCCATGGAGCCTGACTCTCCCTCTCTCCTCTGCTCCCTCCATGGAGCCTGACTCTCCCTCTCTCCTCTGCTCCCTCCATGGAATCTGGCTCTCCCTCTCTCCTCTGCTCCCTCCATGGAGTCTGACTCTCCCTCTCTCCTCTGCTCCCTCCATGGAGTCTGACTCTCCCTCTTTCCTCTTCTCCCTCCAAGGAGCCTGGCTCTCCCTCTGTCTGCTCCATGGAGTCTGACTCTCCCTCTCTCCTCTGCTCCCAGCATGGAGTCTGACTCTCCCTCTGTCTGCTCCCTGTATGGAATCTGACTCTCCCTCTCTTCTCTGCTCCCTCCATGGAGTCTGACTCTCCCTCTCTTCTCTGCTCTCTCCATGGAGTCTGACTCTCCCTCTGTCTGCTCCCTCCATGGAGTCTGACTCTCCCTCTGTCTGCTCCCTCCATGGAGTCTGACTCTCCCTCTCTTCTCTGCTCCCTCCATGGAGTCTGACTCTCCCTCTCTTCTCTGCTCTCTCCATGGAGTCTGACTCTCCCTCTGTCTGCTCCCAGCATGGAGTCTGACTCTCCCTCTGTCTGCTCCCTGTATGGAATCTGACTCTCCCTCTCTTCTCTGCTCCCTCCATGGAGTCTGACTCTCCCTCTCACCTCTGCTCCCTCCATGGAGTCTGACTCTCCCTCTGTCTCCTCTGCTCCCTCCATGGAGTCTGACTCTCCCTCTGTCTCCTCTGCTCCCTCCATGGAGTCTGACTCTCCCTCTGTCTCCTCTGCTCCCTCCATGGAGCCTGACTCTCCCTCTGTCACCTCTGCTCCCTCCATGGAGTCTGACTCTCCCTCTCACCTCTGCTCCTTCCATGGAGTCTGACTCTCCCTCTCACCTCTGCTCCCTCCATGGAGTCTGACTCTCCCTCTGTCTCCTCTGCTCCCTCCATGGAGTCTGACTCTCCCTCTGTCTCCTCTGCTCCCTCCATGGAGTCTGACTCTCCCTCTGTCTCCTCTGCTCCCTCCATGGAGTCTGACTCTCCCTCTGTCTCCTCTGCTCCCTCCATGGATTCTGACTCTCCCTCTGTCTCCTCTGCTCCCTCCATGGATTCTGACTCTCCCTCTGTCTCCTCTGCTCCCTCCATGGAGTCTGACTCTCTCTCTCATCTGCTCCCTCCATGGATTCTGACTCTCCCTCTGTCTCCTCTGCTCCCTCCATGGAGTCTGACTCTCTCTCTCATCTGCTCCCTCCATGGAGTCTGACTCTCCCTCTCTCTGTCTGCTCCCTCCCTTCTCTATTTCTCTTTCTTTCTTTCCATCATGTATTATTAACGAGACTCATTAATCACTGACTCCCCCTATCACTCGATCACCTCTCACTGCCATTGTCCCTACAGCAGTTGGTCAGTCAGTCACAACACAACACTCAAACACACATTTGTTTTACTATCCATGTGGGGAACCAATAATTGATTCCTTAACTCTGAACCCTAAGCCTAACCCTTAACCCCTAACCATAACCCTAATCCGTACAGTAACCCTAACCCTAAACCTAACCCCTAAGCCAAAAATAGACTTTTGCCTTGTGGGTACTGGCAAATTTTCCTTATTTTAGTGTCCTATACACAAACACACAGACACACAAGCACGCACACACACAGCTATTTCCACTTGGGAGCCTCATCAACAGAGACATTTATCCTTCCAGGAACCATATTGCTGAACTTCCATATTGTATAGTAAACATTTGCATGACAAAGTTGATATTTTATGAGCTGCTTCTCCCTCCTCTGTTAGTTCCTTGTGTTTTCCTTGGTGAGTTTTTGTTCTGATGCTTTGTGATAAAAGCATCCGGATGAAAAAAAAGCTGAGACCGGAGCACTAAAAGCAAACTTATAAAACCTGAATGAGGAGAGAACACAACAGTTATCCAATGGGAAGAAAGGACAGCATGCGTTGTCTGGGACACAATAAACACATTGTCTGTCTGTGGCGTAGAAGAATCAGATGACCCATTATCATTCCATGTGTTTGAGCACTCTGACTCCAGCTAGCTACCATCCACACAAAGTGTGGGGAAAAGCTGGGGCTTTAGACATTCATTTTTAGCACACTCCGCCAATCCTGATGTTCTAGCCGTGTCTGAATCCTGGCTTAGAAAAGTCACCAAAAATTACAACAATTACAACAATTACAACATTTTCCGTCAAGACAGAACTGCTAAAGGGGGCGGAATTGAAATCTAATGTAGCGATAGCCTGCAGAGTTCTGTCATACTATCCAAGTCTATGCCCAAACAGTTTGAGCTTCTACTTTTAAAGATCCATCTCTCCAGAAATAAGTTCCTCAGTCTTGTCGCTTGTTATAGACCCCCCTCAGCTCCCAGCTGTGCCCTGGACACCATATGTGAATTGATTGCTCCCCATCTATAATCAGAGTTCGTACTGCTAGGTGACCTAAATTGGGATATGCTTTTCCGCTAGCGGAACCCCTCGACAACATTCTGCTGAAAAGGCAGAGCGCGAAATTCACATAACGTAACACCTCCCTCTGCAACTGGATCCTGGACTTCCTGACCTGGGGGTGGTGAGAGTAGGCACCAACACATCCACCACGCTGACCCTCAACACTGGGGCCTCTCAGGGGTGCGTGCTGTTCACCCATGACTGCGTGTCCGCTCACAACTCCCAACACGTCACTAAGTTTGCAGATGACATGATGGTGGTAGGCCTGATCACCTACGGTGATGAGACAGCCTATAGAGAGGAGCTCAGAGACCTGGCAGTATTGTCCCAGGACAACAACCTCTCCCTCAATGTCAGCAATACAAAGGAGCTGATCGTGGACTACAGGAAATGGAGGCCCAAGCACACTCCCATTCACATCGACGGTGCTGCAGTGGAGTGGGTTTAGCGCTTCAAGTTCCTCGGTGTCCACATCACTAAGGATCTGTCATGTGCCACACACACCAACAAAGTTGTGAAGAGGGCACGACAGTGCCTTTTCCCCATCAGGAGGGTGAAAAGGTTTGGCGTGGGTCCTCAGATCCTCCAAAAGTTCCACAAGGCACTACAGAGGGTAGTGCGTACAGCCCAGTACATCACTAGGGCGGAGCTCCCTGCCATCCAGGACTTCTATACTAGGCGGTGTCAGAGGAAGGCCCTAAAAATTGTCAAAGACCCCTGCCACCTGTTAGGGAAGATTCAGAATTTGTTGGTAACATTTGTAAGATGTTTAATATTCATCAAATGTGTGTAAGTTACTTCTCATCAGAATGGTATTTTTGATAATACTGTGGCGAGGTTGCAGTTATCTGTTCTATGTCAAGACTAAGTTGCATGGGCCGCTGAGAGGGGAGAGGTCAAAGTGTCATCATGTGTAAACATATCTTTTACTCCCTACCTTTCCCAGTGGGGAAAGGAGGGTGGCAGTGTCTGGAATCATTCTATGCTCCCTCTAATGTTGTTTCTATCTTAACCTATAGCCTCATTCTCCTCTCTGTGAGTTTGTCCAGGAGTTTGTATTTAGAGTGGGTTGTATCTAAATGACAATTTGATATATGCCTGTTGATATGGAGGATTGGTTTATGGTTCTGGGGTTTGGGAAAGGAGACAAAGCTGAACGATGAATTATGTCTATGCTGTCTGACTATGTGTGATCTTTGCTATAAAGGATCCCATTTTGCCATTGTGTGGGGACTCTCAACTTTTCATTAGAGATACTGAACTGTTGAAAGTCAAAATGCTATAGAGCTTATATGATTAAAGATGGACTTTTATAACTAACTCTGACTTGTGTGTGTGGTTTGCTCCCATGATTTGGTAAATAGAGGAAATTTCCACGACATTTGGAGACGAGGAGGGGATGTGAATCTTCACTCGGTGACCGTTCCTACGATCTAGGTAAATAAATCGTGCACGAGGGATCCCCTAAACTTGGGATCTCAGGGAGAACCACACTTCGGGAACGAAGCAGATGGACCAGCCTTTGATCTAAGAGGAAGCGAGCCGAGTGGATACCACATCTCGAACTGAGTTTTTTTTAAAGAGTGAGCGAA
Organism: Oncorhynchus kisutch; assembly: GCF_002021735.2. Lineage (NCBI taxonomy): Eukaryota > Metazoa > Chordata > Actinopteri > Salmoniformes > Salmonidae > Oncorhynchus > Oncorhynchus kisutch. The sequence continues at coordinate 20,267,847 of NC_034177.2, forward strand.
CCACACACAGATTTGAAGTCGAGTTTTTTAATTATGCCTGTTACGTATACTCTGAGCGTGAATTCCTTTGTAAGGAAGGCACCTTGGCGGCGTAAGCAGGGCCGAGTCAGAGGAGAGTAATCTGGGGGTTTTGTGGACTCAAAAGATACTCTGCACTGTCCGGTTGCCAGTGACCAAGAGCCCTCCTGACACTGAATTGATCACAGTGGGGAATGGGGGAGGTCTGTCGGGGTGATGGGCCAGGGTGACGGTGTGTTCTAGGTGAAACACGGTATTTGGTGAAGCCCTATTGGAAGAAGGACCTCATTCTGTGCTTCTGTGAGATTTGTCTAAGTGACCCTCAGATGTGGTGAATTCCAATTATTTTAAATGTGCTAGCCAGGTATGCCCTGGGATTACTCTGTGTGAGTATGTAATTGTTGTCGGACCGTTCTGTGTGAGCGGGGTAGGGTTGACTCTGTGTGGGAAAACCTTTTGATGTCCTGTGTGGACGCCTGACCAGTTCTATGTGAAAATCTGAACAATCCTGTGTGGATGATCCTGAAAGTTTTGTGTGAGTTTTATATGGATTCTGTGAATTATTTGAAATTATGATAAATGGTATGTGTGTATAAAGTAATGCGGAGAATGATTAGATACAATTTAAACCACCCATTCGTAGACGTACGTAGGTTTTGAGTTGATATCTTAAATGGATAATTTGATAAAGATGAAGTTTTTAAGCACTATTAAAATAATCTACAAAATCTGGGAAATTGAGCTCTAGAAGCTGATTAGAGTGTGTCCACTTTTGGTTATCTTACCCTAACGATGTAACTATAAAACGCATATTGGATTATCTGGGTGAAACATTTGAAATTAAACTGCCTTTAAGGTCTGAGCATGTTATAATTTTTCTTCCCAGTATGAGAGAAGTTGCGGGGTTTATTGAATAAACCGTTTTCCATAAAGTTAAAGAGAATTCGAGGGATGCTCGATGTAATTTATAATATCGTACAAAGCCTAAGGTTTTCCATCAAACTAATTATCATTGCGTGATTAATGTGATGTAGTAAAGTAATTGAAATACGTTGCATAAGTAAACATAATCTACTTTAATTAAAAGGCGCAATATCTTTTCCTAGTCATTAATGTCGATTTTATTCTTTGATTGCTAATATATTCATTTGGAATTTGAGAATCATAGCTGGAGTAACGTTTGTTCTATTAAAATTGGGCTATTATTCTTCTGGGAATTACCGATAGTGACGTGTTTAGATTTTACTTTGTAAATGGGGTTTATATCCGGAGAATTTTAGTTTTTCACAATAGCATTGGTGGTTCAGTGGTAGAATTCTCGCCTGCCGCCCGAGTTCCGTTCCCAGTCATGGTGCTGGAGGCCCGAGTTCCGTTCCCAGTCATGGCGCGGGAGGACCGAGTTCCGTTCCCAGTCATGGCGCTGGAGGCCCGAGTTCCGTTCCCAGTCATGGCGCTGGAGGCCCGAGTTCCGTTCCCAGTCATGGCGCTGGAGGCCCGAGTTCCGTTCCCAGTCATGGCGCTGGAGGCCCGAGTTCCGTTCCCAGTCATGGCGCTGGCTGAATTCAGAGTTTTTGATTGTAAATAATCTATTTGTATGTTTTGCCTGGAAAGTTATGGTCGCTAGTGTTTGTATAAGATATAAACTGAACGTTTTCAATAGATTGTTTAGGTTAAATTGATAGGCTAATTCAATTTAAAATAATAACGAAGCGAATTCTGATGCAAGACGATGTCTGTTCACTAAATTAACTGCTGGAATAATGTATTGAGAATTGGGTCGTATTTAAATTACTGTATCAATAGAGAAGACAGTTACCTAAATTAAAGAAATTCTGAATGATAGCGGGGAGAGAATAGCGATAGAAAGTGGTTACCGAAATGTTTTTCATTCTTATAGATTGACTGACGCATGTTATAATTTTGGCGCTGTGTGTGTTATTTTTAAAGAAATAGGATACATTTCATAAGTGTGGAGAGCAAAGAGAAGAGGAAGTTATAAAGTTGGGTTTTAATCTTACGATAGAGGTAAGGAAAAAACGTTGAAATGAGAAGGGTTATATTTTTGCCCACTGGGGGAAAAAGAAATAGGAAAGTTTAGTTGAAAGTATGGAAGAGAGTTAGTTGTTATGTTGGCTACTAATTGTCAGGGAAAGTTGCTGGAGGCAGGTAGATTGTTGTAGAATAACGTAAATTTGCGTTATTAGTTTGAATATACAATAACCTTACTCTAATTGTTTTGACCGTTGTTCAGGTACATTTTTTCCTGTATTTCTAGCAGCTGATTCGCTAGGTGGGCATCATAGATTTGTGGCGTTTATATTTACTGTATTAGGCTATGAGAATTGGGAGACTGGATGTCTGAATCATGAAACATCGTAAGGATAGATTCTGATGGTTATTGATTCTTGGTTTGATTGTTTAAGTAACACCAGTTAATTTGAGCAGGAAAGTTCATGTAGTCTATCAGTATAGTATGTTTCCATTATGTGGAACAATGTCAGGTCATTAAAGGTGATTGCTGGATTGAATAGTATGAGAACCTGTTGACAGAAGACTGAATGGGTATGAATGTTGAAAAGCAAGATTGGGCCAAAGACTAAACTAGTATGTTAAGTGGGGGAGTATCATAGATTTTAATTATGGATGTGCTATAGTAGTGAGTTTTTGTGTAGTTTGTTATTTGCATGAATTTATCAATGTATCATCTGCATACATTGGAACTTCAGACCCTGTACAGAATAAAGGAAGATCATTAATGGAAGTGCTGAACAGTATTGACCTTTGTGGATAAATTTTAGTTTATTTGTATTTTTAGATGATGAGACAGCACCGACTTTTGAAGGATTTTAGATTTGTTTAAAAAAATCAGGATTGGTTTTTACTAAATTTATATCAACAGATTGAAATTATTAGGTTGCTGATTAAGAGTTTTTTTAGGAGTTGATTTAACTTAATTAAACATTGTATCATGCATATACATTGATTTGATTAAAACTTATGATTAATGATTTGAGGTACAGTGGAATTATCGTTAGGTTTGGTTTATAGTTTCACGTTTGAGTTTCTGAATCGATGTAGTGTAAATGAATACTAAGAGTTTTTGTGTTTTCTGACTTTTCATTACACACGCAAATTCTTTTGATAAAGGAATGTTCTGGGAACACGGAAATACGAAAATGTTTGGAACTAGGTGATTATTGTTTGAAAATTGTTTAATATAGTGAAAAACACTGCTTTGAAGGGTTTTGTATGACCTATGACCTTCTGATGAATATACGTTGTGGCTTGATCACCCGCATTGGAATGCATTGGAATGAATTATCCATTTGGATAATAACACCCTAATAACACCCTAATCATAGACTGCTCTCTCTGCTAACGCATGGGAAGCAGTACCGATATACCAAGTCTGGAACCAACAGGACCCTGAACCACTTTTACCCCAAGCCATAATACTGCTAAATAGTTAGTTAAATAGTTTACGAAATAGCTACCCAGACTTTCTGCATTGACCCTGTTTGCAGTAACTTTTTTGACTCATCACATTCGCTGCTGCAATCGTTTACTATCTATCACTTAATTCCTAGTTATATGTACATACAGTGCCTTGCGAAAGTATTCGGCCCCCTTGAACTTTGCGACCTTTTGCCACATTTCAGGCTTCAAACATAAAGATATAAAACTGTATTTTTTTGTGAAGAATCAACAACAAGTGGGACACAATCATGAAGTGGAACGACATTTATTGGATATTTCAAACTTTTTTAACAAATCAAAAACGGAAAAATTGGGTGTGCAAAATTATTCAGCCCCCTTAAGTTAATACTTTGTAGCGAAACCTTTTGCTGCGATTACAGCTGTAAGTCGCTTGGGGTATGTCTCTATCAGTTTTGCACATCGAGAGACTGACATTTTTTCCCATTCCTCCTTGCAAAACAGCTCGAGCTCAGTGAGGTTGGATGGAGAGCATTTGTGAACAGCAGTTTTCAGTTCTTTCCACAGATTCTCGATTGGATTCAGGTCTGGACTTTGACTTGGCCATTCTAACACCTGGATATGTTTATTTTTGAACCATTCCATTGTAGATTTTGCTTTATGTTTTGGATCATTGTCTTGTTGGAAGACAAATCTCCGTCCCAGTCTCAGGTCTTTTGCAGACTCTATCAGGTTTTCTTCCAGAATGGTCCTCCATCCATCTTCCCATCAATTTTAACCATCTTCCCTGTCCCTGCTGAAGAAAAGCAGGCCCAAACCATGATGCTGCCACCACCATGTTTGACAGTGGGGATGGGGTGTTCAGGGTGATGAGCTGTGTTGCTTTTACGCCAAACATAACGTTTTGCATTGTTGCCAAAAAGTTCAATTTTGGTTTCATCTGACCAGAGCACCTTCTTCCACATGTTTTGTGTGTCTCCCAGGTGGCTTGTGGCAAACTTTAAACAACACTTTTTATGGATATCTTTAAGAAATGTCTTTCTTCTTGCCACTCTTCCCATAAAAGCCAGATTTGTACAATATACGACTGATTGTTGTCCTATGGACAGAGTCTCCCACCTCCGCTGTAGATCTCTGCAGTTCATCCAGAGTGATCATGGGCCTCTTGGCTGCATCTCTGATCAGTCTTCTCCTTGTATGAGCTGAAAGTTTAGAGGGATGGCCAGGTCTTGGTAGATTTGCAGTGGTCTGATACTCCTTCCATTTCAATATTATCGCATGCACAGTGCTCCTTGGGATGTTTAAAGCTTGGGAAATCTTTTTGTATCCAAATCCGGCTTTAAACTTCTTCACAACAGTATCTCGGACCTGCCTGGTGTGTTCCTTGTTCTTCATGATGCTCTCTGCGCTTTTAACGGACCTCTGAGACTATCACAGTGCAGGTGCATTTATACGGAGACTTGATTACACACAGGTGGATTGTATTTATCATCATTAGTCATTTAGGTCAACATTGGATCATTCAGAGATCCTCACTGAACTTCTGGAGAGAGTTTGCTGCACTGAAAGTAAAGGGGCTGAATAATTTTGCACGCCCAATTTTTCAGTTTTTGATTTGTTAAAAAAGTTTGAAATATCCAATAAATGTCGTTCCACTTCATGATTGTGTCCCACTTGTTGTTGATTCTTCACAAAGAAATACAGTTTTATATCTTTATGTTTGAAGCCTGAAATGTGGCAAAAGGTCGCAAAGTTCAAGGGGGCCGAATACTTTCGCAAGGCACTGTATCTACCTCAATCACCTCATACCCCTGCACATTGTCTAGGTACTGGTACCCCTTGTATATAGCCAAGTTATCATTACACATTGTGTATCTGTTATTACTTTTGTTATTACGTGCTTTATTTTTCTATTATTTCTCTATTTTCTTTCTCTCTGCATTGTTGGGAAGGGCCCGGAAGCATTTCACTGTTAGTCCAAACCTGTTGTTTACGAATCATGTGAATAATAACATAGTATTTTATTTGATGTGTGTGTATATGTGGACATGTGTCTATGTGTGCTCGTACTCTACCACTCAAAAGTGTGGAGTCACTTAGAAATGTCCTTGTTTTTTTAAGAAAATCACATTTTTTGTCCATTAAAATAACATCAAATTGATCAGAAACACAGTGTAGACATTGTTAATGTTGTAAATAACTATTGTAGCTGGAAATGGCTGATTGTTTTGGAATATCTTCATAGGCGTACAGAGACCCATCATCAGCAACCATCACTCCTGTGTTCCAATGGCACGTTGTGTTAGCTAATCCAAGTTTATCATATTAAAAGGCTAATTGATCATTAGAAAACCCTTTTGCAATTATGTTAGCACAGCTGAAAACTGTTGTCCTGATTAAAGAGCAATAAAACTGACCTTCTTCTCAGCATTTGTGGGTTCGATTACAGGCTCAAGATGGCCAGAAACATATAACATTCTTCTGAAACGCGTCAGTCTATCCTTGTTCTGAGAAATTAAGGCTATTCCATGCAAGAAATTGCCAAGGAACTGAAGATTTCACACAACGCTGTGTACTACACCCTTCACAGAAGAGCGCAAACAGTCTCTAACCAGAATTGAAAGAGTGGGAGGCCCCGGTGCACAACTGAGCAAGAGGACAAGTACATTAGAGTGTCTAGTTTGAGAAACAGATGCCTCACAAGTCCTCAACTGGCAGATTCATTAAATAGAACCTGCAAAACATCAGGCTCAACGTCAACAGTGAAGAGGCGATGCCGGGATGATGGCCTTCTAGGCAGAGTTCCTCTGTCCAGTGTCTGTGTTCTTTTGCCCATCTTAATATTTTATTTTTATTGGCCAGACTGAGATGAATGAAGCTACCAGTTGAGGACTTGGAATGCTGAGCCCAAGGAGCCTCTGCAGAATTGGCATGGCTGGTGCAGATTCCATACACAGAAACAAGTAAGAATACACACACACACACACACACACACACACACACACACACACACACACACACACACACACACACACACACACACACACACACACACACACACACACACACACACACACACACACACAACCGCCCTCACCAACCCCCCACCCTTGGCAGCAACGGCAGGCACAGAAACGACATTCTGCCAAAGAGCAGGGATAAAACACCATCCCTTTGACAGTGACTGAGCCAACGCCACCCCAACACTTGGCTCAGATGCAGCGCACCGCAACCGCCATGCAGAGACCATGTCATCACTTCATTATTGCCCGAGGTCTGGGGAGAGCAGGGGGCATATTCTACATACAGTAACTCTCTCTGGCGAACACTCCCTCCCTCCCTCCCTCATCCACCAGCCACCACTCTCTCTCCCTCCTTCCCTCCCTCATCCACCAGCCACCCCTCTCTCTCTCTCTCTCCCTCTCTCTCTCTCTCCCTCTCTCTCTTCCTCTCTCTCCCTCTACCCCTCACTACGAACAGGCCCAGTAGATGTAGATAGAGTCTCAGGAAGGCAGACAGGGGATAAATCCCGTGGCTGCTGACTGCAGGCTGTCAAGACCCTTCAGTTAATCAAAGTTACTACAGGGCTACAGGCCACTAAACCACGCTCCAGTAACATGCACTATAATACGCTGAGGTAAACTCACACAATCTCACCAAGACTAGCCTCCAGCCATATAAACATCAGAAGATTATACTGTGCTCCCAACATCCCAAATGATGATGGGGGGGGGGGCTTTTCAGATGTTGATTATGGTGTAACCCCCCACGCTAAGACACACCACACACACACAAACACTCACACACACAAATCAGTAATCCGAGTCACATTCAATTGATGATGCCAACCCAATGTAATGACTGTTGCCACACATACAGAATGGATATTATCTCATCACCCAGGCTTCTTCAGTCAGTAACACAACCCATGTCTCCCCTGTTTGAACAAGATAACTTTAATGTATGGGGGTTATTAGGAACTGCACAATGAACTTGAGATCCAATGTACCATCCATCTGCCCTGCTCAACCCTCCCTAAACTGTGAATTAGCATTGACTTTGATGATAGCTACTTTACTTAGGAAAAATGTACTTGCTATGAATGACAGATGTGGTTGTCTATCTTAAGATGAATACACAAACTGGATAAGAGAGTCTGCTAAATGACTAAAATGTAAATGTAGAGGGAGGTGAACTAACTGTTTAGGAAGCTCTCTAATCAATTTCCTGAGTAAGTTTCTAGTGTTGAGCGATTAGCACTTTTTGAAGTCGGTTCGGTTTCAATTCGATTATTAAAAAATAAATAACGGTTTTCGATTTCAGTTATGATTATATATATATTTTACATGAAATGCTCTATGCATTATGTGGGTTGAATGCTGTAAGAACACAGAATAAAAACGATGAATAAAAGTCCCATGATGGTAGTGTCAGGTTGTGCGCTACTGGTAAGAAGTCAGGTGCAGGAGAGCAGAGAGTTGTGATCAGGCGCACACTTTAATTGGTAGAAGTAACAACAGACGGACGCAACTGCGTCAAAAACCTCCAGCCAAATGGCAAAAGTGCAAAGCGCGACAACAATCACAATCATGCATAAGTTAAACAATTAAACACACTCAGGTTCAACACGGTACACGGGGGCTAACCCCCCGAAACATGTAACATGAAACATGTAACAAAACAATTCCACACAAAGACATGGGGGAAACAGTGGGAATATATATGTAGTGTGATTAGGGAATGTAACCCAGGTGTGCGGGGAAACAAGACGACAAAACAAATGGAACAATGACAAGTGGATCGGCGATGGCTAGAAGACTGCCAACCCAATGTCACCACATCGACCGCCGAACGCCGAACGCTGCCCGAACAAGGAGAGGAGCTGACTTCGGTGGATTTTGTGACAGGTAGTGACTGAACATTACTGCCTATCAGTTATTAACCATCATTTATTCACATTAATTTACTTTTAAAAAGTATTTCAGTTGTTGTGTGCACTGTCTTTTCTGTCATTTCAACAGTAAAACACTGTAGGATGCACAGTATAATACCCTAAATATGTTTTACAGCATTCATGCTGTACATTGCACTGCAGTATGGGTAAAATGCAGAAAAATATTATTATTAACTGTAATTAGGAAGCCTCCTGTAAAAATGACTCTAACATTCAGTAATAGCTTATGTCTACTGTAGATTCAAATGATCCATTTCAGGCGCCAACCTTATGCTGTCCGGTGAGAAACATGAAGATCAGACTATTTCAGTAAATATCTTCTTCAAGAGGTTGTATTTTCAGCAGCTGCTGGGTATAGTAGGTAGCTTGCCTTGTTTATAAGTATATTTATTGCTAACCAATGTTGAATTACTGCACGTTTTCTTAGCTAACCTAGCTAGATAGCCGGCTAATGTATGCTAGCTAGCTCAAGTTGACAAAAAAAACATATCCAGCTGTGCAACCTAGAAAAACATCACCCAGAGAATACTGTGACCCTAGGCTGTATCCCAGCCTCTGAGTGCCGTAGAGAATACTGTGACCCTTGGCTGTATCCCAGCCTCTGAGTGCCGTAGAGAATACTGTGACCCTAGGCTGTATCCCAGCCTCTGAGTGCCGTAGAGAATACTGTGACCCTAGGCTGTATCCCAGCCTCTGAGTGCCGTAGAGAATACTGTGACCCTAGGCTGTATCCCAGCCTCTGAGTGCCGTAGAGAATACTGTGACCCTAGGCTGTATCCCAGCCTCTGAGTGCCGTAGAGAATACTGTGACCCTAGGCTGTATCCCAGCCTCTGAGTGCCGTAGAGAATACTGTGACCCTTGGCTGTATCCCAGCCTCTGAGTGCCGTAGAGAATACTGTGACCCTAGGCTGTATCCCAGCCTCTGAGTGCCGTAGAGAATACTGTGACCCTAGGCTGTATCCCAGCCTCTGAGTGCCGTAGAGAATACTGTGACCCTAGGCTGTATCCCAGCCTCTGAGTGCCATAGAGAATACTGTGACCCTAGGCTGTATCCCAGCCTCTGAGTGCCGTAGAGAATACTGTGACCCTAGGCTGTATCCCAGCCTCTGAGTGCCGTAGAGAATACTGTGACCCTAGGCTGTATCCCAGCCTCTGAATGCCGTAGAGAATACTGTGACCCTAGGCTGTATCCCAGCCTCTGAGTGCCGTAGAGAATACTGTGACCCTAGGCTGTATTACTACAGAGAAAATGGCTTGTTTCTAGCAGTTCAAAAAAATGACCTATACTTTTCCTGGGCCGCATTTTACACATAAACTGCGTTGTGGGCCGTATTTTACACAGAAACTGCATTGTGGGCCGTATTTTATACATAAACTGCGTTGTGGGCCATATTTTACACATAAACTGCGTTGTGGGCCGTACTTGCGAGCCGCTGAAACTGATGTGAATGACCATGATCCAGTGCATCATGTTGTATCGAGGTGCATATGTGACACGTGTGTGTGACACGAGGTGCATATGTCTCTGAATCCCTGCAACAGGGGTACATTCGGTCCTCCACTTCACCCGCCTCCTCGAGTGTCTTTTTTGTGAAAAAGAAGGAGGGAGGTCTGCATCTGTGTATTGACTACCGGGGTCTGAAACAGATCACGGTGAGGTATAGTTCCCCGCTACCGCTCATAGCCAAAGTGATAGAGTCAATGCACGGGGCGTGCTTCTTCACCAAACGAGATCTCAGGAGCGCTTACAATCTGATGCGTATCCGAGAGGGAGTCGAGTGGAAGACGGCTTTCAGTACCACCTCTGGGCACTATGAGTACTTCGTCATGCTGTACGGGTTGATGAATGCGCCATCAGTCTTCCAAGTTTTTGTAGACAAGATTTTCAGGGACCTGCACGGGCAGGGTGTAGTGGTGTATATCGATGACATTTTGATATACTCCGCTACACGCGCCGAGCATGTGTCCCCTGTGCGCAAAGTGCTTGGTCGCCTGTTGGAGCATGACCTGTACGTCAAGGCTGAGAAATGCCTGTTTTTCCAACAGTCCGTCTCCTTCCTAGGATTTTGCATATCCACGTCAGGGGTGGGGATGGAGAGTGACCGCATTGCAGCCATGCGTAATTGGTCGACTCCAACCACGGTAAAAGAGGTGCAGCGATTCTTAGGGTTTGCCAACTACTACCAGAGGTTTATCTGGGGTTTTGGTCAGGTAGCGGCTCCCATTACTTCACTGCTGAAGGGGGGCCCGGTGCGCTTGCAATGGACAGCTGAGGTGGACAGGGCTTTCGGTCACCTGAGGGCTTTGTTTACCTCGGCTCCCGTGCTGGCCCATCCGGATCCCTCTTTGGCGTTCATAGTGGTGGTGGATGCGTCCGAAGCTGGGATAGGATCTGTGCTCTCTCAGCGCTCGGGTATGCCACTGAAGCTATGACGTGGGGGACCGAGAGTTGTTGGCTGTCGTCAAGGCCTTGAACGCGTGGAGACATTGGCTTGAGGGGGCTAGACACCCTTTATTCATCTGGACTGATTACCGCAATCTGGAGTACATCCGGGCGGTGAGGAGACTGAACCCTCGCCAGGCAAGGTGGGCCATGTTTTCACCCGTTTTTGTGTTTACCCTTTCTTACAGACCAGGCTCGCAGAACGTTAAGGCAGACGCATTGTCCCAGCTATGACACAGAGAAACGGTCCATGGAACGTCTGGGGGTCTCGGTCAGCCATACCTCAGGTTTTCACCCCGAGAGTAATGGGCAGGTGGAGAGAGTTAACCAGGATGTGGGTAGGTTTCTGAGGTCTTATTGCCAGGACCGGCCGGGGGAGTGGGCGGCGTTCGTGCTCTGGGCAGAGATGGCCCAGAACTTGCTCCGTCACTCCTCCAATAACCTTTCTCCCTTTCAGTGTGTATTGGGGTTTCAGTCGGTTCTTGGCATCAGAGTCTGACCGAGGCTCCTGCGGTGGACGACTGGTTACCGCGAGTGGAAGAAACATGGGAGGCTGCCCATCTCCACCTTCAGCGTGCCATGCTCCGTCAGAAAGTTGGCGCAGACTGTCAACGCAGTGAGGCTCCGGTGTTCGCACCGGGGGACAGGGTCTGGCTCTCGACCCGAAACCTGCCCCTCCGCCTGCCCTGTCAGAAGCTGAGTCCTGAGGAGAGTGAACGAGGTATGTTACAGGTTATAGCTTCCCCCCGATTATCGCATTAACCCCTCGTTCCATATGTCTCTCTTCAGGCCGGTGGTGGCTGGCCCACTCCAGGAGTCTGAGGTGCGGGAGGTTCCTCCACCCCTTCTGGACATCGAGGGGGCCCCGGCATACTCCGTTCGTTCCATACTGGATTCGAGATGTCGGGCGAGGGGCCTTCAGTACCTCATGGACTGGGAAGTGTATGGTCCGGAGGAGAGATGCTGGGTTCCGGTGGAGGACATGTTGGATCCTTCCATGATGTGAGATTTGCACCGTCTCCATCCGGATCGCCCTGCGCCTCGCCCTCTGGGTCGCCCCCGAGGTCTGGGGGGGGGGGGGGTAGTGTCACGACTTCCGCCGAGGTCGGTCCCTCTCCTTGTTCGGGCAGTGTTCGGCGGTCGACGTCACCGATCTTCTCGCCATCATTGATCCATTTTTTTTTATTTTCCATTGGTTTTGTCTTGTCTTCCTTAACACCTGGTTCCAATCCCATCAATTACATGTTGTGTATTTAACCCTCTGTTTCCCATCATGTCTTTGTCAGAGATTGTTTGTTTGTATGTTCGTGTATTATGTATTGGTGCGCGATGGGTTCTTGTACCCAGTTTTGTTTATGTTGTATTTGGTTTTTGATAAGTTTATTAACTGAAATGCAAGTTATTTCTCAATTTTTCAACAGCTAATTGACTGACGTATTTTTTTGTATTTATATTTATTAGGGATCCCCATTAGGTACTGTTTCTTGGGTCCAAACACATTTTTTATTCATTATACAAAAAACAAAAGATAAAACAATACATCATATAACATTATTACACCCCTATATATCTACAGTACAAAATGTATAATACCAACATACAACAATATTACAATGTACATTTTTATAGAGTGTGTGTGACACGATCGTCATAATGATGAGACCAAGGCGCAGCGTGAATAGAGTTCCACATATTTTTATTGAACTGAAACTCACATATGTGGCTGGTTTCAGGAAACTAGGTGTACGCCGCACGTTACTACTACATAGGAGATGCATTTGAATGTAATCATTCATTTTTTTTCCAAAATGAGTTTCTTGGCAGAAATGCCTTCTGGAACGTGAACTTTCATGTGCCTTAATAACAAACTTGTACGCCATCTGTAAATACGAATAAAATTGTTAAATTACGAGCCTAGTTGGTTTAGCCATGGAAAAAGTCAGAAACCGTCACGCAAGCCATGATTGGCTGAGATAATGGATGGTCCCACATGCCGAGAGATTAGTTCAGATTGGTCTGCCATGCAGAATGCTTCTGTCTATAACATAAGCTGCTCAGTGTGTGTATATAATTATTTATACCGCAGCTTTTTTCAAAGATATCATGAAGAACTGCATAAGTGTTGCTACTGCTCTCCACTTTCTAGAGGACGATCGTGCCATGCTGACGCACTCTGACGCAAAAAAAATCTGACCATCAGGAAATCCCTGATTTAGGTTAAAACATTTTCATTGAAACAGACATTGTAGTCTATCATGGAAATGTTTATGTTTGTGCTTTTCTATAAACCAAAGGACCGACGCTGAAAGGACCGACGCTGGAGTCGAGAAGCAGGTACAAGGAGTCAACATTTAATTAGGAGCAGACATGGAACAGGACAGGAACAGTGTCAGAAACGAGTAAAACACAGACATAAGACAATCAATGCAGCAGGGGGGAACAGAGCTGGGGAACTGACAAATATATGAGAGGTAATAAACAGGTGATTGAGTCCAGGTGAGTCCAATAATTCGCTGATGAGCATGACAAGGGAAGGCAGGTGTGCATAATGATGGTGGCAGGAGTGCGTAATGCAGGGCAGCCTGGTGCACTCAAGCTCCAGGAGGGAAGAGCGGGAGCAGGCGTGACAATTTCTGTGTTCATGCATGTGACTGATTGAATGAATCCTCACTATCAGTATCTACAATTTGGCAGTATGCCCAGAACCTTGTTTAGAGAAAGGGATATCTCAGTTTCAAGGTTTCAGCTTAGAGAGAAGAAGCCTCATTAACTTGTGCTAACAATAAACAATGATTAATTTAATATTGACTTCGAGTGTTCCTGTGTAAAAATGTCCCTGACAATTCTTCTGATGACAGGTATGGGGAATAAATGGCGATCAACGGTGTTATTGCCACGGAAGAAGTTGACCAAGTTTTGAATTCAGTGGAAGGCCCAGTGGAAGCATGATTATAATAGCGAAGGAGAAAAATGAGATGGAGAAAATGTTGGCGTTTGATTGCAAATATGCGGAGGGAGTCAAAAAGAGTACACAGAAAGCTGTTGTATAAAACATTATTTAGCTAGTTAACGTTAGCTGGCTGGCTCGCTAGCTAACGTTAGCTGGCTGGCTCGCTAGCTAACGTTACGTGTATGATCTGTGTAGTAATATTATTTGTATGTCAGAAAGCAATTTGTATTGCTAGTTATAGTCTAATGTTAGCTAGCTAGCTGACATTGAACCTAGTTGGTTAGCTTTAGCTACCTACAGATTCATGCACGATGGCTAGCTATACAATCAGTATAGGTTGGGATAATTGCCGTGTCAGAATTGGGAACTTGGAAATCTCTGACTTCTTCAACCTCAGGAGGCTGATTTCAGGAAACTAGGTGTACGCCGCACATTACTACTACTATGCACAATTGAGAGCATCCTGTCGGGCTATATCACCGCCTGGTATGGCAACTGCATCACCCACAACCGCATGGCACTCCAGAGGGTGGTGCGGTCTGCCCAACGTATCACCGGGGCAAACTACCTGCCCTCCAGGACACCTACAGCACCCGATGTCACAGGAAGGCCAAAAATATAATCAATGACCACAACCACCCGAACCACTTCCTGTTCACCCTGCTATCATTCAAAATGCGAGGTCAGTACAGGTGCATCAAAGCTGGGACCGAGAGTGAAAAACAGCTTCTATGTCAAGGCCATCAGACTGTTAAATTACCATCACTAGCACTTTAAAGGCTGCTGCCTATATACATAGACTTGAAATCACTGGCCACTTTAATAAATGGTAACACTAGTCACTTTAATGTTTACATATTTTGCATTACTTGTCTCATATGTATAGACTGTATTCTATTCTATTGTATCTTTGTCTATGCCACTCTGACATTGCTCGTCCATATATTTATATGTTCTTAATTCCATTCCTTTACTTAGATTTCTGTGTATTGGGTATATGCTGTGAAATTGTTAGGTATTACTTGTTCAACATTACTGCACTGTCGGAGCTAGAAACACAAGCATTTCGACTACACCCACACTAACATCTGTTAAACATGTGTCCTGACAAATAAAATCTGATTTGAAGAATCATCTAAGAATTATAAAATATTTATACAATATTTATCTGGACACTTCTTATTTTTGATATCGCTACAATGCAAATGTAACCTTTTTACTGTACCGTTTATGCCTGCTGTATCCTTTGCATGTGAAAAATAAACTTTGATTTGATTTGATATAGTGTGTTTACCAGAGACAGTAATGTGAAGAACAAGATGACCTGCGTGAGCTGCCCAGTGACGCGAGACTACCAGACGGGCTAAATGCCTTTTATGCTCGCATCAAGGCAAGCAACACTGAAGCATATGCATGAGAGCACTAGCTGTTCCGGACGACTGTGTGATCACTCTTCTGTAGCCAATGTGAGCAAGACCTTTAAACAGGTCAACATTCACAAGGTCGCGGGGCTAGACAGATTACAAGGACATGTACTCAGAGCATGCGCAGACCAACAGGCAAGTATCTTCACTGACATTTTCAACTTCTCCCAGGCTGAGTCTGTAATACCTGCATGTTTCAAGCAGACCACCATAGTCCCTTTAGCCCAAGAACATGAAGGTAACCTGCCTAAATGACTACCGTCCCGTAGCACTCACGTCAGCAGCAATGAAGTGCTCTGAAAGGCCGGTCTTGGCTCAAATCAACACCATCATCCCAGAAACCCTAGACCCACTCCAATTTACATACCGCCCCAACAGATTCACAGATGACACAATCTCAATCAAACTCCACATTGCCCTTTCCCACCATGACAAAAGGAACACCTATGTGAAAATGCTGTTCATTGACTACAGCTCAGCATTCAATACCATAGTGACCCACAAAGGTCATCACTAAGCTAAGGTCCCTGGGACTAAACACCTCCCTCTGCAACTGGATCCTGGACTTCCTGGCTGGCCACCCCAGGTGGTAAGGGTAGGCAACAACACATCTGCTACACTGATCCTCAACACAGGGGCCCCTCAGGGGTGCGTGCTTAGTCCCCTCCTGTACTCCCTGTTCACCCACGGCTGCATGGCCAAGCACAAATCCAACACCATCATTAAGTTTGCTGACGACACAACGGTGGTAGGCCTGATCACCGACAACGATGAGACAGCCAAAAGGGAGGTCAGAGACCTGGCAGTGTGGTGCCAGGACAACAACCTCTCCCTTAATGTCAGCAAGACAAAGGAGATGATCGTGGACTATAGAAAACGGAGGGCCGAACACACCCCCATTCACATTGACGGGGCTGTAGTTGAGCAGGTTGAGAGTTTCAAGTCCCTCTGGGTCCTCTGGGGCCAAGCTTCCTGCCATCCAGGACCTATATACTAGGTGGTGTCAGAGGAAGGCCCCAAAAATGGTCAAAGACTCAAGTCAATCAAGTCATAGACTGTTCTCTCTGCTACCGTACCGGATCACCAAGTCTAGGTCCAAAAGGCTCCTTAACGCTGCTACCCCCAAGCCAAAGACTGCTGAACAACTAATCAAATGGCCACCTGAACAATTTACATTGACCCCCCCCCCCCCTCTTTGTTTTTACACTGCTGCTTCTCACTGTTTATTATCGACGCATAGTCACTTTACCCTTACCTACATTTACAAATGACCTCGACTAACCTTTACCCCCACACATTGACTCGGTAATGTTATTTTATTGTGTTACTTTTGATTTTATTTTTCACTTTAGTTAATTTAGTAAATATTTTCTTAACTCTATTTCTTGAACTGCATTCTTGCTTAAGGGCTTGTAAGTAAGCATTTCACGGTAAGATCTACACCTGTTGTATTCGGCGCATGTGACAAATAAAACATTTTAAATTATTTGAAAGTGAGATTAGGATATAGGCCAATGACTAGATAAAGTGTATTTTTGCTACTACTTTCAGCACTTTTAGTCTTGAAATCTTTGTTTATTTCCTACACTACCTTACTTGCTCTGTTTAGCACATGGCCTCAAGTGAATCCTTAAATAGATGGGTGGGGCTAAGACTTAAGAGGGTCTAGACAAAGAAGAGCTCCCCAGTAGGTGTACCAAAACATTTAAGGCCATTATCTCAAAAGTGTGGTTTCAAGTTTATCAACTTTCAAAGCTGAATTACTCACCCATTGTTCCTCAACTGCAGTGTATGATATACCATTTTCAAGCTCTGAGTCTCTACTTTTATCCAATGTAAAAAAAAATATGATTTCAAATTTTGCTACATAGGAACGAATCGAGCCGGTCGGTCACATATACACACACACCCACTCATGCACATACACAAACAGGAAAGAGACTGTGGTGAGATACATGGAGAGAGTGTGGAGGCGCCTCTCCCAATCCATCACTGTGTTTTAATGAGGCTTAACTCTCCCGTTGTGGGAGTCAAGGGATCTACTGTTACCTTGTCTCCGTAGCTGAAGGCAGTTTTTGTTTTAATCATGCCATAAATTACACTTCCCGCCTGAGATGATACAAGAATGGTGCAAAATAGATGTGTGGGACTAAGGAAGGTAGGTGGGTAGGGGTTAGGTGTTGTCAATAGAGCTGGACGTTCCGGGCTTCACAAACATGCAAGCATGTACGTACGCACGCACTGTCACGCCCTGGTGTTAGTATTTTGTGTTTTCTTTATTATTTTGGTCAGGCCAGGGTGTGACATGGGTTTATTATGTGGTGTGTTTCGTCTTGGGGTTTTAGTAGGTATTGGGATTGTGGCTTAGTAGGGTTATCTAGAAAAGTCTATGGTTGCCTGAAGTGGTTCTCAATCAGAGGCAGGTGATTATCGTTGTCTCTGATTGGGAACCATATTTAGGCAGCCATATTCTTTGAGTGTTTCGTGGGTGATTGTTCCTGTCTCTGTGTTTGTTTGCACCAGATAGGCTGTATAGGTTTTCACGGTACGTTTTTGTATTGTTCGTTTTTTCGTCGTCATTAAACATGTATCAAAAATACCACGCTGCATTTTGGTCCGACTCTCCTTCGACGGAAGAAAACCGTAACACGCACACATACACAGACCACGTGTGATTGCAGAGCCTATTCTGCCCCACGCCATTTCATCCAATCACTTTGTGAAAATAAAGCTCATTAAACTATCACACAGTTACTCTGCACACTGTGAAGCATATGCTGCCTCTGCGGCTACTGCTGCGTTCCCAACTAAACACACATACACATACATACAGTACATGCAGGCACAGACATGCTAAGCCTAAGAAAAGCCAGTGCGAGCTCAGCCTAGGTGGTTGTCTTAAAGTGCGTCAGTTTATTAAATAAACACACTTGGAACAGCTAATGAGTCATGAAAGCCTACAGATGTTTTTAGCTCCTGCTGGAAGGAGAGAGAGAGGTCCGAGGTAGAGGAGTATTGTTTGGGAGATGTCAGGTGAGACAGGGAAGGAGAGAGTGAGGGAAGTGAAAGACAAAGGAGATGTGGGAGACAGATAATGAGAGAGAGTGGGAGAGGAGATAGCAGGAGTGAGAGAGGATGACTTACAAAGAGAGAGAAAAGAAGGAAAAAGAGAGAGAGAGCAAGAGAGATGGAGAGCGAGGGAGAGGAGAGAGCAGGAGGGGGAGATTGAGCGAGGGAGTGAGGGATGATGAATTACAAAGAGAGAGAAAGAAGGAGAAAGAGACAGTAGAGAAAAAAAGAAAAGAGAAAGAAAAAAGAGAGACTGGGGCAATAGGAGGTTTTGGCTCAGTGATGGTCTCTCTGCTGTCTGAAATAGAGAATGGTAACCTACGGCCGTATTGATTCGGAGGCACAGACTCATTTGGAAAATCAGAATGGATTGCTTCCCCTTTAGGTCAGGGTTTATTTACTTACAGTATTTATCTTTGGCCCTGGCTGACAGGCAGAGAGGGACATCTCCCAGCCTTCAAATATTGAGGTCAGAAAAGTCATTTCAGAGAGAAAGCTACGGTTTACTTTTGCCTTTTAGTAAGTGTGGGAAAGGATGATAGGTATGGGTAATCTAAACTGCAGAAGGGCCATGATTCAAAATACCTGGTGATTCAAAAATGTATTTTTCATCAAGTTTTTCCTCTGCTGTGGCTCTGTGGTTGACGAAGGATACAATAATCCACCACAGTAATCGATTAACTTAGGGATGGCCCCTTTTTTCCCCATTTTTCACCTAAATGACATACCCAAATCTAACTGCCTGTAGCTCAGGCCCTGAAGTAAGGATATGCATATTCTTGGTACCATTTGAAAGGAAATGCTTTAAAGTTTGTGCAAATGTGAATTGAATTGAATGTAGGAGAATATAACACAATAGATCTGGTAGAAGAAAATACAAAGAAAAAAAAAAGTTTTTTTTCTACCACCATCTTTGAAATGCAACAGAACGGTCCCAGTTCCAGCCATCAATCTGGGTGTAATTCCAATGGTGTCCACAAGATGACAGCAGTGTATGTGCAAAGTTTCAGACGGATAACTTGAAGTAAAAGCTAGCTACATGACATTTAGTGTGACGTCACCCAGGTACATTTGGGCAAATCGTCAAGAAGACATTTGCATTCATATTACATTTGTCAGCAAGAATATTGTCAAACCTGTATACTTGGACTTTGATTTAGATTTTCCAGTATTAGTAGTCATATTATATGTTCAACATTTGCAAAACAACCAGTTTTCACAACTTCATAACTCTGAATATTCTTATAATTTCTGTCCAAAAGGAAAAGTCATGCTGTCGTACAAGATTACGACATATAAAGGCTTCCCGATACTCTCGTAAAGCCCATCACATTGGCTATCTATCTAGCTTTGTTTGACCCCGATTGATGCTTATTTGACAAAGTTAGTCGTTCAAGTGAAGACCGCCCGTGTCATCGCCGTGCCATGAAGGCGTCACTCTCTGACCAAATATGGTGTCCTATAGAATATACTACACGCGAATGATATAGTGAAGTCTGGTTACGTTCTAGGATCTCTGAGGAATACATATGAATGTGATTTGGCTGGTTGAAACAACGTTTAGGTTTAGATTTTCACAGATTCCTTTCTTTGAAAATTGAACGAGTGGAAATATAAAATCGATCGTGCATGCTATTTGGACGTTTTTAGGATGCGAAAAATTATTTTATTTAACAAACCAACACTTCATGTTATCTCTGGGACCCTTTGGTTGATAAATCAGAGCAAGATTTCAGAATGTAAGAGGTGAATTTATCAAATCTATTGCGGCGAAAAAATAGTTTTGGGTGTTAGGAGCTCTCCTCAAACAATAGCATGGCATTTTTTCGCAGTAATAGCTACTGTAAATTGGACAGTGCAGTTATATTAACAAGAATTCAAGCTTTCAGCCATTATAAGACACTTATGTGTCGACATTTGTTGTTTCTTAAAATCTGCCATCATGACACAAAGGTGCTTCATGATTTACAACTATCCCTAAGACGTTTTTTAAAACCAGCCTGGCTATTAAAATTCAGGGATTCTGACTTTGAAATTCAGTAACTGGTATTTTTGTGACCCTCTAGACTCTAGGTAGGGGGAGTGGGGTAAATTGAGCAATTATTGACATTAAGCATCACTACGTCAAGGAAAATATAGTATTCTTTCTAACAAAGATATCTACATATATTTTAAGATGTTGGGTATTCCTGGAAATAATCAGAATGCTTCTTAACATAACAGAAAACATGGAGCACAGGGACAGGGTAAGTTGAGCCGAGTTGGGGTAAGTGGGTGATGGTTTCCTGTGACAGTGGGTGATGATGCTGGTAAGTTTAATTCATGGAATGGGGGTCTCTCTGTTCAATATCAGAGGGGTTGGGTTAAATTCGGGAAGACACATTTCAGTTGAATACATTCAGTTGTACAACTGACTAGATATGCCCCTTTCCATTCCCTTCCATTTCTAGTTTTCTGGGACAGGGATGTTGTTTCGATGTGCCAATTAATTGGCAAGTTCTCTGCTATTGAGGCTACTATGAAAATTATCCGCAAGAGTCTTGATATTTAGCAAGCTCAGACTCCATGTCATCAGATAAGACCTTGTGTACTCTATCATAGCCTGCACAGGTACATGTTCGTTTTCTATTTGTCAATGTACCTCTTCAGTGTCATTCAGTCTTTTTTTCATCCCTTGCTCAAGAGGGGCTATAACTCTGCTTGTTTTACATTTGTGTACACAGGGCATGATGATGTCTGCTCTGTAACAATAAACATGCATTATCTTAGTTTAGGTAGAAGCATGAAACCTATAACACAACAAATAAATTAAAATGTTATTGGTCACATACACATATTTAGCAGATGTTATTGGTCACATACACATATTTAGCAAATGTTATTGGTCACATACACATATTTAGCAGATGTTATTGGTCACATACACATATTTAGCAGATGTTATTGGTCACATACACATATTTAGCAGATGTTATTGGTCACATACACATATTTAGCAAATGTTATTGGTCACATACACATATTTAGCAAATGTTATTGGTCACATACACATATTTAGCAGATGTTATTGGTCACATACACATATTTAGCAAATGTTATTGGTCACATACACATATTTAGCAGATGTTATTGGTCACATACACATATTTAGCAGATGTTATTGGTCACATACACATATTTAGCAGATGTTATTGGTCACATACACATATTTAGCAGATGTTATTGGTCACATACACATATTTAGCAAATGTTATTGGTCACATACACATATTTAGCAAATGTTATTGGTCACATATACATATTTAGCAGATGTTATTGGTCACATACATATATTTAGCAAATGTTATTGGTCACATGCACATATTTAGCAGATGATATTGGTCACATACACATATTTAGCAAATGTTATTGGTCACATACACATATTTAGCAAATGTTATTGGTCACATATACATATTTAGCAGATGTTATTGGTCACATACATATATTTAGCAGATGTTATTGGTCACATGGTATTGCCCCCCATCTATCTTCTGAGCTCGTGCTACTAGGTGACCTAAACTGGGACATGCTTAACACCCCGGCCATCCTACAATCTAAGCTTGATGCCCTCAATCTCACACAAATTATCAATGAACCTACCAGGTACAACCCCAAATCAGTAAACACGGGACCCTCATAGATGTCATCCTAACTAACTCACCCTCCAAATACACCTCTGCTGTTTTCAATCAAGATCTCAGCGATCACTGCCTCATTGCCTGCATCCGTAATGGGTCTGCGACCAAACGACCACCTCTCATCACTGTCAAGCGCTCCCTGAAACACTTCTGCGAGCAGGCCTTTCTAATCGACCTGGCCGGGGTATCCTGGAATGACATTGACCTCATCCCGTCAGTAGATGATGCCTGGCTATTCTTTAAAAGTGCCTTCCTCACCATCTTAAATAAGCATGCCCCTCTCAAAACATGTAGAACTAGGAATAGATATAGTCCTTGGTTCACTCCGGACCTGTCTGCCCTTGACCAGCACAAAAACATCCTGTGGCATTCTGCATTAGCATCGAATAGCCCCCGTGATATGCAACTTTTCAGGGAAGTTAGAAACAAATATACACAGGCAGTTAGAAAAGGCAAGCTTTTTCAAACAGAAATGTGCATCCTGTAGTACTAAGTCAAAAAAGTTCTGGGACACTGTAAAGTCCATGGAGAATAAGAGAAACTCCTCCCAGCTGCCCACTGCTCTGAGGCTAGGAAACACTGTCACCACCGATAAATCCACTATAATTGAGAATTTCAATAAGCATTTCTCTACGGCTGGCCATGCTTTCCACATGGCTACCCCTACCCCGGTCAACTGCCTGGCACCCTCCACAGCAACCCGCCAAAGCCCCCACCATTTCTCCTTTACCCAAATCCATATAGCTGATGTTCTGAAAGAGCTGCAAAATCTGGACCCCTACAAATAAGCCGGGCTAGACAATCTGGACCCTCTCTTCCTAAAATGATCTGCCAAAATTGTTGCAACGCCTATTACTAGCCTGTTCAACCTATCTTTCGTATCGTCTGAGATTCCCAAAGATTGGAAAGCTGCCGCGGTCATCCCCCTCTTCAAAGGGGGTGACACTCTAGACTCAAACTGCTACAGACCTATATCTATCCTACCCTGTCTTTCTAAGGTCTTCCAAAGCCAAGTTAACAAACAAATGACCATTTACTGACCATTTCAAATCCCACCATACCTTCTCCGCTATGCAATCTGGTTTCAGAGCTGGTCATGGGTGCACCTCAGCCACACTCAAGGTTCTAAACGACATCATAACCGCCATCGATAAGAGACATTACTGTGCAGCCGTATTCATCGACCTGGCCAAGGCTTTCTACTCTGTCAATCACAACATTCTTATTGGAAGACTCGACAGCCTTGGTTTCTCAAATGATTGCCTCGCCTGGTTTACCAACTACTTCTCTGATAGTGTTCAGTGTGTCAAATTGGGGGGCCTGTTGTCCGGACCTCTGACAGTCTCTATGGGTGTGACACAGGGTTCAATTCTCGGGCCGACTCTCTTTTCATTATACATCAATGATGTTGCTCTTGCTGCTGGTGATTCTCTGATCCACCTCTACGCAGACGACACCATTCTGTATACTTCTGGCGCCTCCCTGGACACTGTGTTAACTAACCTCCAGATGAGCTTCAATGCCATACAACTCTCCTTCCGTGGCCTCCAGCTGCTCTTAAACACAAGTAAAACTAAATGCATGCTATTCAATCGATCACTGCCCGCACCTGCTCGCCCGTCCAGCATCACTACTCTGGAAGGCTCTGACTTAGAATACGTGGACAACTACAAATACCTAGCTGTCTGGTTAGACTGTAAACTCTCCTTCCAGACTCACATTAAGCATCTCCAATCCAAAATTAAATCTAGAATCAGCTTCCTATATCGTAATAAAGCATCCTTCACTCATGCTGCCAAACATACCCTCGTAAAATTGACCATCCTACCGATCCTCGACTTCGGTGATGTCATCTATAAAATAGCCTCCAACACTCTACTCAACAAACTGGATGCAGTCTATCAAACTGCCATCCGTTTTGCCCCATACACTACCCACCATTGCGACCTGTACGCTCTCGTTGGCTGGCCCTCGCTTCATACTCGTCGCCAAACCCATTGTCTACAGGTTATCTACAAGTCTCTGCTAGGTAAAGCCCCGCCTTATCTCAGCTCACTGGTCACCATAGCCACACCCACTCGTAGCACCCGCTCCAGCAGGTATATCTCACTGGTCACCCCCAAAGCCAATTCCTCCTTTCGTCGTCTTTCCTTCTAGTTCTCTGCTGCCCATGACTGGAATGAATTGCTAAAATCTCTGAAGCTGGAGACTCACATCTCCCTCACTAGCTTTAAGCACCAGCTGTCAGAGCAGCTTACAGATCACTGCACCTGTACATAGCACATCTGTAAACAGCCCATCTACCTACCTCATCCCCATACTGGTATTTATTTATTTATTTTGCTCCTTTGCACCCCAGTATCTCTACCTGCATATTTTCAGTGTTTAATTGCTATATTGTAATTTCGCCACCATGGCCTATTTATTTCCTTAACTTACCTCATTTGCACTCACTGTATATAGACTTTTTGTTTTCTTTTGTTCTACTGTATTATTGACTGTATGTTTTGTTTATTCCATGTGTTACTGTGTTATTGTATGAGTCGAATTGCTACGCTTTATCTTGGCCAGGCCGCAGTTGCAAATGAGAACTTGTTCTAGCCTACCTGGTTAAATAAAGGTGAAATTTAAAAAAAATTAAAATAAAAACCAACACATATTTAGCAGATGTTATTGCGGGTGTCGCGAAATGCTTGTCAAACATGTTCATAAAGTCATTAGACTTCCTAAATATTTGGTCACATGATTCATTTAGGGTATGGTTACCTAGACACAAGGGGTGGCTCAACTAACTCTTTGGCTCAACTTAGCCCACTCTTCCCTTACTCATAGTAAATCTTTAGTATCATAAACACCACAATTTATATAGTATCATTCTGGCTAAGGGGGCCACTGAATGTGAGAAACAAAAGCTAAAGAATCAACAGGGATTTCTTTCCTCTTATTTCCTCTCTCTTTCTCTCACATAATAATGCTTCAGTTATCACAGTATTATGCTCCAGTATTATCCTTCCATTATTTCTCCCTCATTCCCTTCCTCCCTCTCTCTCCTCCCTCTTTTACCGCCCCCATCTTGTAAGCTACACAGGTTCTCTGGATAATTGGATTTCAACAGACAGTCCAAATGATGGCATGAAATAATTAGTGACAAAACTCTGATGCAATCTCCGGCATGTTGATCATCTAGCCAGCCTTGCTGTGGTCTCAGTGAGAGGTAGGTGGGTGGTGGGATAAAGTGGATCTTGTACAGGCTTATACTGAACAAGCACACACTTGGTACACACACACACACACACACCACACAGTACCTACATTCTATAGAGAAGCAGGGAGGGAGGGATAGGTGGGTAGTAGAAGAGAGTGGAAGACTGGGACCAGAAATCAGAATTGATATTTTCTAACACACTGGCCCATTTTAGCAATTGAGACCCCCACATCATTTTTTCCTTAAGGCCCCCAGTATTAGCCAGATAATTCTAATTTTGCATCCCCCCAAAAAAGTTAGGCAGTCCCACTAGTAAAAAAGGTACCAGCCCACCTGGCATTTACCTGAAATGTCAGATAGCCAGTCCGCACCAGATAGGCTTGCATTCTACAAGAGGATAACTAGCCTAAATTCTATGGAGATGCCATAGTGCAGTGTTTCCCAAACTCGGTCCTGAGGACCCCAAGGAGTGCACGTTTTGGGTTTTGCAACAGTACTACACAGCTGATTAAAATAATCTAGTCATCATTAAGCATTTATTATTTAAATCAGCTATGTAGTGCTAGAGCAAAAAACAAAATGTGCACCCCTTGGGGTCCCCAGGACAGAGTTTGTGAAACACTGCCATAGAGAATGATAGAGGCCTCTACTGGCCAAAAGGCAGTATTAGCATGGGTAGCACCATTTAGGGCTTCCACCATTTTAATGAAGTCAACTGGGTGAGACTTCCAACTTCATTGGCTAATCCCTCCTGGTGACACTGTTGGAGTCATGTCTAAATGGGTCCTCAGGAGGGATCAGCCAATCCTGACGAAGAAAATAGACAACCTTACAATGTAGATAACCTCAATGGTGCTGCCCATGCTGTCACAGATGCTATAATGGCACAGATACAAATATGAGTACTCTATTTATCTCTATGGGAAATGCAGCTTCCCCTTTGCTCTGGTTCTGTAGCACCTCTGCATAGATTATACTGCTCTGTTTCCCCCTGGAGGAATGAACAAAGAAGCTGCACATCTTCTTGACTCCAACTGTAGGACACTTTGATCAGCGAGGCATGTTTCACCAGTAATTGGCAGCCTTCAAATCATCTTACTGCTACTGTACCACACAGAGCCAAGATGGAGGCACGATGTGATATGCTCTGGCTGACTCACTGATTTGAATCTGAAAACCATTGCTCTGCTGTGCCGAAGCTACTCTGACAGCTCTTAAGGTTCCACTGACATTCCTACCGTAGCCAGAAGTTCACATGGGAAGATTTTGATGGGCATACTGGATGGAATTGTGTACACACTCTTCATACTCTGCATCCTTACATGCCAGGCATGCTACAGATAACATGGGATTTCATGCCAATAGGGAGCTGGGACATAATGATGTAATATTGGTTATTCCATTTAAATGATGAAAGTGCTGTTATAGTTCACTGCCCTAACTTCTTTCTTTCCTCGGCAGTTCTTTCCACTTTTGTAAGTCTAAAGGATTTATGTTATACTGTGTAACAGATGACCATGAAAAATGAGGATCGGCAGTAAAGTTGCTATTCATCTGTATTGAAATACCACAGCGTAGAATTAAACTGGATTTAACAGCAATGAATATATAGCAAAGGAATGAGTTAGTCTCAATTCTACCTAAATTACAACATTTGCCAGTAAGGCCTGACTGTAAATTGAATAACATTTCAAAGACTTTATTTTATTCCTGAGAATGTGTCTAGAGAGAAAGGGCCTTGATTATTCCACTGTACTCCATAAGTGAATATTGGCTTCATGAGCCAGTGCTACCAAATTACATCTTTGGAAATGTATTTGTTTGAATGATTTTGGCATTTTACAAGATTAAAGCAGCGAGCAACCCAGAAATAAGCTTGGTTTTTGGATCGATAGAGCATTGAGTTACAAATATATTAATGCTCCACAAAACATTGAAACTCATATAGCTCCACGATACTCTAAGTTGATAAGGTAAGAATTTCAACATGAAACAAACAAGCAATCGACAGATTGTTTTTCTGCAGTTCTACATTTTCATATATTCCATTTGGCCTTGAGGTTATCGAAAAGGTTCTCGTTCTCAATGACTTACTGTATCTAGGTGAAATATTAAATTGCATACCATTGCATTGTTATGGCATACCCATAGTGTTTGAATAGTTGAGTGTTATTGTTATTGAAATTGCTGCAGCTCTATATAATCCCATTAGCGAGTGGTGTAGTGACAGTGGTGTCAACACCAGTGGTGTAGCTAATCAAATGGCTTCCTGGACTATTACACTGATGCTACTCGCTGTTTATTATCTATGCATAGTCACTTTACCCCTACCTACATGTACATTACCTCAATTAAGTCAACTAACCTGTACCACAGCACATTGACTCGATACCGGTACACCCGGTATCCTCGTTATAGCCTCGTTATTGTTATTTTATTCTTAACTTTCGTTAATTTAGTAAATCTTTTTCTTAACTCTTATTTTTCCTAAAAATGCATTGTTGGTTAACGGTTTGAAAGTAAGCACTTCAGGGTAAGGTCTACAACTGTTTTATTCAGTGCAAGTGACAAATACAATTTGATTTGAATTGAATAATGGTGCCTGGAGAAGTGGGTATACTCTAATTTTGCAGTATGGTGAAAATTGCAGTATGGTGAAGAAACGGCCTGGTGAAGAAACGGCCTGGTGAAGGAACGGCCTGGTGAAGAAACGGCCTGGTGAAGGAATGGCGCCATGTGTGAAAAATTATATGTGAAACAGTGACCAAAAATGATAAATCGCATACTGGTCTTTCCCAGTCAGGCCAACCCAAGCTGTACTGTGCAAGTAGGCTAATAGTAGGCATTCTATTGAAACAGATGCATGTGGCTGTCAACTGAGTCAGAAATTCACAGGTTTCAGATTGTTCCTTTTTTTGGGGGAGGGGGGTTTCGCTCTCAAAGTTACACTTAGAAAAAACACAAAATTGGATGTTCTAAGTCCATAACAATGCTTAAACCACATCAGGAGACCACTTTGTAGGTTTGGAAAAAATATATTTATATTTTTGAGTGTAGTTACCCTTTACTTCAAGTGCACAGGCACCTCACACTGTTGTTTGGTTAGCGATGTAGCATATGAGATGGAGTTGGCAAAACAAATGGCCACTGGGTTGATGTAAATAAATAATCATGATATCATTTTGCCAGGTAGACATAGGCTACTTTGTAGGTAAACATTTAATTGAGATGGTTTTTGTGAAAGCCTTTTAATCTACCAGAAGATGGTTAGGTCTATCATTAGCATCTACCAGAAGATGGTTAGGTCTATCATTACCATCTACCAGAAGATGGTTAGGTCCATCATTAGCATCTACCAGAAGATGGTTAGGTCTATCATTACCATCTACCAGAAGATGGTGAGGTCTATCATTAGCATCACTATATTGTTCCTGTTCCTTAATTGTTTGAAACCTGGACATTTTACATCACATTATGAGGCATGTCTTCAAAGTAGCCTATAGACAAAATCCCACCATAGAAATGCGAAGGCAAATATTTGATAGACTTCCTTATATACACTCGGGACTCTTGGCCTCCCATCCTATTCTAACCACCTCTCCCCGGCTTTGTATTCATGTTACCTGATGAAATTGCTGTACAATACGATCTTGTTGCCATCTGATGCACATTCAAATTTCATAAAAAATCAACACTGCAGAACTCTCCCTGTCCTCTGCCATGGCCTGATTGTATTACTGCTGATGATATCTGGAAATGTGCCTGTACTGTTGCTAGCCCCAATTCTGACTGGTGCTCTGATATCTGCTTCACTGATTTCTGCTCTCGTAAAAGCCTGGGTTTTCAGCACATTTAGACGCTTATTACACACTAGAAGCTTATTACCTAAAATGGATCAATTGAAAGTGTGGGTTCACAGTTCCAATCCAGATGTGCTGGTCATTACTGAGACATGGTTAAGAAAGAGTGTTTTGAACACTGATGTTAACCTTTCTGGTTATAACCTTTTTTTTGCAAAACAGATCTTCCAAAGGTGGTGGAGTGGCAATCTTTACCAAGGAACACCTTCAATGCTCTCTTGTCTCCACCAAGTCTGTTACCAAACAATTTGATTTACTGGTTTTAAGCATTAAACTTTCAAATATTTCTTAGCTGTTCGGGAAGAGCCAAGAACTTGAAAGGAACGTAAATCTTCCTCAACAAGGACTATCCTGAACCTGTGTGCCAGAAGAGGAAAAAACTTACCCCAGCCATGAAAGCTGCCAGAGTGATTGTGGACATTGCTTACATCCACTATGACAGGCTTATTGTCCACCCTCCCTCCCAAAAGTCTGGAGGGGGTGAGAGAGTCCTGCCTATGGGTTCGTAGCTTCAACCCCGCACACACACACACACTTACACACACAAACGGATTAATAGACAGCTGAATGTATACAGTTGAAGTCGGAAGTTAACATACACTTAGGGTGGAGTCATTAAAACAAATTTTTCAACCACTCCACAAATTTCTTGTTAACAAACTATAGATTTGGCAAGTCAGTTAGGACATCTACTTTGTGCATGACTCAAGTCATTTTTTCCAACAATTGTTTACAGACAGATTATTTCACTTATAATTCACTGTATCACAATTCCAGTGGGTTAGAAGTTGACATACACTAAGTTGACTGTGCCTTTAAATAGCTTGGAAAATTCCAGAAAATTATGTCATGGCTTTAGAAGCTTCTGATAGGCTAATTGACATAATTTGAGTCAATTGCAGGTGTACCTGTGGATGTATTTCAATGCCTACCTTCAAACTCAGTGCCTCTTTGCTTGACATCATGGGAAAATGAAAAGAAATCAGCCAAGACCTCATAAATAAATTGTAGTCCACCACAAGTCTGGTGCATCCTTGGGAGCAATTTTCTGTACAAACAATAGTACGCAAGTATAAACACCACGGACCACGCAGCCGTCATAGTGCTCAGGAAGGAGATGCATTCTGTCTCCTAGAGATGAACGTACTCTGGTGTGAAAAGTGCAAATCAATCGAGAACAACAAATCGAATCAAATTGTATTGGTCACATACACATGGTTAGCAGATGTTAATGCGAAATGCTTGTGCTTCTTGTTCCGACCATGCAGTAATATCTAATAAGTAATCTAACAATTTAATATCTAATAAGTAATCTAACAACAGCTATCTTATACACACAAGTGTAAAGGAATGAATAAGAATATGAGCGATGGCCGAACGGCATAGGCATAGGCAAGATGCAGTAGATGGTATAGAGTACAGTATATACATATGAGATGAGTAATGTAGGGTATGTAAACATTATATAAAGTGGCATTGTTTAAAGTGACTAGTGATACATTTATTACATCAAATTTTTTGCGCATTTGATATGCTGATAAAATTTAGGGAGCCTTGTTTTCAGAGTAGCCTTGTTTAAAACCCAGCTACAATAAATGCAGCCTCAGGATATGTGGTTTCCAGTTTACATAGAGTCCAATGAAGTTCTTTCAGGGCCGTCGAGGTGTCTGCTTGGGAGGGGATTTACACGACTGTGATTTTAATCGAGGAGAATTCTCTTGGTAGATAATGCGGTCGGCATTTGATTATAAGGAATTCTAGGTCAGGTGAACAAAATAACTTTAGTTCCTGTGTGTTGTTATGATCACACCACGACTCGTTAATCATAAGGCATACATCCCCACCCTTCTTCTTACCAGAGAGATGTTTGTTTCTGTCGGCGCGGTGCTTGAAGAAACCTGGTGGCGGTACCCACTCTGATAACATATCCTGAGTGAGCCATGTTTCTGTGAAACATAGAATGTTACAATCTATGATGTCTCTCTGGAAGGCAACCCTTGCTCGGATTTCATCTACCTTGTTGTCAAGAGACTGGACATTGGCTAGTAGTAAACTCGGGAGCGGTGGGCGATGTGCCCATCTACAGAGTCTGACCAGAAGACCACTCAGTCTGCCCTTTCTGCGGCGCCTTTGTTTTGGGTCGTTTGCTGGGATCCGATCCATTGCCCTGGGTGGTTGACCAAACAGAGGATCCTCTTGGATAAAGTCGTATTCCTGGTCGTAATGTTGATAAGTTGACGTTGCTCAAAGGACCTTGTGAAGATCCTGGAGGAAATGGGTACAAAAGTATCTATATCCACAGTAAAACAAGTCCTATATCGACATAACCTGAAAAGCCGCTCAGCAAGAAAGAAGCCACTGCTTCAAAATCGTCATAAAAAAGTCAGACTACGGTTTGCAACTGCACATAGGGACAAAGATTGTACTTTTTGGAGAAATGTCCTCTGGTCTGATGAAATAGAACTGTTTGGTCAAAATGACCGTTGTTATGTTTGGAGGAAAAAGGGGGAGGCTTGCAAGCCGAAGAACACTATCCCAACCGTGAAGCACGGGGTGGCAGCATCATGTTGTTGGGGTGCTTTGCTGCAGGAAGGACTGGTGCACTTCACAAAATAGATGGCATCCTGAGGAAGGAGAATTATGTGGATATTTTTAAGCCACATCTCAAGACATCGGTCAGGAAGTTAAAGCTTGGTCGCAAATGGGTCTTCCAAACAGACAATGACCCCAAGCATACTTCCAAAGTTGTGGCAAAATGGCTTAAGGACTACAAAGTCAAGGTATTGGAGTGGCCATCAGAAAGCCCTGACCTCAATCCTATAGAAAATGTGTGGGCAGAACTGAAGAAGTGTGTGCGAGTAAGGAGGCCTACAAACCTGATTCAGTTACGCCAGCTCTGTCAGGAAGAATGGGCCAAAATTCACCCAACTTATTGTGGGAAGCTTGTGGAAGGCTACCCAAAATATTTGACCCAAGTTAAACAATTTAAAGGCAATGCTACCAAATACTAATTGAGTGTATGTGACCTTCTGACCCATTGGGAATGTGATGAAAGAAATCAAAGCTGAAATTAATAATTCTCTCCACAATTATTCTGACATTACACATTCTTAAAATCCTAACTGACCTAGAAGGGAATTTTTACTCTGATTAAATGTCACAAATGGTTAAAAACGGAGTTTAAATGAGTTTGGCTAAGGTGTATGTAAACTTCTGACTTCACCAGTATATTGTTTCTCTTGCTTTGTTAGCTTTTTTCCAGATTATGTCTAATTATGATAAGCTTCCCTGGAAAGGGTGAAAATAATCCCTAATAATATATGTATCCTTAGAAATAACATTCATATTTGAGCAATTTCTAAGATAGTTGCAGTAGCAATACAAGGATATAACATCTATAGAAGAGACAGAAATGCTTATGGGGGAGGTGTTGCTGTATATATTCAAATCCATATCCCTGTAATGCTTAGAGAGGATCTTATGTCAAGTGTTATTGAAGTGTTGTGGTTGCAGGACTCTCGGCATATCTAAAGCCTTTTCTTTTGGGGTGTTGCTATAGGCCACTAAGTGCTGACAGTCAGTATATAAATAATATGTGTGAAATGCTTGATAGTGTATGTGATGTAAACAGAGAGGTCTACTTTCTTAGGGACCTGAATATTGACTGGTTTTCATCAAGATGTCCGCTCAAGATGAAGATTCTCACTGTAACCAGTGCCTGTAATCTGGTTCAGGATATTAATCAACCTACCAGGGTGTTTACAAACACTAGAGGAACAAGTTCATCCACATATATTGATCACATTTTTACTAATATGGTAGAACTTTGTTCTAAAGCTGTGTTCGTACCCATTGGATGCAGTGATCAATATATAGTGACTATATTCAGGAATGCTGGGCCTAAAGTAGTGTACTGTAGGTGTAACTGATACACACACACACACACACGTTTGCTAATGGGGATGCTAATAAATCAAATCAAAAACCTGCTTATACCCTCAACTACACTACTGCCAGTAGCCTATCATGTACTGCATCAAGGCCCCAGCCAGCCGGATGGAGGTGTTTTGAAACACCATGCCCTCAGCTGGCATTAATTGATTGAAAGGCAGCAATTGCTAATGACAACGGCATGATAGAGCAGACACCCCCATTCGTATTAATGGTACAACATGTCCCCAACAACAAGAATGATGGCTGGCCACGTTACGACGAGGGCCTTTAATTCTTTGTGTTTATAATCAATCTGACCTGCCCCTACAGTCCTAATGCCTTTCTGTGTTATACTCCAAATAAGTGTTCAGTAAACACAGTGGTGATGGTTTCAGGCGTTAAGTGTCCTAGTACAGAGGATGTACAGGCCTGTGACAAATTAAAGAAGGGAGGCTCATTTAAATGTCACAGCGAGCGTGTTGACTTGCCAACATAACCTCCTCTATCCTATTACCGTCCTCGACCACTCGAGGACTGGAGGAAGAGATGGAGAATTAAGGGTGCCATCTTTCTTGTCTTTATCAGCCCTATTTCATCAGATAGGGAGGGCAGCTTCCTGGGAACTATCACTGGGGACGGGGGGATGGGGACATGAACCCCCACATACTGAAATTGCATTTTTTACCCTCCTCTGTTTTATCATTGCACTGTGACACAATAGATGGCATCGGTGTACTTTAGGACCATGCGGACGCCTCAGAGCGGTCGGGTAGGCTGTTTAGTGGTTTCAAATGGCTAGATTTAGGACCACACAGACACCACAGAGCGTGCTACTAGAGGCAATGGTTGTTTCTGTGTGTTGTGCTGTTTATCCGAGTTGTAAAAGCAAATCATATCATACTTTATTGGTCACATACACAAATTTAGCAGATGTTATTGTGGGTGTGCCGAAATGCTACAGAATAGAAACAGAGCAGAAATTGGCTACTCTTTATTTGACTTATGTAGCTGGCAATGTAACTGCTGTTTGACTTAACATTGAAAAAAATGTATTCCCAGTGCTGAGATAGTAGTGTAACTGACATGTAACATTAGCTAATGTTTCATCCCCTCTTGACTGAAGTTCTGTCTGAAGTGAATGACCACAGCCAGTTCAGCTCTAGCCTCTATCAATCTGCCAGCTAGCAGTATCCAACAGCTGTTGTGTGTATGGAAATGTTTTGAGCTGTTGTTTTGTCCTGTTTCAATAGAAATAAATGAACTTGGAACGTTTTCGCCTGTTGATGTACCATTAGAGCTAGCCAAAAGTTGGCTAACATTATTTTTTATTTTTGCCTCAATCACACTAGTAGACCTGAATCAAATGATGAAACCAGCAGCCAAATGATTGAAGCCTGATATTCTGACAGGTTTTGACAGCGCAATGTGAGTTTTTATTAGAGTCAGTATAGCAATGTAATGTTATTGATCTGTCAGTTTCCCTAGCTAATTCCCTACTTTTCACACTGGCACGGTATAAACGGATTGCCTAAATATGTATCTCCCCTGACGTGGGCATGTTTTCAATACAGACTCCTTTTTTCGTACAGTATTCCATATAAGGCATCCAGACCGTATGAAAGTTGCACAGTATACCCTTCATCTTGTAATTAATCAAATATAGTGATACATAGCTTGACATTTCTGCCATGCATTATGACATTGTGGGAGGATAACCAATCTTCCATTGAAAGGCAATGCATTTCTTAGCTGCTTTAAATGCTAGGTTACATAGTTTCTTCTGATAACAGTCCCCAAGTTTCAACATTTCCAAGCAAACAAAAACAGGGAGAAGGGCGAATCTGTAGATGGAACTTTGTATCCATTCTCTGATTGGTATAATATACTGCAAAATTCACCTGTGCTCCGTAGACTGGTCTTCCCTGACTGTCTGACCCTGCTGTGACACCTGTCACATCTGATCCTGCTAAGACATGATGAGCATAGTGTTGTTTACTGACTGTGCACCATGACAGTGAAGCCTGTAGAGCTGTTAATCCCTGGCCCTGGGGGTCTGCTCAGTCCTGGCCCTGGGGATCTGCTCAGTCCTGGCCCTGGGGGTCTGCTCAGTCCTGGCCCTGGGGGGCTGCTCAGTCCTGGCCCTGGAGGTCTGCTCAGTCCTGGCCCTGGTGGTCTGCTCAGTCCTGGCCCTGGGGGGCTGCTCAGTCCTGGTCCTGGAGGTCTGCTCAGTCCTGGCCCTGGGGGTCTGCTCAGTCCTGGCCCTGGGGGTCTGCTCAGTCCTGGCCCTGGGGGTCTGCTCAGTCCTGGCTTTCATTTGAGGGTATTGTCATCCATATCGGGTGAAACGTTTAGTAATTACAGCACTTTTTGCACATAGTCTCACTATATTAGTGGAGCACAAGTATTGGTAAAAATTCACTTCTATGTGTAGAAAAGTTAAGTATTTGGTCCCACATTCATAGCACGCAATGACTACATCAAGCTTATGTCTCCACAAATTGGATGCTTTTGCTGTTTGTTTTGTTTGTGTTTCTGATTAATTTGTGCCCAAAAGAAATGAATGGTGAATAATGTATTGTGTCATTTTGAAATCACATTTATTGTGAATACCGGTGAGTATCTAATGTGTTTCAAAACACTTCTACATTAATGTGGATGCTGCCAAGTTTACGGATCGTCCTGAATGATACGTGAAGATTGATGAGTAAGAAAGTTACAGAAGCACAAATATCATACCCCCAAGACATGCTAACCTCTCACCATTACAATAACAGGGGAGGTTATTATTTTTGAGGGGTATGACATTTGTGTGTCTATAACTTCCTCACTCATCATTGTTCACGATTCATTCAGGATGATCCATAATCATGGTAGCATCCACACTCATGTAGAAGTGTATTCTTCTCTCTCTCCGTCTCGGTCTCTATCGCTCTCTCTCTCTCGGTCTCTCTCTGTCTCTCTCGCTCTCTCTCGGTCTCTCTCGCTCTCTCTCTCTGGTTACTGATGAGTGTCTAGGCAGATGCAGAGCATTGTGAAGGTCTCACTCTGGGAGCCTGTCAACAGACTACTATTTCTCCTCTAAACCCTCTATCCCTCTGTGCTACACCTCTCTTCCCCCTCCTGTTCTCCCTATTAAAGGTCTTCACAGATCCACCTCTACCCAAATACCTGAGACCCGATCCGGGACCCGGTCCAGTCATGGGTCTCGGGTATGTGTAATTTTAACTGACTTGTCCAGAAGGGCCCGTACAGATGCAAACACAATTGCTGAAGTAATTTAATTTATGCTGCTGCTCTTGCTTTTCACAAGAGTGGAGCGTGACGCATGTAACTTATTGTTGTTGGCCAATTACAAGTCATCAAAGTGGCAATAGGCTACAGTCATAGAGCCTCCATGTGGCAAAAGTTAGGAGTTATATAATCAACAGAACATGGAATTAAAAGGATAACCAAAAGCCAACAGGTAGGCTGCTATTTAATATTCTGATTGGAGTTGTTATTTGTAACTGTAGGATGAGAAAGCGCATGCACTGCAGCCTCAGTTCACCTAGCTAGCTAATGTTAGTTTGATGCAGTCAAGATAGGTAGTATGTGATCATATTTGATGATAAATAACCTAGCTATGGCAGGTATTAGTCTACTACTGTCACGTTTTGACCTTTATTTCCTTTGTTCTGGGGAATATCGCCGCCCCAAAGCAGAGCTGGAGGCAGCAAAAGCTGCGAAAGCACGGCAGTGCGACAGGTACGAGAGGCAGCCCCCCCCCAAAAAAATTGGGGGGCAGACGAGGTGTGGTACTAAGCCAGGTAGCAGACCTGAGCTCACTCCTCGTGCTTATGATAAGCAGCGCATTACTGGTCAGGCACCGTGTTATGCCGTTAAGTGCACGGTGTCGCCAGTACGTGCCCATAGCCCGGTGCGCTATAGGGCAGCCCCCTGAAAGTGCCATGCGAGTGTGGGCATCGAGCCAGGGCGTATGGTGCCTGCTCAGCGGGTCTGGTCGCCGGTACGCAGTTTTGGTCCAGGGTATCCTGCGCCGGCTCTGCGTGCTGTGTCTCCGGGGTGCTGGGAGGGTGCAGTGCGTCCTCTTCCTGTGCTCCGCTCGTGCCAGGCAAATGTGGGATTGGAGCCTAAGGGAGAGGTGCATGTAGTAAGCACTAGATCTCCCGTGCTTACCCACAGCCCGGTTCAACCTGTGCCTGCACTCTGGAGGGTCCGGGCTAGAGTAGTTGTCCAGCCTGGGGAAGTGGTGCCAAGGTTGCGCACCAGAGCTCCAGTGCTCCCCCACAGCCCGGTCCTTCAGGTGCCTCCTCCTAACACCAAGCCTCCTGAAGGTCTCCCCAGCCTGGTGGTTCCTGTGGCAGCCCCACGCACCAGGCTTGCCCTCTGTCTCCTTCCTGCAGGTGGTCCTGTCTGTCCGGCGCTGCTGCCGGAGTCTCCCGCCTGTCCGGCGCTGCTGCCGGAGTCTCCCGCCTGTCCGGCGCTGCTGCCGGAGTCTCCCGCCTGTCCGGCGCTGCTGCCGGAGTCTCCCGCCTGTCCGGCGCTGCTGCTGGAGTCTCCCGCCTGTCCGGCGCTGCTGCCGGAGTCTCCTGCCTGTCCTGCACTGCTGCCGGAGTCTCCCGCCTGTCCGGCGCTGCTGCCGGAGTCTGAGGCGCCAGAGCCCCTCAGCTCAGAGGCGCCAGAGCCCCTGCCCCTCTGTCCCGAGCTGCCCCTCTGTCCAGTGGGGTCATTGAGAGGGGTGGCCATGGTTAGAAAGCCACGGAGGCGGACAATAAGGCGGACTAAGACAATCCCTGACAACTACATATAATGCAAATTGGCTTGGTTTGTCTGTTGCTGTCTCTGGTCTCTCCCTCCCTGCTAGAGCAGCACCTCTATCTCCCTCCTCTTGTGCTTTATCATCTCAGCTTAAAAAATTACTTTTCTGTTGCTTCCATCACTTGGATCAGATTGGACTGGTCTGCATCCGACCAGGTCTATACGGAACGGGTCTTTTGTCCTTGGGTCTGTTTGGAATGGGTCTCTATATTTGGAAGGGAAAAAAAGAAATATATATATATATATATATATATATTTATATATATGGTCTGGGTGGGAAAGCCCCAGGTCCATTTCGGAATGAGTCCAACTTTTTGGATCCGTGAAGACCTCTACTCCCTATACCTCCAGAGTCAGCACTGACAGAGCCCAAGGTGCCAACCTACCCTACCTCACATCT
The DNA here is from genome assembly GCF_002021735.2 of Oncorhynchus kisutch. Taxonomy (NCBI): domain Eukaryota; kingdom Metazoa; phylum Chordata; class Actinopteri; order Salmoniformes; family Salmonidae; genus Oncorhynchus; species Oncorhynchus kisutch. The sequence goes on from NC_034177.2 coordinate 20,306,037, forward strand.
CTACTGTATATATCATGTACAGTACGTCACCCACCCCTAAACCTCAAATAATTTATGGTACACAAACCCTCCCATGCACAATTTCCCCTCCTCCTAACATAGCCTGTCTAATCTGAGCCAGAAGGAGAAGCCTGCAGTGCCATCAATGGAGAGCGAGAGAGAGCTCAAAAACACAGCATCAGCACACAACATCACGTACTACACATATCAGCATATCAACGTCTGTAATAGTAGGAGACGTGGAGACATGCATGGCATCTTGAGGGTGAGGTTATATGGCTGTGCTGAAGTGCCAGTGAGAATACTGCTCTCGTGGATCAGGTTCATATTCATTAGTGCACACCGTAGAAAACAGAAGATGAAAAAGCAGCTTCTCTTCTTGGACAAGGCCTGGTAGTCCCTCCCTGTTTCAGTAAGTTTCCTTCCATTTGATGCCTAGTACGTACAACCCTCTGCAGCCTCACACTTGTCAGGTTTCCATTCCAAATTTGTCTTAATGACTAAATTGGGGCAATTAATTAGCTTGATTAGTGGTGTTAACCCCAGCCCCTTCCACATGGTTCCTCTCAATACAAACCAGTCGATACGTATGGCAGTCAGAAACTAATCTAATACGGCACCCTTTTGATACAGTGCAAGATGTATTCATAATCACATGGATTGACTGAGAAAAGAGTATTGGTTTTCTCAGTCAGCGAGACAAAGAGAGAGAGAGTGACTAAACAAGGAAGCCATGATGAAATGTAGAGTAACTGTGGAGATAGAGTGTAACGGTTCGCTTCCTCGTTTCACCTCGGTTCCTCTCCATTTCTCCAGTCCATAGACCAGAAGCATGCAGTTTTTCAGTTTGTCAGTGAGCTCAGATGGAGAGGAAACTTTTCTAATGTCCCAACAGCCCTTCAAAGTCCCAGCCAGCCAGCCTGCCTCAACCTAAGCCCCTCTGTGTGTCTCTGTAGTGGGATGCGGAGGGAGGGAGTGTGGTGCTGGAGCTGGAATCATCCTGATATTATCCTGCTAGTACAGGTCTGATGGATGCAGTCTTGTCAATGGAGCCAACTGTTCCTGCACGACTTGGGCCAAGCCTGACTTTAATGGATGCCTCACACATTCCCAATGAATTCCTAAGAATGTTTCCTTTCCCCATCCCCTGCTACTGTTGTCTCACCGAATGCAACGCAGGCGGCTGTCTGGAGGAAGAAAGGAGGGAGGGAGTGGAAGAAGGAGCGAGAGACAAATTGGAAGAGAAATTAGGTTTGCTAGCCCACAGAGCAGGTAATGTGGCCAGGAGAGCAGCTAAACTGAAAAATTCTACAGTGCTTCAGCAGGGAGCTCACACCAACAGAGAACAAGAAGAATTTAGAAACAATTCATTTAGAAAAGGCAAAAGTTCTAAACAAAAACATATTGATGAAACATTACTTGTTTTTTCATCTCTGCTCCAACACACAGTTCCTAAACACTATTACAACAAGCTAAGATCCAAAAGCTTCTAAAGTTTCACTCAATGAGCATTTTCTGTGAATACAACGGATGGAATAAACAAAAGGCAGAATGAAGCCATTTAAAGAGTGTTCTAAAGGGAAAACAACAGAACTAAACACAGTGGGGGTCCCATGACAGCTTTAAAGAGCTCATAACAGACCTCTTATTTATTTAGAACAGTGTTGCTGCATGCTTTGTATAATTAATGAAGATCCTGCTCACACAGAGTAGACTGTATGGATGCCACTCTATTCTCTAGATACTGTAGAACACTACGTTTGACCAGAGCCCTTCACCCAATTCCTTGTGTAGGGTAATGCACTACGTCTGATCAGGACGCAGCTTCAACACACATACAGTATCATTATAGATTCATCAAAGCTATGGACACACATGCATGGAGCCATTATGACTCAACCGTGGGGACCTCATCATCCAACTGTGGATCATCATCATGCTGTTTACAGCATGAGGTGTGAAGTAGTCATTGCTCCCCAGACTACGCATTGGAGAGGTAGTTTAGCTGACTCATCAACCAATGTTAACTGTAAAGATGAACTAAACAAACACACCTGGCGTTAATTCAAAAGCAATTGTGTGACGATTGTGAAGATAACGAGCGGGAATCAGGTTTGAATGAAATGGATGGGAGGATGGATGGAGGATTGGCATTGCAAGGAGAAGGACACATGATGCCAGTCTTCTGAAGAAACTGTCTCTGAATTAATGCCATCCCTTCAGAAGTTTCGAACACATTGTCTCTAAAATGTGACGAAGTGGACCATCTTTCATCCATCCATCTCCTCCAGAGCGCTTTGGGCAGGATGGCCAGAAACTTCTGGAATACATGGAATACATGGGGTGGCAGGGTAGCCTAGTGGTTTGAGCATTGGACTAGTAACTGGAAGGTTGCAAGTTCAAATCCCCAAGCTGACAAGGTACAAATCTATTGTTCTGCCCCTGAACAGGCAGTTAAACCACTGTTCCTAGGCCGTCATTGAAAATAAGAACTTGTTCTTAACTGACTTGCCTAGTTAAATAAAGGTAAAATAAAAAATATCCAACATGGTGCCATACTATTTTGTATACATTTTTAACGTCCTTTAGGTTTGGTGAAGTTTCCGTCTTGGACTCACTGAAAAACATTGACATCCAGTTTCGTCATGCATGGTTGGTGCAAAATAGTTTGCTGCTGCTGCACAAGAGTTCAGCCGTTCTCCATCTGAGAAGAGATGCTACCGTGGAGACCATCTTGACCCCCGACCCCTTCCCCCGTCCTGACCCCGTGCATGAGCAGATGGGCCCGGAGTGGCGAGAGAGACAGCCAAACGGTCCCAGAGTCCGGACCTACTGACCTCTTGCTTTCCTTTGCCGCCAAAGGAAAGCAAACACATAATTTATCTGCCCGCCAATGCAAAGACTATCTCCCATAGGAACTGGAGCTGGCAGTCTGATGCATCCATGTGACAGATTGACCTGGCATTAGCTAGGCCAAAACACTGCAGAGATACAGCTCGGGCCAACCCAGGTCCAGGCCAGCTACATTTACACTTCCTAGTGGATACAAGCTAGCCTGGTCCCAGATCTGTTTGTCCCGTCTCGACAATTCCTATGGTCATTGCACAACAGTGACTATAGGAGTTGGCAAGACAGCACAAAGAGTTCTGGGACCAGGCTAGATAGGGCATCATTATTTAAAACAGCTTCAGCAATAGCAGCGCTGGTCAATCATAGAGCGAGAGCGGCCAATTAAAGACTGTGTAATATATAACACATGACAATGCTTTGATTGCAGCCGGGTGATGTGATGAGCATTTACGATATTCCTGCTGTGCTGATCAGGAATATGGGATAGCGTAATCAAGCCCTGTGTTTGCAACGGATAAAGTGCCGACTCTAATGCCACTTTGAGTGCTGTTTTGTCCTTGATGTCTGGTATTAAGACTGAAGGGAGAGAGAGAGGGCGAAGGGGGGCCAGGATGATGTTTTCGTTGCTGTAAAGATGCTAACTAAGGGGTGTTTGAGACACGGCTATGGTCGGGAAGCTCATGTTGCATAAACTGGTTGGGACTGATGAGAAAGCCATGATGAGGTACTGAGTCTACTGTGCTGGAGTCTGGATAAAACAATCACAGTCTGCATCCTGCAAATGCCCAGTATTCGGAAGTTTGGATGACTGAGGTGCCCAAAGTAAACTGCCTGTTACTCAGGCCCAGAAGCTAGGATATGCATATAATTGGTAGTATTGGATAGAAAACTCTAAAGTTTCTAAAACTGTTAACATAATGTCTGTGAGTTTAAAACCTCTTAAGGAGGCTGCGAATTTTCGCAGCTTTTTGTTAAAAATCGCGCAACATTTCAGCGTCCTGCTACTCATGCCAGGAATATAGTATATGCATATGATAAGTGTGTGTGTATAGAAAACACTCTGAAGTCTCTAAAACGGGTTAAATCGTGTCTGTGGCTATAATAGAACGTGTTTAGGAGTCAAAATCCTTCGAAAAACTGGTCACCAAAAACACAAAAATAATATCCATCCGCCAGTCAATGTAATGTCTAAGGCTGAAGAAAATACATGGCAATCCCCTGTAAACGCCTCCAGCTTCCACACGATGTCGCCAATGCTGTCATTTAGGGGCGGCTTTATCCTTGGTTTGGTAACGTGACGCATTTCCTTTCTTTGGGCTCACCACAGGATGTTTTGAATGTGAAAACACGGACGATGATTTCAAGACTTGCTGCTATCGAATACAGATCGCCCCGTGATCAATTTAATAGATTATTAACGTTTATTAATACCTAAAGTTGGTTTAGAAAAGTAATTTGAAGTGATTTGTAAAAGTATATAGGCAACTTTTGTCATTTTAAAAAGTGACGTTGCGTCTTGTAAAGGGGCATTTTTCTGGATCAGACCGGTCTTTAGCAAATCACATTTTGGGTATACAATGACGGATTTAATCGGGAAAAAGACCCAATTGTGATGTTTATGTGACATATAGGAGTGCCAAGAAAGAAGCTCGTCAAAGGTAATGAATGTTTTATATTTTATTTCTGCGTTTTGGGTAGCGCCGGCTACCGCTAAATCTGTTGTTTTGTTGACGGTCTGGTATTCTGGGGGGTGTATGCTATCAGATATTAGCTTCTCATGCTTTCGCCGAAAAGCATTTTACAAATCTGACTTGGTGGCTAGATTCACAACGAGTGTAGCTTTAATTCAGTACCTTGTATGTGTGTTTTAATGAAAGTTTGAGTTTTATCGAAAACTTTCGGTGGCGCTCTAAAATATCCGCTGATTTGATCCCGCCACAGGAACATCCTCCCTAACAAGATAACAGAACTGATATGGTGGGCGAAAGCCCGAGGAGAATCCATCAAGAATTTTTTGTTTTTAGGTCACCACTCATTGAAATGGCTGTCTATGGGAAAATCAAAGGAAAACCTCCCAGATTGCAGTTCCTAGGGCTTCCACTAGATGTCAACAGTCTTTAGAAAGAGTTTCAGGCTTGTTTTTTTGAAAAATTTGCTAGAATTTGTAGTTTTTCTAGGTGGCTCCCATTTTGGCTGAAGTATTGTGGCACGCGTGGATGAGGGCGCGCACTTCGTTATTTAACTCAGGTAATGAACATACTATTCTCTGTCTTACATTTTATCGTTTATTTACATATTAGGGTACCTGCGAATTGATTAGAAACGTTGTTTCTACGTTAGAAACGTTAGAAACGTTAGAAACGTTGGCAAAGTGGGTGGGGTTATATCCTTCCTGTTTGGCCCTGTCCGGGGGTGTCCTCGGATGGGGCCACAGTGTCTCCTGACCCCTCCTGTCTCAGCCTCCAGTATTTATGCTGCAGTAGTTTATGTGTCGGGGGGCTGGGGTCAGTTTGTATATCTGGAGTACTTCTCCTGTCCTATTCGGTGTCCTGTGTGAATCTAAGTGTGCGTTCTCTAATTCTCTCCTTCTCTCTTTCGGAGGACCTGAGCCCTAGGACCATGCCCCAGGACTACCTGACATGATGACTCCTTGCTGTCCCCAGTCCACCTGGCCATGCTGCTGTTCCAGTTTCAACTGACCTGAGCCCTAGGACCATGCCCCAGGACTACCTGACATGATGACTCCTTGCTGTCCCCAGTCCACCTGGCCATGCTGCTGCTCCAGTTTCAACTTCGACCTGACTGTGCTGCTGCTCCAGTTTCAACTGTTCTGCCTTATTATTATTCGACCATGCTGGTCATTTATGAACATTTGAACATCTTGGCCATGTTCTGTTATAATCTCCACCCGGCACAGCCAGAAGAGGACTGGCCACCCCACATAGCCTGGTTCCTCTCTAGGTTTCTTCCTAGGTATTGGCCTTTCTAGGGAGTTTTTCCTAGCCACCGTGCTTCTACACCTGCATTGCTTGCTGTTTGGGGTTTTAGGCTGGGTTTCTGTACAGCACTTTGAGATATCAGCTGATGTACGAAGGGCTATATAAATACATTTGATTTGATTTGATTTGATTTGTTTGACTTGTTTGGACGAAGTTTATTGGTAACTTTTGGGATTCATTTGTATGCATTTTGAACGAGGAAAACCAGTGGATTAATGAATCAAGCGAGCCAACTAAACTAACTTTTTGGGATATAAAGGACTTTATCGACCAAACAACCATTTTTTATGTAGCTGGGACCCTTGGGATTGCAAACAGAGGAAGAGTTTCAAAGGTAAGTGATTTCGCTATTTCTGACTCGTGACGCCTCTGCTTGTTTGGAAAATGTTTGTAATGCTTTTGTACGCTGGGCGCTGTCCTTTGATAATCGCATGGTATGCTTTTGCCGTAAAGCCTTTTTGAAATCTGACAAGGCGGCTGGATTAACCTCTTGCGACGAGCAAACCCGTATCTGGAAGCGCACTCGTAGCCTCAAATGCATTAGCATAACACAGCAGACATAAATACCCCTAGAAACTTTTCCTATTCATGAAAATTGCAAATTAAATGAAATAAATATATTCAAACACAAGCTTAGCCTTTTATTAACAACACTGTCATCTCAGATTTTCAAAATATGCGTTACAGCCAACGCTGTAATGGCATAATGGCATAATGCTATGCTAGCTCTGCTGGCAGCAGGCAACATTTTCACGAAAATAAGAAAAGCAACCAAATTAAATCATTTACCTTTGAAGAACTTTTTTCCGAAAATATTATTTTTGTAGGGCGAAATAGCTCCCGTTTCTTCATCATGCTTGGCTGAGAAATCGACCGGAAAATGCTGCAACTATAACGCCAAACTTTTTTCAAAATTTGCTCCATAATATCGACAAAAACACGGCAAACGTTGTTTAGGATCCATCCTCAAGGTGTTTTTAACATATATATTCGATAATATATCCGTCGAGGCAATTGGTTTCTCATAAGAAGCGATTGGAAAAATGGCTACCTCAGTATTTTACGCAAGATTTTCTGCGGGAGACACCATGTGACCACATGCTATATTCGGTCCCTTACAGCCATTCTTCAATGGAAATGTCTAAAATGACGTCACAAAGCTGTAGACACCTTGGGGAATACGTGGAAAACGTAAGCTATTTCGTAGCTCATTCACAGCCATATAAGGAGTCATTGGCATGAGGCGGTTTAAAAAAATGCGGCACTTCCTGGTTGGATTTTTATCTGGGTTTCGCCTGTAACATCAGTTCTGTGGCACTCACAGACAATATCTTTGCCGTTTTGGAGACGTCAGAGTGTTTTCTTTCCAAAGCTGTCAATTATATGCATAGTCGAGCATCTTTCCGTGACAAAATATCTTGTTTAAAACGGGAACGTTTTTCATCCCAAAAATTTAATAGCGCCCCCTAATGCATGACTGGTTAACAAGAAGTTAGGCTTTTAAACGATGTAAGACACTTGTATTTTCATGAATGTTTAATATTTCAAATTTTGTATTTTTAATTTCGCATCTGCAATTTCCCTGTATGTTGTCGAGGTAGGGCGCTAGCGGCACGTGTCGTGACTTTACTATCATTTACTGAAGACTTATAGTTTTTATCAAAGATTCTCTGTAATTAGTTATTACGCGATCAACTGATTAATCACTGTCACGGTCGTCCTCCTCTTCATCTGAAGAGGAGAGGCGAGAAGGATCGGAGGACCAAAATGCGGTGTGGTATGTGTTCATGATGAATATTTAATTAAAGAAAGTACTGAACACTGAATACAAAAACAATAAACAAATAACGACCGTGAAGCTATAAATGAGACCTGTGCTGACACAAGCTACTAACCTAGACAATCACCCACAAACAAACAGTGCAACCCGGGCTACCTAAGTATGATTCTCAATCAGAGACAACTAATGACACCTGCCTCTGATTGATAACCATACTAGGCCGAAACATAGAAATCCCAAAATCATAGAAAAACAAACATAGACTGCCCACCCCAACTCACACCCTGACCATACTAACCCCCCCCCCCCCCCCCAAAGGTGCGGACTCCGGCCGCAAAACCTTAACCTATAGGGGAGGGTCTGGGTGGGCGTCTGTCCGCGGTGGCGGCTCTGGCGCGGGACGTGGACCCCACTTCACCATAGTCTTAGTCCGTCTCATTGTCCGCCTCCGTGGATTCCTGAGGGGCTCTGGCGCCTCTGGAGCGGGAGACTCCGGCAGCGCCGGATAGGTGGGAACACCTGTAGGGAGGAGACAGAGAGACAGCCTGGTGCATGGGGCTGCCACAGGACCCACCAGGCAGGGGAGACCTCCAGGAGGCTTGGTGTTAGGAGGAGGCACCTGAAAGACCGCAGCCTTGGCACCACTCCCCCAGGTTGGACCACTACTCTAGCCCGGACCCTCCAGAGTGCAGGCACAGGTTGAACCGGGCTGTGGGTAAGCACTGGAGATGTAGTGCTTACTACGCGCACCTCTCCCTTAGGCTCCACTCCCACATTTTCCCAGCACGAGCGGAGCGCAGGCATAGGACGCACTGCACCCTCCCAGCGCCCCGGAGACACAGTACGCAGAGCCGGCGCAGGATACCCTGGACCAAAACTGCGTACCGGTGACCAGACACGCTGAGCAGGCACCATACGCCCTGGCTCAATGCCCACACTCGCATGGCACTTTCGGGGGGCTGCCCTATAGCGAACCGGGCTATGGGCACGTACTGGCGACACCGTGCGCTTAACCGCATAACACGGTGCCTGACCAGTAACGCGCTGCTTATAATAAGTACGAGGAGTGAGCTCAGGTCTGCTACCTGGCTTAGCCCCACACCTCGTGTGCCCTCCCCCCCAAAAATTGGGGGCTGCCTCTCGTACCTGTCGCGCTGCCGTGCTGCCTCCTCATATCGCCGCCGCTCAGCTTTCGCTGCCTCCAGCTCTGCTTTGGGTCGGCGATATTCCCCAGCCTGTGCCCAGGGTCCCTCTCCATTAAATATCTCCTCCCATGTCCAGGAGTCCTGTGATGCTGGCCGCTGTTGTTGCTGCTGCTGCTGTCGTCGCTGTCTTTTACCACGCCGCTTGGTCCTTGGTTGGTGGGTGATTCTGTCACGGTCGTCCTCCTCTTCATCTGAAGAGGAGAGGCGAGAAGGATCGGAGGACCAAAATGCAGCGTGGTATGTGTTCATGATGAATATTTAATTAAAGAAAGTACTGAACACTGAATACAAAAACAACAGAAATAAAGGTCAGAACGTGACAATCACGTAACTAATTAAATAGGAAGTCGGGGCACCAAGGAAAAATATTCAGATTATAAAGTTATCATTTCCTAAAATAACTTTTCAGATATTTTATCTGATCAATTAGTCTTCGAATTAATGAATTATTTACTGTACCTCACGTTAGTCTCATTCCAAACGTCGTAAATGGTTGGTTGTCTGCACGAACCCAGTCTTCACCATGAGTCAACCATACATCAATGTTTACATCAATATTTATTACTATCTAAGTAATTCACAGAAATGCATAAACAAACAAGGTAAATGTAATGATAGGAGGATGTGCCCTAGTTGGCTAAACCGGCATGGCGGCTTGTTAGACAAAAGGGGAAGTGGGGGTCGACTAAGAAGTCACTACAGAGTGATAATTATAACTATAACAATTGAAAAATGCTAATCCTTTACACATGAACGCTCACTCATTCGGGAACAATTGCAATCAATATATATATTTACGCTCAGTGTTTCGTCTTGATCTCTGGTGAAAAGTTTGTGTCTTTTGTAGAATTGTCCGTCTCTCTCCCTCTCTCTCTCGGTTGTGGTTAGAGGGGATTGTTCATGGTTAGAGGGGAGTGACATTCGTTATAGAATGGATGTTTCGACGGTTGTCGTTCTTCACGTTCAATGATACCGAATTCCTAGCTGACGACTAGTAATTAATATCAAAGACTTGTTCTCATTCTGTCGGGAATCGATAGTCTAAGAGTTTAACCACGTGGTATGGTTAAAAGATTCAGCAATGGTCTACAACCTTTGTACTCCCGTGATTGAGAGAAACATGATCTGCATTTAGCCATCTCGTAATTGAGGTAAGCTTGGTCTGCTGATCGAAAACCAGAGTGGGGTTTTTATTGGGAATGGCAGAAAAGGCTGTCCCAGGATGTCTGACCCTAACTGGGCTCAGGGGCAGTCCTCTGATTTAGTTCAAATCAAAAGGGAATTGTATTTTTCTTCATTAAACAGTCCAAAATCATATTACACCATTATACAAACAGTATCATACTCACTCATTCATCTTATACAACAATTAGATGTAAACCTCATATCTGAGGCTATTATATCAACAGCGTTATATGAGCTTATGGTGTGGTGATTCCACACCATCTCCCATGAGCTTTCCCAAGTTGTGACAAACGGACCCGTTTGTAGCTGGATTCTTCACCGATCTTTTATACTTTCTCCGGAACATGACATTTGTTTGCACCTCAAGTTCTGTGAGGTGGAAGGATTTCCTTTGTCCTTCTATGAAAGTTTACCCTCTCTCTACTATGTGGCCATGGGGCAGGGTCTTCTCAGGAATTTACAACCTCTGACCACAACAGCCTAGTTGAAGGAGGCAAGGGGGAGGTAGGGAGAGGGGGATGGGCTTGCTATACCCAAAGAGGCCAACGTCATGGCACATGCAAGCAGCTGAATTCTAATTGAGTGTGGGAAAATCCTACAGTATCTTAACCTATCTCTGCTTTTACATCTGACGCATTCAGGTGTTCTGCTCATCTTTTTCATTCCAGCACTTTTTCATTAAAGACCATTGAGGCGAATGCTAGCATACCATTCCAGACTGGTAGACAGACAGTGCTATCCCCAACCCTGACTCCTTCAGAAGCCCAGAGAAGCCAGTCGGCTAATGGCTCACCTCCATGCTGTCCTCTGGTACTCGCTGGAGAGGCGTTTTGGGGAGAGGAGTTCTGACTGCTTCTGATCAGTCTCTGTCAAAACAACTAAGGCCAAACAAGATGACGCCCAGTTAGAGCTCTGCCAGCCGCCTGCAGCTAAACAAAACAGACTGTGGATGGAGGAGAAATGAGAGGCTGGGGGAAGGAGAGTGGTGGTGGTGGTGGTGATGGGGCTTGGATACATTAAAGGGAAGGGACAAAAGAGGGAAAAAATAAGGGGCCATTTTGACACCATTAAGCCTCGACGTAGCAGACTGGGGATTCCATATCAGATCCTTACTCTCTCTTGTTTTCTATTTTCCTGAGAGGATTGGACATTACTTCAGCTGGACAACCAATTTGAGCGACTACAGTGCAGGGCTGCTGCCTACACGCTCCTACTACTGGCCTGGTACTTTAGCTCTAGTGGCTCTAGTGACAGCAGCCAGTGATCAACGACCCAGCTAATAGTGGTGTCGAGCAAAGAGGCATCCTTCACTGGGAGGGCTCTCAAATCAATCTGAACAGAGAGTGGGTCGTCGGTGCAGCCCCCACACTCAGACACATAGCGCGCGTGTGTGTGTGTGTGTGTGTGTGTGTGTGTGTGTGTGTGTGTGTGTGTGTGTGTGTGTGTGTGTGTGTGTGTGTGTGTGTGTGTGTGTGTGTGTGTGTGTGTGTGTGACCAGCTGCCAGACAAACCCTGCTGGACCCAGGCAGTGACTGCTGCTGACTAGAGGTGATTCCAGCCAGACAAACAGACATAAAAGCCTGTTAATTACAGCTGAGTGGACAGGGGCCATGCTGCCACACAGTCGGCTGCCAGGGGAGAGACGTGCTACCTGGGACACACACACACTGGATCAGAGGGTAAGGGGGCAGAGAGGGGTGCAGGAATACCCCTCTGGGAGGAATGCCCAGTGGTGGGGAGAATGGGGTTATGGAGGGTTTGGGTTGGCATGGGGCAACACTTATGCTGATGCTGACAGATGTTGTATTTTTGTGACATACACACATAAGTAAGCGTGCACATACAGATACACACACCCATATGGGGACATGCACACACACACACACTTTAGACCATATATTCTCTGCTAAATAACAGATTATCCTTGCAAATCAGTGCAAACAGAACCAGCCCCATCTTTGGACTGCTTCTCTCTCTGTCTTTTCTGCATTTCCCCTCCTCTGTTATTCTGCAGGATGATAGTTATTTACAAAAGGGAATTGGTTACAACCCCACCAGTCTAATTTGTCAAACAAAACTGAAAAGCAATTCAAAACACTGAGGAGAAGTTGACTGCAAAGATTCTGTGTGGCACGTCTAAACGCTGATTGTTTAACAAATGCATCACTCTGAGACAACACATAGAAACAAGGTTTTTCCTCAGTGTATCTCTGTGTGTGTGTGTGTGTGTGTGTGTGTGTGTGTGTGTGTGTGTGTGTGTGTGTGTGTGTGTGTGTGTGTGTGTGTGTGTGTGTGTGTGTGTGTGTGTGTGTGTGTGTGTGTGTGTGTGTGTGTGTGTGTGTGTGTGTGTGTGTGTGTGTGTGTGTGAGTTCTCTCAATGTTCTTCTCAGTTACTGACTTGCAGATGTTTCTTTCCTAAAATGGTAACACAGCAAACAAATGGGTTTTGATATGTGCCTGTTTATTCTCCCTTGCTAAGATACAGTAATGGGAAAGGAAATTACATTTTGCAATTTTCCCGTCACTAACATGACAACTATTGGAAAATGGATGTCCCTATATCCTCCATTTAAGGAACAAGATTCACTTCTACACACAACACTGACTGGAAAAAACTCTCTCTCTCTTTCTCTATTCTTCTCTCTCTCCTTTCTGCACTCACTTTCATCAATGAGTAAATTGAACAGAGAATCTCACATATCTAAAGGAGTAGAATGGGTCTTCCATGTAAAACCACTCTAGTGGGGCAATGGCAATCTCCTTACTGAATGCAGATCTACTGCAAAGTCTACAGGTTGGACATTTGACCTCGAACTCCTATGAATTGAAACTTCAATCAAACGGCTGGAGTTTTCAATTGAGTTTTTCCCTCCAGGGTATAGAGTGTGGATGAAGGACCAAAGTAGGACTGTGAGGCCCCTCCTAACGAAGATCAGCTTCAGATCCAAACGTTGTCAATAAAGAGGTGAATTGGGAGCTTTAACAGTGTGCAGGCCATCTTGTTCTATACTACTCTTCTCCACACCAGAGAACAGCCATTAACCACCTGGAACAGTGTGTGTGTTTTTGTGTACAGTATGTATGTATGTATGTATGTATGTATGTATGTGTGTGTGTGTGCGTGCGTGTGTGCGTGCGTGTGTGCACGTGCACCATCTACAGAGGAAGTGTGCTTTAACCTCAGCCCTCTTCTAAGCTGCCGTAGCTCATTCTGCCCAGCTCAGCCGATTCCAGTATCCCCTCAGAGGCTTTGTTGATATCAGACAGGTAGCTTCTGCTACAGAGCCTGCAAATTCTCCAATCACTGCAAGGTTGACTCCCAACACAAACACGAACTAAATCCACCTAGATACAGTTCAGAAAGGTGACTCAGGACACTAACTAACAGAATAGTACAATAAATAGGATCAGCCTGATCTCAGTGTGAATCTTGATTGTGAGAATATCAGTCTGTAGAAATGAGAAAATAATAATGGCATATATTGCATCAGAACTAAAAAAATCAAGAAACATGAGCTTCTGAGCTTTTGCCTTCAGGAAGGCAGATGGGGAAAGAGGATTAAAAAATGAGTTTCGTTCTGGAAAATATGAAAACTTAATTACATTTTCTATGCAGAACAAAACACCTCTACTGCTTTTTTGAAGCCACTACATTAAAGAGAAATGATTCACTAAGGCAAGCCGCATAAAGCTTTCTGTATCTTTTTAACATGTTAATGAGCATCTCTGAATTACACAAGGGGGAGAAACTAATAACTAATATCAATAGCAGCACAAGCCGATAGCGAGCAGGCAGATTGCATTCACAAAGCCGCCAACTAGAAATTGAGAGGCGCCACAACTGGGGTCCGAGAGGGATTTGAATTAAATTAATTACATTACTTTCCATTCTTCCATAAATCCAACACGATTTGTCTTGGTCTCCCCCCAGACTCAGACAAGGCAGATAGATATATGATTAGAGTTGGGCTTCTTCTAATAGGTTTCCGACAGACTCTGGGCTTCAGAAATACCTGCACTCAGAAGGAATGTGACAGGCGGAGTACCCCAGGAATTATTGTCTGTAATGGGGGCTTGAAGGGCTTACAGTATGTTACTCCTTCTACGTCTCTCTGCTATGGCAACCGTTTTCCTTCTCTAAGACCTTCCAAAATATCATATAGATGACCTGGTTTTTCCCCTCAAAACACAACCCCAGTCAACCCACTCAGAAAACATACAGCTTCTCTGGGAACTAAGTGTTCTGAAGACATGAAGGAATGCCTCACCCATCTGTACCCTTGACAAGTGTTCTCTGTTTAAAGGCTTATGGGTGTCTGTTGGATGGCAGGACATACCAGGGCTGGGAGCCCAGAACTCTGTCATGGTGCCATCCACTACCACGTCACACTCTTCAGTCAATAAGAAGCAGATGAGAGGGGGAGGGAGGGGAATAAAGAGTTTGGAGTGGCTCCATTCAGTGTTCAAACCCTGAAGTATCTCTCTCTTTTTCTCTCTTTTTCTCGCTCTCCTTTCCTGTGTAGCGACTCTTGTCTCTATTTAGCAGTAACAGAGTCTGCTGTGCTTGAGGAAGCATCGGAGACAATGAGAGCTTTGGTCCTGTAGCAGTCACGGTGCTGAAAACACTGCAGCCTCCTACACTCCAGATCCCCTTGGGAGGTTGCTTTCTCTCTCTATGTGAGGATTAACTGTTCTAGATAAGAAACCACTAGCAAATTGGTGAAACAAACAGCTAGTATTCTTCCCCTATGGGTTTCAGTCAGAATCACTATCCAATTCCAACCTGAGCAGCACACAGACCATTTCATTTGCCACCTGAGCCATATCACTAAACATGGATGCATCCAACCAAAATGGTCACCAAATAAGAGAGGGGAGAAAGATATTCAATCCCCAATCTTTGAAAAAGCCCATTTGTGCTCCACATTCAAAGAGAAAAACAGTTACTAGATGTCATGATTTATTGATGGTGTTTAATAGGCAAAATGCCCACATTGAATTATGCATTCGGGGTCTGTTACTCCAATGAATATTCACAAGCTGTGTCTGCTTAGAGTTATCTGGTAACCCCTCGCTGCCTTATTGGCTGCTCGCCTTTGTCTGTATGTGGTTAACCAATGGCACATCTGTGCCTGCAGCCTGACACTGTGGTTAGCCAAAGTGGTTAATGCCAGGGCATTGCTAACGCCAAATGAAAGCCAACAGCCTGCTACAGCTCGGGTACACCTCAACTCTGCTCTGCCAGGCCAGAGGCTTGAGAACAGCCTGAGATTCTCCTGACTGGCCCCACGTTCATTAAGGTGATGAAACGTCTCTGGGATTCTGGCAATAGGAGGGAGAGACTGGCAAAAAGCCAGAGCAGAAAATCAAATCAAATTTTATTGGTCACATACACATGGTTAGCGGATGTTATTGCGAGTGTAGCGAAATGCCTATGCTTCTAGATCCGACAGTGCAGCAGTATCTAACAGGTAATATCTAACAAATTCCACAACAAAACCTAATACACACAATCTAGTAAAAGAATGGGATGAGAATATATAAATATAAAATATATAGATGAGCAGTGACAGAGCAGCTAAGATGCAATAGATAGTAAAGAATAGATAGTGAAGGATACAGTATACAGTACATACATATGAGATGAATAATGCGAGATGTGTAAATATTCTTAAAGTGGCATTATGTGAAAGGCTATGTGCCCACAGCACACACACACATGAGTATGCAGACACACACGTACACAAACATGCACAGTGATCACACACACAAACAAATACACTCACAGAATTCATGTTACATGGAGGCTGCTGTGAGCATTTGCACTGATTATTTGGATCAGGGTTGTCTAAGTCTCTAAATTAGTCTTTGTGTCTGTCGGCATAACCCCCTATCCCCCCACAACCAATAATAAGCACCATTTTGTACTGCATGTATGAATGGGGTATTGCTTTCAGCAGGAATTCTGGCCGGCACCATTGACCATCTGAACCCTCTGCAGCCATTTGGATACCCTGCAGTTTGTCATGTTCCTAAGAAAAAGTTTGGGAGTGATTTTGTTAATTCAACAGCCAGAGGCTGCTTCATTAAGTCAATATTAATTTACTACATGAGTGAAACCTAAAAAAAAAAACGCTATTTCATTGGCTTGGATGCTACTCAAGTGCAAAATTGAATTCTCTGCGTTCACGTCGCTCGCTACAAGTGTCGGTGCTAAGCTGTGTGCAGCCGAGCAGGGCGGCACATTATTGAAAGACGGAGCGAATCAACCCATGCAAAAGCAGATAATACTCTGAATTCTCCCCAATCTGTTTTTCAGCCCCATGTGATGACAGTATTTCTCAGCAGCTTTTGGCACTCGTCGGCCTCTTTGGAAAACAGCCACCGCGGAGCAGTGTACAGCTAACTCTCTGTTATGCATTGGTGAAAAGAAGAAAAATGGAGCAGCAACCGAATTAGCAGTGCCACAGAACACCTTTATTGAGGTTAGTTTAGTGGTGTCAGCAAGCTACCCTTTCAACCTGGAGAGAGAGAGAGAGAGGTGGGGGGGGGATAGAGAGAGAGAGAGGGGGGGTAGAGAGAGAGGGGGGGATAGAGCGAGGGGGTGATAGAGAGAGAGAGGGGGGGGCTAGAGAGAGAGGGGGGGATAGAGCGAGGGGGTGATAGAGAGAGAGAGGGGGGGGGTAGAGAGAGAGGGGGGGATAGAGCGAGGGGGGGATAGAGAGAGAGAAGAGAGAGAGAGAGAGAGAAGAGAGAGAGAGAGAGAGAGAGAGGGGGGGGGTAGAGAGAGAGGGGGGGATAGAGCGAGGGGGGGATAGAGAGAGAGAAGAGAGAGAGAGAGAGAGAGAGAGAGAGAGAGAGAGAGAGAGAGAGAGAGAGAGGGGGATAGAGAGAGAGAGAGAGCGATAACTGATATGAGTGATTCTCAAACCTTCCATAACAAAGCCCTCACCCTACAGAGAGATGAACTTGGAGAAGTGTCCCCTCTGCCAGCTGGTACAGGGACTCTGCTCACGAACAAAAACAGACCTACAGAGCCCCAGGACAGCAACACAATTAGACCCAATCAAATCATGAGGAAACAAAAAACAAAAAACAGAGCATGGAATGTTATTTGGCCCTAAACAGCAAATACAAAGTAGCAGAATACCTGACCACCGTGACTGATCCAAAATGAAGGAAAGCTTTGACTATGTACAGACTCAGTGAGCATGGCCTTGCTATCGAGAGAGACCGCCATCGGCATAGCTGGCTCTCGAGAAGAAAGGCTATGTGCACACTGCCCACAAAAGGTGGAATCCGAGCTACCCTTCCTAACCTCCTGCCAACTGTATGACAATATCAGAGACACATATTTACCTCAGATTACACAGACCAATAAATTATTTGAAAACAAATACAATCCTAATAAACTCTCATATCTTTTAGGTGAAATACCACAGTGTGGAACCCCAGCAGCAAGATGTGTGACCTGTTGACACAAGAAAAGGGCAACCAGTGGAGTACAAACACCGCTGTAAATACAACCTATATACGTTGATTTATTTTCCTTTTCATACGTCAACTATTTGCACATTGTTACAACATTCCCAATAATATAACATTTGAAATGACAATATTCTTTAAAAACTGTTGTGAGTGTAATGTTTACTGTTAATGTTTTATTGATTATTTCCCTTTTGCTTCTTGTCTATTTCACTTGCTTTTTTCCCATGACAATAAAGCCATTTGAACTGAAACTGAATTTAGTGAGAGAGAGAGAGTGAGAGAGAGACAGAGAGACAATGGAAGATACGATTTAAAAGACAGATAGATGGAGAGCGAGATCGAAAGACAGAGAAAGAGAGAGAGACAGAGAGAGGAAAGAGATAGACAGTGACAAGAGAGATAGATAGATCGGTGCCTGTCTCACTAACAGGATTAGAGCTCATCATCTTTTTTTTGTGATCGTTCCAGTTTCCACAGGTGCCACCCAGGAAACACATGGCCCCCAACACGGGTCAGTGACAGGGAAGAATGATTTTCCATGCGCACATGTCCACATATGAGTGCTCAACCAAGTGAAGGGAAAAAAGAATAACACAGCAGTTGAGGTGTTTTGATGTCCCTAATGTCACTACGTGACAAGGCCCCTCTCCCTACAGTCTATCAACCAGCATATCCCTCCTGCCTCTGCCGCTTTCTCTTTCTGACACGCTTTGAAAATATAACACTGAAAATACATATGTAGCCTATGCTGTTCAGCTGCATCATATCTTTGTCAGACGCAAAGGCATGTTGGAGTCTGACGCAACAACCCCCACCAGCACTCGGGCACGCACTTTTATCAGTTTGAGCAGGAGACAGGAGTTGTCTGTTTTCAGGCAGCAAAAAGTATACAAACACACAGCCAGCCAACACACAGCCATGTTTGACAGAGTGCCATCAAAGATAACGTCTCAGGTTCCATTTCGGCTAGCTAGTTGTCATTGCTCCAGGATTTACAGACAGGGCTCCCTGGTAGTCGACTTCACACAGCCTGTTGTCATAGACTAGACGTAACATAGCAAATGTGAATCCGGGACACCCAAATTAGTATGGTATGTTACATTTGGTATGGTTACATAGGACAGAAGGTCACTTAAAGATACAATATGTAACTTTTTGGGGCGACTGGACCAAATTCATATAGAAATGTGCGTTATAGATATGTCATTCTCATTGAAAGCAAGTCTAAGACGAGGTAGATCTGTTCTATGTGCGCTATTTCTATGCTTCCCATTTTCGCTTTCGCTTTTCCATCTTTTACTTTCGGTTTTGTACACCAGCTACAAACAGCTGAATATACAATATTTTTGGTTATGGACAATACATTTCACAGCTGTTAAGATGGTACAATGATTCTTTACACTATACTTGCTTGTTTTGTCACAAAAAACTGAAATTAGGCAAACTATTAGAATTTTTGCAACCAGGAAATGGTCAGAGTGAATTCTGCATAGTGCATCTTTAAGGCAAAAACGACAGGAGGGTGGTTGGTCAGGGTGGATGGGTAGGAGTATAACTCAAACTTCTAGCAACCAAAAGGTTGTGTGTTCAATTCCCATTATGGACAACTTTAGCATTTTAGCAACTTTGCAACTACTTAGAATGTAACATAACCCTTCCCCTAACCATAATCTTAACTCTGTAACCTAACTCCTAATCCCCAACCCTAACTACTAGCCTAGCTAACTTTAGCCACGCAGCTAATGTTAGCAGTAGCCACCTAGCTAATGTAAATCTCATAAAATTGGAATTCGTAACATATCATACATACTGCCAATTCGTAACATATTATACAAATTACAAGTTGTAACATATCATACGAATTGTAATTCATAGCATATCATACAAATGGATGATTGACATCCACAAATTAATACATACCATACAAAACGTACCATATCGTACTAAATGGAGTGTCTCGGGTTTTATGAAAGACTAGAATCTCTACTCAGAATTTCTACTCTACTCAAATTTGCTCAGATTCTCATCCGGTTGGTTTCGTCAAGGTCGATGTTCTTTTAATTGACTCGTCAACAATTAAGTGGCTTTATAAGAGAGCCGATAAGCTATTTAAACATCCCCTTAAATTGCTCTAAATGTGTCACATTTAAACACATTAACACATTTTCTGTCGCACCCCTGCCCCTGGTGATGGCGGTGACTTTGCAGACCACAACATCACGCAAAGCAGAGATTATTCACACATTACTAACAGTTAGATCATAAAGGG
Organism: Oncorhynchus kisutch; assembly: GCF_002021735.2. Classification (NCBI taxonomy): domain Eukaryota; kingdom Metazoa; phylum Chordata; class Actinopteri; order Salmoniformes; family Salmonidae; genus Oncorhynchus; species Oncorhynchus kisutch. The sequence goes on from NC_034177.2 coordinate 20,325,813, forward strand.
ACAGACAAGTATCATTCTTCAAATATCATTCAGTCAAGCATGAACTTTTGCTCTTAGCTAAGAGTGGTTAATTGTTGTATCAACAATGATTCTACATATGTTACAACATGATTGGAAAGGGTTAAATCATGTAAAAGCATGGCTAAAACTTTTTATAATAAAATTACATTTGAAATTAAAACCATAATGACAATTTAGTAATTCAAATGAGATAGCCTAGCTCTAAGGCAGCAAATACAAGTGTGGGGGGACCCTTAGTGTAGTGATAGCCAATGTTCACATAGAAAACTAAATACTGAAGCATTTTCAAGACATGCATAGCCTAACATTTAAATACAGCGGTAGAAAATGCGTGTCCATATAGCTCGTTTTGTCTTGTGAAGATATCCTATCCTAATCCTTATTGAGCTACTTACTGTAGACTATTCTACATGATAACGACGAACCAAGATAGCGGATTCTCCAGCTTCCTATTAAGCGACTCCAAAAATACTAATCGTAATGTAACATACTAGAATAGGCTATTTAACAGTAATACACATTGTTCTCACCTTTTAGGAGGTGAGCTACTCTGGTGTCTCTGTCAAGTCCTCAGGAATGTAGAGCGATACCGCCTGAGGAACGTTGGTCTGATCCGTTGCAGGTGTTCGGTTATTTGCGAGCCACAGTCAGAGGTGAACCATCAAGCCGCACCAAAACTGTATAAAGTGCAGGAAAAAAACGAACGAATCGGGTGTAGGAGAGGTCCAAAAGACAAAAACGGGGTATCTCTCAGTGTATAGCCTAGTTGGTGTCCATCCTATCACGCAGAGAGAAGAGAGGCAGACAATAAGTGATCCGAGTGAGAACGATGCTCACTTCCCCAGAAGCCAAGCGCTACTGAACAAAAGAGCGCAGATGCGCGCTGCAGAGTCCCGCTATTTAAATCAGCGACGAAAAAGGGGAGATGGGGGGGCGTTGAGGGGTGTTAGTCCTTTGGATGGGTGCGGGACCGAAGGAGGGAGGGAGGGAGGGAGAGAGGTGTAATTTGGCACATCTGCCCTATTACTGTATAATCCCGTTTGGCTATTTTGAGTGCCACGATGAAATAGCCTGGGGGATAATGTTACCTTGTGATGCAAATTCACCTTGACTTTGCGGAGTAAGGAAGTTAGACGTATAATTCATTAATGCTGAAACCTGAGATTCATAATTAGCCCTACTCTTGTTTCTGAAGTAAAATATATTAATTATAGGCTTAAAATATGTTTGATATCACACTTTACTGATAGGCTTGTCGCTCTTCCAAACACTTAATTAACACCTATCTACTAAAACTATCAACTACTCAGACAGGCATATAATACACTTCACTGTCAATATATTAAAACGTTAGTAAAGGTATGTATCACCAACCAAAACATTCAACTAATTGCAATTAATGCTAAAGTCATGAGTTATTAGCTCTTATAGATTATATGAGCTCATATAATTGTCTAGCCTTCTACAGAAATCATTAAGAACTGCCTCCCAACCCACCACTTTACCACTCGGAGAATAATGATCCCCCACGAGACGCCATGGTGCCGCAAGGGGGAGATTACTCGCACTACTAATTCACAGCCCACCAGATACACTTTCAGTATTGCTTGTTCTTTTAAGGAGGGGGGGGGGGGGATCTGCAGAGGGCTTTTTGAAACGTATGCGGTTTGTTCTTGGAGTGTAGAAATTGGGATTTTAGAAAATCTCCTTGTAATACATTGAACTGTGAACCTATTCTAAGCAATATGCTGGTGTTGAGTTTCAGACTTTCCAAACTGGCGAACTGTGGGCCTATTGAGACGGCTCTACACCGACCAGTGCTATTTTCAGTGCATATAGTACCTGCGCTGTCCATGGTGCCTAAGTGTTACCAAGCGCCACATGTTGTTGTTCGGGGCTTTCCTTCCAGCACCAAGCGCGTTACTAGGTTTTCCCAACGCACACAGCTACAACAGCTGCTACATGGTCTGTCAAAAGTTAAGCAGCAAATATGTAATTTTTGGGCGACCAAACCAAATTCACTTAGAAATGTGAGTTACAGATCTGTCATTCTAATTGAAAGCAAGTATAAGAAGCGATAGAGCTGTTCTATGGTATATATGTTCTATGTCACTATTTCTATGCTTCCTTTTCCTTTTGTTGTTTTTGCTTCTTTTAATTTCGGTTTTGTACACCAGCTTCAAACAGCTGAAAATACAATATTTTTGATTATGGAAACGATATTTCACAGCGGTTTAGATAGTTTATATACTTGCTTGTTTTGTCACCTAAACTGAAATTAGGCAAACTATTAAAAAACTTGCAACCAGGAAATGGCTTTTGAATTTTGTCTTTTTATATTTACTGCACTTATCTTTCACTTAAAACATTGCTTTTTGTGTCCAATAGACTATGACATTGTATTCAAAGCAAACAATTACTAACCAATTTCCAGTGGCATTTACAGGAAAACAAAGAGGCCTTCGCCATTGACATTTCATTGCTGATCGGTCATTCTTGAATTGCGGGGACATTTACATCCCTTGCCTTTGCAACCATGAAACACACTTTAAATGACTAATATTTACAAGTCATACATGTTTTGGTTTATAGTGAACTGTTTATCAATGATAGAACATAATGCAAGTTCTTTACTGCAAAACGTTATGTTTATCCATTGTTTCAAACAGCTGGATTCAATCCAGCTGGATCCGGCCCTTGAGGGGAATTCAACCCTGCCCATAGGTGGTTTGAGTAAAAAAGATGTAAAATTTTTTTTAAACAAACTCAATATACTTAAAAACGACTAACAACAAATCAAAAGTGTGTAGAAATTATAATGGATCTACATTCAGTTGCTTGACTGTCCAGCTCATTAATAATTTCATTTTATTTAATCTTTTATTTTTTTGCAGACGTTGCAAAGCTATCAGTAATTTACCACAATTTACCGGAATCTTCAGTAATTTGGGGAATTAACATATTAACTTAGCAAAAAAAGTCCTCTCACTGTCAACTGTGTTTATTTTCAGCAAACTTAACATGTGTAAATATTTGTATGGACATAACAAGATTCAACAACTGAGACATAAACTGAACAAGTTCCTCAGACATGTGACTAACAGAAATTGAATAATTTGTCCCTGAACAAAGGGGGGGGTCAAAATCAAAAGTAACAGTCAGTATCTGGTGTGGCCATCAGCTGCATTAAGTACTGCAGTGCATCTCCTCCTCATGGACTGTACCAGATTTGCCAGTTCTTGCTGTGAGATGTTACCTCATTCTTCCACCAAGGCACCAGCAAGTTCCCAGACATTTCTGGGGGGAATGGTCCTAGCCCTCAACCTCCAATCCAACAGGGTCCAGACGTGCTTAATGGGATTGAGATCCGGGCTCTTTACTGGCCATGGCAGAACACTGACATTCCTGTCTTGCAGGATATCACGCACAGAACGAGTAGTGTGGCTGGTGGCATTGTGATGCTGGAGGGTCATGTCAGGATGAGTCTGCAGGAAGGGTACCACATGAAGGAGGAGGATGTCTTCACTGTAACGCACAGCCTTGAGATTGCCTGCAATGACAACAAGCTCAGTCCGATGATGCTGTGACACACCGCACCAGACCATGACGGACCCTCCACCTCCAAATTGATCCCGCTCCAGAGTACAGACCTCGGTGTAACGCTCATCCCTTCGACGATAAAGGCAAATCCGACCATCACCCCTTGTGAGACAAAACGGCAACTCGTCAGTGAACAGCACTGTCTTAGGCATCTCACAGTACAGACATTTCAATTTATTGCCTTGGCCACATCTGCAGTCCTCATACCTCCTTGCAGCATGCCTAAGGCTCGTTCACGCAGATGAGCAGGGACCCTGGGCATCTTTCCTTTTTGGTGTTTTTCAGAGTCAGTAGAAAGGCCTCTTTGTCCTAAGTTTTCATATCTGTGACCTTAATTGCCAACCGTCTGTAAGCTGTTAGTGTCTTAACGACCATTCCACAGGTGCATGTTCATTAATTGTTTATGGTTCATTATCTTTGAAATAATTATCTTTGAAAGACCGGGTCCTGAAAAAGGGCCGTTTCTTTTTTTTGCTGAGTTTAGTTGAATAACTGTACAAATATATATATATATATTTTTTAAACGTATTAATTTTCTAAATCTGTGTATATATTGAGTTTATAGTAGATAGACCTATGGTTGAAGAGAAAATAGCCTCATCAATGAAAAAATCATCTAATCAACAATGGCATCATTTTCAATTAATTCTGCAATCTGTCCAACTATTTACTTTTTTCACAACTTCCACCAGCTTGATGCCAAAACAGTGACAACAAATATTGAGTATGTCATATTGACATACTCAAATAAAGAAAGTTTATTTGAGTTACCAGTCTCAGAAATTGCAGCCCAAAGAAATGCTTCATAGAGTTCAAGTAACTGTCACGCACTGGCCATAGAGACTTTTTATTCTCTATTTTGGTTAGGCCTAGGTGTGACTAGGGTGGGCATTCTATGTTATTTTTTCTATATTTGTGTATTTCTTTGTTTTTGGCCAGGTATGGTTCTCAATCAGGGACAGCTGTCTGTCGTTGTCTCTGATTGAGAACCATACTTAGGTAGCTCTTGCCCACATGGGTTTTGTGGGATAGTTGTTTTCTGTTTAGTGTTTGTATCACCTTTCAGAACTGTTTCGGTTATTCCTTTTGTTACTTTGTATTCAGTGTTCAGTTCTATTTAATAAATATGAACACGTACCACGCTGCATCTTGGTCCTCACCTTCTTCCAACATTTGTTGTCAAGTCTGCATATGGGTGCAATGCACGTACATTTAGTTTGGCAAATAAGAGTGAAAATGGGCTTCCATAAAGTTGGTGCAAACTTCCAATGCGTTTCAACAATATTGCCAGATGGCCAGGAATGGATTACATCTGATACAGTCACTTCTACTGCCTGTCAACCATCAAAACACTGGTAATGTTGAGTATGTTAGCTATGTAGATAGCTGCTACTAGCTAGCTAGTTGCTACCTTTGGTTAAACATCATTATTTCATAATGCTAGTGAGCCAGGTTAGCTATGATACCACAGATGAAAGGGGAATTATACTGTAGCTAGCGAAAACCAAAATATAACTTTTTGGTAAAAACTCAACTTGTCGTGTTTGGAGGACAAAGAATGCTGAGTTGCATCCAAAGAACACCATACCTACTGTGAAGCATGGGGGTGGAAACATCATGCTTTGGGGCTGTTTTTCTGCAAAGGGACCAGGACAACTGATCCCTGTAAAGGAAAGAATGAATGGGGCCATGAATCGTGAGATTTTGAGTGAAAACCTCCTTCCATCAGCAAGGGCATTGAAGATGAAATGTGGCTGGGTCTTTCAGTATGACAATGATCCCAAACACACCACCCGGGCAACGAAGGAGTGGCTTCGTAAGAAGCATTTCAAGGTCCTGGAGTGGCCTAACCAGTCTCCAGATCTCAACCCCATAGAAAATCTTTGGAGGGAGTTGAAAGTCCATGTTGCCCAGCAACAGCCCCAAAACATCACTGCTCTAGAGGAGATCTGCATGGAGGAATGGGCCAAAATACCAGCAACACTGTGTGAAAACCTTGTGAAGACTTACAGGAAACATTTGACCTATGTCATTGCCAACAAAGGGTATATAACAAAGTATTGAGATAAACTTTTGTTATTGACCAAATACTTATTTTCCACCATAATTAGCAAATACATTTATTAAAAATCCTACAATGTGATTTTCTGGATTTTTTTTCTCATTTTGTCTGTCATAGTTGAAGTGTACCTATGATGAAAATTACAGGCCTCTCTCATCTTTTTAAGTGGGAGAACTTGCATAATTGGTGGCTGACTAAATACTTTTTTGCCCCACTGTACATGCCAATTGGGGTGGAGGCAGAGTAAAGACTGTTGGGGGTGGGGAAATTTCCATAGGGGGAGAAGCATGACCATTGAGCGGGTGTGGTGACCAAGTGATATAAATAAAAAAATTATAATAAAACAAATCTATAATATACATACAGTACCAGTCAAATGTTTGGACACACCTACTCATTCCAGGGTTTGATTTGTTTAACACAGGGTTTGATTTGGTTGCTACATGATTCCATATGTGTTATTTCATAGTTCTGATGCCTTCGCTATTGTTCTGCAATGTAGAAAATAGTAAAAATAAAGAAAAACTCTTGAATGGGTACCTGTGTCCAAACTTTTAACTGGTGCTGTATAAACAACCCGGTGCACTTCACAAAATAGATGGCATCATGAGGCAGGAAAATTATGTGGATATATTGAAGCAACATCTCAAGACATCAGTCAGGAAGTTAAAGCTTGGTCGCAAATGGGTCTTCCTAATGGACAATGACCCCAAGCATATTTCCAAAGTTATGGCAAAATGGCTTAAGGACAAGACAGTTAAGGTATTGGAGTGATCATCACAAAGCCCTGACCTCAATCCTATAGAAAATGTGTGGCAGGAACTGAAAAAAAGAGTGTGCGAGCAAGGAGGCCTACAAACCTGATTTAGTTGCACCAGGTCTGTCAGGAGGAATGGGCCAAAATTCTCCCAACTTATTGTGGGAAGCTTGCCGAAGGCTACCAGAAACGTTTGACCCAAGTTAAACTATTTAAAGGCAATGCTGCCAAATACTAATTGATTGTATGTAAACTTTCTGACCCACTGGGAATGTGATGAAAGATATTAAATCGAACTATTATTCTGACTATTATTCTGACATTTCACATTCTTAAAATAAAGTGGTTATCCTAACTGACCTAAGACAGATCATTTTTAGTAGGATTAAATGTCAGGAATTGTGAAAAACTGAGTTTAAATGTAGTTGGCTAAGGTGTATGTAAACCTCCAACTTCAACTGTAGAGCGAGATGGAACTGGGCCAATATTCTGCTGATTTTCTAATAGAAGGAAAGGCTGATCTCAATATAGTTTTCTGTTCCCAAAACTAGAATCTGTTTGAAACAGAGTGCACAAAATTTTGTAGAAGTGCCCCTTGCCAAAGTTTTAAAAATGTGTGTTATTTACAAGGAGTGCAAGAGTGAATTGAGTTACTGCACATGTGCACTTCACACAGAAGGCGTTCCATAACAGAAATACGAAAATACATGCTAGAACGCACCAATAGGATGTAGCTATCTCGTGCTTATCTCTGAGCACCTCCTTCCTTGTTCTTCCCACTATGCTTCATTTGCTCCCATTTTAAAACGACACAGATGAACTATCTTGGGTTAGTTATAAATATCTTTGATAAAACTGAATTAGCTGACCATCTTGAGAAGGGGAGAAGTCCTCAAAAACTTTGTTCACTCCTTAGCAAAGCTAACTTAGCTTACCTCATTGTACTCACTACTGGCCATGTTTGTTGGGATTGAATGGCAAAGACACACCAAAAAAACACCCACATCAAACCACACCCCCAATACAACTCTTGTTCGTCTTCAGTCATGAAGTTAATGAGCATTGATGAAAAAGAAGGCCAAATCAGGAAGTGTAGTCACCCTTGAAGCTCAAATCAAATTCTATTTGTCACATGCTTTGTAAATGACAGGTGTGGACTAACAGTGAAATGCTTACTTATGGGCCCGTCCCAACAATGCAGAGAGAAAGAAAATAGATAACTCATAGAACAGTTAAACACTCTGGCTCCTGTGTGGCGCAGCGGTCTAAGGCACTGCATCTCAGTGCTAGAGGCCTCACTACAGACACCCTGGTTAAGTTCCAGGCTGTATCACAACTGGCCATGATTGGGAGTCCCATAGGGCGGTGCAAAATTGGCCCAGCGTTGTCTGGGTTTGACCGGTGTAGGCCGTCATTGTAAATAAGAATTTGCTCTTAATTTTAACTGACTTTCCAAGTTAAATAAAGGTTACATAAAAAAAGTTATAAAAGTAATAATAGACACACAATGAGTGAGGATAACTTGGCTACATACAGTACATGGGGTACCAGTAGGGCTGTGGTGGTCATGAAATTTCATCAGCCGGTGATTGTCAAGCAAATAACTGCACAACAAAGCTGAAAATAATTGAAAGGATGATTTCTCCAAGGAATTTGAGGGAGTGAGAGCATGCGGCTACTCTATGTTGAGCGGTTAACAAAGAAATAGGTATTCCTGTATGCTAAATGTAGAGTTATTCATGTAACTTTAGTTGTTCTACAAACGTTGGGCTATATGTTTAGATTTTTAACATTCTAAGGCTGCATGATGCGACTCCAATGATGATTTGAAAAAAGTTGCTTGAAAGGCTTGAGCTCTACTTTGTTATTTTGCGCAGGCTGTACACACTTCATCAGTCTCTCATTCACAATTTGAGAAGCACTTGATAATGCCTCAAATTTTCCGGCTGCCTCCCCTTTGTGTGGCCGTAATGCCCCCCAAACAATCCATGCCTTTTGCGGCCAGTGCCATTGTACCCTTGGACTGAATATAATAACTATAATTCCCTTCTCCCTGAGTGCTGCTTGCTCAGAACCACCTCTCACTCACATGGCTCTCCATTATGTGATCGGGTCTTTCTCACAGGCTACAAGTGAAGACGCATCCGGGATGCAACTGCGCGTGTCCATATCCAATTCCGTGTTGCATATTGAAGATATTGGAAGAACTGTCCATATTTACTTTTTGTCAGCCAACAAGATGAGTAGGCCTAGCGAACAGCAAAAGCACTAGCCTATGTCATTCTACTATCCTCGATAGTACAAAAATTGACCTATTCTGTACAATAAATAAATATTCCAAACATAGTTTGGGACAGTTGTGGGATGCAATAGATCCCAAATTAATATAACCATTATCATCAAAAACCTTTTTTACGCAATGAGGCTGACGCAATAGATCAGAACGTTTAGCTAAAAATGTTGATAAACTATTAGGCTATTTCTTCACATTATAAGTGCAGCAATGCACACATGGCAGTAGGCTATAAGCGTGAATGTTTTATTAGCAAGAAAACACCATTATCAAAGGTGACCGCAAATGGGATTATGCATATAATGCTTTTATCATAAATGTGCATTTTTATGGTGAAAATGATCTTCCCCAAACTTGAAACTCACCCTCTGCTTATGTATGTCAGTTAGGATCTACACCCCTTGTAAAGCGGATTAATGTGCTTAGTTTTAAGAAGTTATTTGGCCACTTTAGTTGTGATACAAACCTTCTCAAAATATACAGGCCTATGGGCTAAGCTACATGAGTTGTACGACTATGATTCCAATAACAACAAGTGATAATATATAATTCACACGTGATAGGCTAATATTGTCACCAATGCAATTGCATAGTCTTTAGAAATGTTGCGCAACATGAGCTCATGGGCTCTCACAAAGTGTTTGATTAGATTTTTTAAATAAAATGTCCACTGATGTCAGAGCAAATTAGAGCTATTAGATTGACAATAGAGTGCTGAGTACCAGGCAGTTAGCAAGTTTGGTAGGATACTAATGACCATCAGCAGCATCAGAGCTTGGAGAAGACTAATTACCGGGACTAAACGGTCACATGGAATTTGACTGCCGTCAAGACACGTAGCCACGGGTGTGGCGGTTATACGGTACCAGGACCGAGTTGATGTGCAAGTGTACGAGCTAATTGAGGTAGATATGTACACTGAACAAAAATATAAACACAACGTGCAACAATCTCAAAGATTGTACTGAATTACAGTTCATATAAGGAAATCAGTCAATTGAAATTAATTCATTAGGCCCTAATCTATGGATTTCACATGACTGGGAATACAGATATGCATCTGCTAGTCACAAACACCTTAAGGTAGGGGCGTGGATTAGAAAACAAGTCAGTATTTGCCTCATGAGCACGACACATCTCCTTCGCATAGAGTTGATCAGGCTGTTGATTGTGGCCTGTGGAATGTTGTCCCACTCCTCTTCAATGGCTGTGTGAAGTTGCTGGATATTGGCGGGACCTGGAACATGCTGTAGCACACATCAATCCAGAGCATCCCTAACATGCTCAATGGATGACATGTCTGGTGAGCATGCAGGCCATGGAAGACCTGGGATATTTTCATCTCCAGGAATTGTGTACAGATCCTTGCGACATGGGACATTATCATGCTGAAACATGAGGTGGTGGCGGCGGATGAATGGAATGAAAAAGGGCCTCGGGGTCTCGTCATGGTATTGCTGTGCATTCAAATTTCCATTGATAAAATGCAATTGTGTTCATTCTCCGTAGCTTATGCCTGCCCATATCATAACCCCACCACCGCCATGGGGCACTATGTTCACAACGTTGACATCAGCAAACACTTCTCTAGCCTGCCCAGTGACATTGAACTGCAGTCAGGTCAAGTCCCTGGTGAGGACGATTAGCACACATATGAGCTTGCCTGAGACTGTTTCTGACAGTTTGTGCAGACATTCTTCGGTTGTGAAAACCCACAGTTTCATCATCTGTCTGTGTATCTGGTCTCAGACGATCCCGCTGGTGAAGAAGCTGGATGTGGAGTTCCCGGGCTGGCATGGTTACACATGGTCTGCGGTTGTGAGTCCAGTTGGACGTACTGCCAAATTCTCAAAAACAACATTGGAGGAGACTTATGGTAGAGAAATTAACATTAAATTACCTGGCAACAGCTCTGGTGGACATTCCTGCAGTCAGCATGCCAATTGCACGCCCCCTCAAAACTTGAGACAACTATGCCATTGTGTTGTGTGACAAAACTGCACATTTTAGAGTGGCCTTTTATTGTCCACAGCACAAGGTGCACCTGTGTAATGGTCATGCTGTTTAATCAGCTTCTTAATATGTCACACCTGTCAGATGGATGGAATATCTTTGTTACAGCCATAGACTATGCTAGACACCCCTACTCAGCCACAATCCTAATACCTACTAAAACCCCCAATACCACAACACAACACAAAATAACCTCATGTCACACCCTGGCCTGACCAAATAAATATATAAACACAAAATACTAAGACCAGGGCGTGACAATCTTGGAAAAGGAGATATGCTCACTAACAAGGATGTTAACACATTTCAGGAACAACATTTTAGAGAAATAAGCTTTTTGAGTGTATGGGACATTTCTGGATCTTTTATTTCAGCTCATGAAACACAGACCAACACTTTACATGTTGAGTTTATATTTTTTGTTCAGTGTACATAACTAGGAATAAAGTGACAGAAGCTATCACATTAGTTGATTTAGAATGGGAAGATGTACCTAAAAACATTTAAACAAATACAAATCTCGAAAAGCAAATAAATGTTTTCCAAAGTGGCATGCCCAAATGCCACCGTAATTCAAGAGCGACCCTGCTCCAAATAAATGTTTTCCAAAGTGGCATGCCCAAATGCCACCGTAATTCAAGAGCGACCCTGCTCCAAATACATTTTTTCCAAAGTGGCATGCCCAAATGCCACCGTAATTCAAGAGCGACCCTGCTCCAAATACATTTTTTCCAAAGTGGCATGCCCAAATGCCACCGTAATTCAAGAGCGACCCTGCTCCAAATACATTTTTTCCAAAGTGGCATGCCCAAATGCCACCGTAATTCAAGAGCGACCCTGCTCCAAATAAATGTTTTCCAAAGTGGCATGCCCAAATGCCACCGTAATTCAAGAGCGACCCTGCTCCAAATAAATGTTTTCCAAAGTGGCATGCCCAAATGCCACCGTAATTCAAGAGCGACCCTGCTCCAAATACATTTTTTCCAAAGTGGCATGCCCAAATGCCACCGTAATTCAAGAGCGACCCTGCTCCAAATACATTTTTTCCAAAGTGGCATGCCCAAATGCCACCGTAATTCAAGAGCGACCCTGCTCCAAATACATTTCTTCCAAAGTGGCATGCCCAAATGCCACCGTAATTCAAGAGCGACCCTGCTCCAAATACATTTCTTCCAAAGTGGCATGCCCAAATGCCACCGTAATTCATGAGCGACCCTGCTCCAAATAAATGTTTTCCAAAGTGGCATGCCCAAATGCCACCGTAATTCAAGAGCGACCCTGCTCCAAATACAGTTGCAGATGCTTAATCATTATCTATCACAGTATACTATTGAGAACATAATTTCTATGCCACTATCGGTGTGACACTCAAGGTTTCATCATCAAAGCAAATGCATGTAATGGTTCAATTTGACAATTTTACTCCCGGATAAAGATTCCCTTTTGTCTGAAAGGTTCCCTGTCGACATGTTGCAGTAGTCTCCCTTTTCAGTGGCTTTGAACCCAAAAGCACTCGAGGACCCTCAGACCCAGTTTATCAGATCACGTCACAGAGAGAATCTCCAAATCCAAGGTTGCCTGATGCTGCACACACTGGTCAGACACTGGTCTTCTCTCCAGCCTTCACCCATCTGTCACTGGCACCTAGGCAGGCAGGGAGACTAGGAGGCAATCAGAACAAGTCAACACATTGAGGCTGTTTATATTGATCCATGTCTTATTTAGCTGGGGGTAAATGTATTCATTCAGCCACCACCATATGCACCTTACGATGCAACTGCAATGATGTTCTTCTTCTTTGTTTTTATGGTTTATTATCTTGTTGTCATACTGTCTGCAACCATGTTGGATCCTGCCTAGCCATCGGTCTCAAGAGGACCACAATGGAAATAAGTCCCAGACTTTATTGTGTTATTCTCCATGATTTTATTCATGTGCATGTATGGCTTTTTTCAAGTTTTATGTGTCCTTGTTTTTTAAATGGTTGAATTAATAAACTAAACAAAACCAAAGAGTAAATATGTTTGTGTGATCTGGGCTGGCTAAGCACAGCAGCCTCGCAGAGGCTCTTCTCTCTCATTGATTTTCATTACTGTTGTGTTAATACCTTAATTAGCCAACAACACACAGCAATTAGTCCCAACGGACGGAGCTTAGAAAGAAACAGTCCAGCCACGCCTGACGCCCCACATGAATGATTACAGTACTGGAGGAATGTCTGTCCCCTAAGAGGATTTTAAATAAAGTTGAGTCCGTGGGGCATTAGAGATAGCATAATAAGGAGCGTTAAGCTGTGCTTTATTGTCCACAACAGATACCGTTCTGCAGGCACAGAATGAAATAACCGGCTCCCATGAGAATAGAGCATTTCATATGACAAAGCTTCTTCAACGCATCTTGAATATGAGTGACTGCTCTATCGAACATATGGTAAACAACATACCAATACACAATAAAATGTATTTTATATACACTCCCCATCAAGAGTTTGGGGTCACTTAGAAATGTCCTTGTTTTTGAAAGAAAAACACATTCTTTGTCCATTAAAATAACATCAAATTGATCAGAAATACAGTGTAGACATTGTTAACGTTGTAAATGACTATTGTAGCTGGAAACGGCAGATTTTTGATGGAATATCTACGTAGGCGTAAGCAGAGCTGCAAAGAAAAAGCCATATCTCAGACTGGCCAATAAAAAGAAAAAATTAAGATGGGCAAAAGAACATAGGCACTGGACAGAGGAACTCTGCCTAGAAGGTCAGCATCCCGGAGTCGCCTCTCCACTGTTGACGTTGAGACTGGTGTTTTGTCAGTACTATTTAATGAAGCTGCCAGTTGAGGACTTGTGAGGCGTCTGTTTCTCAAACTAGACACTCTAATGAACTTACCTCTTGCTCAGTTGTGCACCGGGGCCTCCCACTCCTCTTTCTATTCTGGTTAGAGACAGTTTGCTCTGTTTTGTAAAGGGAGTAGTATGAAGCGTTGTACGAGATCTCCAGTTTCTTGGCAATTTCTCACATGGAATAGCCTTTATTTCTCAGAACAAGAATAGACTGACGAGTTTCAGAAGAAAGTTCTTTGTTTCTGGCCATTTTGAGCCTGTAATCGAACCCACAAATGCTGATGCTCCAGATACTCAACTAGTCTAAAGAAGGCCAGTTTTATTGCTTCTTTAATCAGGACAACAGTTTTCAGCTGTGCTAACATAATTGCAAAATGGGTTTCTGATGATCAATTAGCCTTTTATAATCATAAACTTGGATTAGTTAACACAATTGGAACACAGGAGTGATGGTTACTGAAAATGGGCCTCTGTACGCCTATGTCAATATTTCATTCAAAAGCAGCCGTTTCCAGCTACAATAGTCATTTACAACATTAACAATGTCTACACTGTATTTCTGATCAATTTGATGTTATTTTAATGGACAAAAAAAAATAGCTTTTCTTTCAAAAACAAGAAAATGTCTAAATGACCCCAAACTTGTGATTTCTGTCCATATAGAATAGTTGAAGCAAATTGACAGTTTCTATAATTCTTTCAGGACGAGCTGAATATGAGATTTTATGAAATAAAAGGTCAGCAGACATACAGACGCCCAGCCTGACCTTATGCGGTTTTATGTTCTCCTATCTGACCAATGATCGATCCATCATTCCCCTGCGTAAGCTGCTATCAGATATGATGTGCAGCACTGACAGACAGGCCAAAGCCTGAGCTCACTGAGATCACCACCAGAATAAAAAATGGCCCCCAGGAAAAACTCCATCGCATCAACGTTTTTGTAGACTTGGCTAATTGGACACAACTTCACTAGTATGGTTCTGTAATTTCATAATTCACTTTAATCTATTGTTTTCTTCCATTTCCTACGGTAAATCATTCATTCTGTTTAGTTTGTTTTAACTTTCAACTGCAATATTAATACATGGATTAAATCAAGTACAATTTCAGCCAAAAGCATTACTTACAAAGTTTTATAATGCAAAGCAAATTGCAATTAGTTACAGTTGGCATAGTTGATTCACTAATTAACACAATAATGTAATCCTTTTTCATCACTGATGAGATTGTAAGGTGCAGTATTATGCAAGGAAAGAATAATTAGCAACTCAAAAGGTTATTAATCCTCTCACGGTATGATGGATGATATTGTCCCAAATCAACTTATTTTAAAAGCATAGAAACATGTTAATAATGTTATTTCCCATTCCCACAAAAAATGCAAATGCTCAGAAACGTATTCCAGTATCTGCCTGCCTGCCTGCCAGCTGAAAATCTTTGCCAGAGTGTGTGTGTGTGTAGTCAACCTGTCCCTCCCCCTCTGAAGCATAGTCTAGTAGCCTACTGACTTTACAAGTGTGATTCTGAAATTAGGGAGAGGGATTTTTAATTAGAGAAGAATGGATTAACCTTTTCAATGCTAGATAAGCAAACTATAGTTATCACATTTCACATTGAACATATTATCTCCAAAAAGTTATGACGTGCTTTTATTTGAATTCTGATGCTGCTCTGCACACAATTTCGGTTCCAACCCCTGCTTGATATATGAGATATTGTGGATGTGGATTTAAAATGTGACTTTTTTTTCAGTAGTTTAGTATGAATAATGTGACTAGAATCTACATGGATGTGTTGTGTTGATGCGTCAGGGATAGAGGGTGTAAGTGTGTTTTGTGGTCATGTTTTAGGGATAGGGGTAAGAGATAACTCCTTTGAGAATTGCCCTGATTGATTGCAATCCATACTTCCACCTAGTCAATTCATCCATTACCACAGGGTAAGAGAAAGAGACACCATCATCAAACCATCACTACTACTGTAGATGAGATGTGAGGTGAGAAGAGGGAAGGAGAGGACGAGAGGGAGCTCAGAAGAGGGGAGAGGGAGATGAGAAGAGAGGGAGATGAGGAGAGGAGAGGAGAGGGAGATGAGAAGAGAGGAGAGGGATATCAGAAGAGAAGAGAGGGAGATGAGAAGAGAAGAGAAGAGAAGAGAAGAGAAGAGAGGAGAAGAGAAGAGAAGAGAAGAGAAGAGAAGAGAAGAGAAGAGAAGAGAAGAGAAGAGAAGAGAAGAGAAGAGAAGAGAAGAGAAGAGAAGAGAAGAGAAGAGAAGAGAAGAGAAGAGAAGAGAAGAGAGGAGAGGGAGATGAGAAGAGAGGAGAGGGATATCAGAAGAGAGGAGAGAGAGATGGGAAGAGAGGAGAGGAGAGGGAGATGAGAAGAGAAGAGAGGAGAGGGATATCAGAAGAGAGGAGAGAGAGATGGGAAGAGAGGAGAGGAGAGGGAGATGAGAAGAGAGGAGAGGGATATCAGAAGAGAGGAGAGAGAGAGGAGAAGAGAGGAGAGGAGAGGGAGATGAGAAGAGAGGAGAGAGAGATAAGAAGAGAGGAGAGGGAGATGAGAAGAGAGGAGAGGGAGATCAGAGGAGAGGGAGATAAGAAGAGAGGAGAGGAGAGGGAGATGAGGAGAGAGGAGAGGGAGGTCAGGGGAGAGGAGAGGGAGATGTGAATAGAGGAGAGGGAGATCAGAAGAGAGGAGAGAGGGAAGAGAAGGGAGAAAATAGAGATCAGAGGAGAGGGAGAAGAGAGGAGAGGGAGATGAGAAGAGGGGAGAGGGAGATGAGGAGAGGGAGATGAGAAGAGAGGAGAGGGAGATGAGAAGAGAGTGAGATGAGAGAAGACCCACTGGGCACACACTAGTTGAATTAACATTGTTTCCACATTATTTCAATGAAATTATGTTGAGCCAACGAACAGACATTGAATTTACTTCTGTGCCCAATGGGAGGAAAGAATGGACGAATGAGGAGAAAGGAGAGGTGATGACAGAAAAGGAAGTAGGAGAGAAGATGAGAGAGGACAGTGCGCTTGGGGTAGAGGGGGAAAATGGAGGTGAGGGAGTTCTTAGCGCCGGTCCAGCCACCACAGCTTATTGACCCAGAAGTGAAGTACTTAGAGGCAATCAACAAACTGCACTTGGTCACTCGCCATTACTGGGGATGCGCAAGGGGGTTAAATTACGCTGGAGGTGAAAATGAGGGGAGAGGATGTGGGAGGAGGAGGGAAGACAAAGCGTGGGATGATATTGGAGGTTTGGCAGTTCAGTGACAGGCATTGTGGGAGTGCCACAGAGGCCATGGAGCACTAGAGAAAAAGTGGAGAGAGCAGCCAGACGCTGTAAATAAGGGCAAAATGAAGCCTCTCAGATGGGGGCTGGTGATCCATAGGTGAGAGGAGAGGATGTGAGGAGAGGAGGGAACAGGCCTCTAGTCAGGCCCTTGTCAGATAAACAATAAACACATTACAAAATGAAGTGGCTTCTGCTCGACACAGTCAGCAATTATGAGAGGCAGCTTTTGTTTGGTTTTGAAGATCTATTTTTTTCGGGGGAGAAGTGGTTTGGCGCTTGGCTGTAATGGGAGGCGATTACCCCGCTTCACAGAGAGGGCAGTAGTGGTTCTGTAATGTAAATGCATGGACCTCTAAGCAAATCTCTCCAAACTAAGCACTCACTCTGACAAGGGAGTCAATAAGGCGAGCAGGCGGTGAGTTGTGGAAAGAAGTGTTCACAGCACTTGTTTTAACACGAATCAGCCTTCACAAACAAATCAGCAACTACAGCACACAACAGAGTCCATGTCTGTCATCAGAAACACACTCCAACAAGGAGAAAGGTCGATATGTTTTTTTTGTTGTTGCTCAAATACTGGCTGATACTTGGACTTAAGTGCTTCAAAATATATATTTGATGTATGCTTTAATATGCACTGGCAGCACCGAGAGCATGAGACAAATAATTAATAATGTTTATTCTTCCATTTTCTAAATCTATTCTGACTTTCCAAAGACCAAACAGCCATTGGGTCGTGCAAATTCCATGTCATGTCACAAAAAATACAAACTCCCCGAACCCGAGCTATTCATTTGGGACACCAACGATTACCTGGCCCTTTTAACTCTATGCTAAATATATCCTGAATAGTTTCTGTCTCTGCAGGCAGCCCATCTCCTTTCTGTCTCTGCAGGCAGCCCATCTCCTTTCTGTCTCTGCAGGCAGCCCATCTCCTTTCTGTCTCTGCAGGCAGCCCATCTCCTTTCTGTCTCTGCAGGCAGCCCATCTCCTTTCTGTCTCTACAGGCAGCCCATCTCCTTTCTGTCTCTGCAGGCAGCCCATCTCCTTTCTGTCTCTGCAGGCAGCCCATCTCCTTTCTGTCTCTGCAGGCAGCCCATCTCCTTTCTGTCTCTGCAGGCAGCCCATCTCCTTTCTGTCTCTGCAGGTAGCCCATCTCCTTTCTGTCTCTGCAGGCAGCCCATCTCCTTTCTGTCTCTGCAGGCAGCCCATCTCCTTTCTGTCTCTGCAGGCAGCCCATCTCCTTTCTGTCTCTGCAGGCAGCCCATCTCCTTTCTGTCTCTGCAGGCAGCCCATCTCCTTTCTGTCTCTGCAGGCAGCCCATCTCCTTTCTGTCTCTGCAGGCAGCCCATCTCCCAATGAAATCATTACAGAACTTGTTCTTCCCCTTCTGTCTTATTACCTGACAGATGGAACCAGTGATCAAAGAAAATATATTCCTCCCGAAAAGCTTCTCAACATATTCTATAGTCACTCACACAGACAACATGGTTGACAAACAGAGAGATAAAGGAGAATATATACAAATAAACAATTGTGTGTGTGTGTTTGTGTGAGCTTGCTGTATGACTGCCCTGATACAGACCTACAGACCTCCATCAAAGATAATGAACTATGAACACATCACTTCAATTCTCTAGGTACACGCTCCCCTTAGACACAGATCTAGGAACATCCTACTGTAATACCCTTGTAAAACCCTTGTAATACCCTTGTAATACCCTTGTAATACCCTTGTTATAACCAGGTATAGAGTTCATTTGTCATAATTAATTGGTATTAGATTTAAAAGGTGATTGCTCCTGAATTGTATTGTCGTTAATGCATTTCTTTTGAATAAATATTTATTTCATGTACAAGTGAATAGCTTGGTTTACTTTTAAGTTTTAGTTTTGACCAGTAAGGTAGCAGGTTAAGCTGTGGCCAATGGGACAGTTGACCTGGTTAACAGGAGGGCTGGGGAAAAAAGTAGGGAGGGACGTTGAAAAAAGATGGAGAGACATTATCAGTGTTGGTGAAGAAAAACGATAAAAGTAGACAATAAAAATATAACAAAACCTACACCTACCGAGACCTGGAGAGAATTGAAAGATTAACAAGCTCATGTTACCATGGGATATTTGTTGCTGCTAAGGAGTACTGTCTGCATTGATAGCTGTGGATCTTGTGAGGACACCTGCACGGAACTGCTATACTTTGCCGAGGAAATATCTACGAGTAGTGAGTAACCACAACGGCGGGGTGCTTCGGGACTTCATGTCTGTCGTCATTTTTTAGCTCCAACGCGCGCCAACTGGTTTAATTCCATCCTACTCCTCTTCATTACTGTGCTTCTACATCTGCATTGCTTGCTCTTAAGGGTTTTTGGCTGGGTTTCTTTATAAGCTCTTTGTGACAACTGCTGATGTAAAAAGGGCTTTATAATTACAATTTGATTATGTCAACAGTGAATGTGAGCCATGGTGGCCCTATAGACCTTTTGCACAACGTAGCTACGCCCACTTCCGCTCAACTTCCTACCTGATACATAGCTTCCTGTCCCGATCGCGTCCTGTCAGCTTGTAGCCATTCAAGCCTCGAAGTTGCTTGTTTTATCATTATATCAGAATATTATTAGAATCATATTTCCATAGCGTTTTTTTATCATTCTTGTTGAAAATTCTGTTTATCCGTTCAGTTAGTGATTTTTGTGATTCGATTATTGTGTTCTTTAACTTTTTTTTGTCTCTTAGCGTGTTAATAGCTAGCTAGCTAACTAGTAAGGTGGCTAGCAATTAGTCAACGCACACCTCCCAAACCAACCATGGCACTGTTTTACTCAAGGCACTTGCAAGGGCTGCCAAAGATAAAAGTGACAGATTTACATTGTCTGGCCAAGACAAGTAGCAAAGCACCAACCTCCAAGTTGGAAAAGGATTCAAACTTTGTCTCCAGTTACCTTTTCAACTATGAAGGTAAGTATAGCCAAGTTGCATATTAGGCCAGACAAGGACATTTACTGAAAGCTGTAACGTAGTTTAATTTAACAAAGTTTAGTGGTAGATTTTGAATTCCTTTCTCTGCATGTTGAATGCAACTAAACAGACTTTTTGGGATATAAAGAAGGATTTTATCCAACAAAACGCCTACATGTTATAGCTGGGACCCTTTGGATGACAAATCAGAGGAAAATGTACAAAATGTAAGTGTCACGACTTCCGCTGAAGTTGGTCCCTCTCCTTGTTCGGGTGGCGTTCGGCGGTTGATATCGCTGACCTTCTAGCCATCGCTGATCCTCTTTTCATTTTCCATTGGTTTTGTCTTGTCTTGTATCACACCTGGTTCCAATCCCATTCATTATATGTTGTGTATTTAATCCTCTGTTCCCCCTCATTGTCCTTGTCAGTGATTGTTTGTTTGTAAGCTATGTGCAAGATATGTTCGGTTGTGCGACGGGTTTTACCCACTTGTATTTTTTTGTATATTTTGGTTTTCAGAGTTTTTGAGCACTTATTAAACTGCTCCGTTTTATACCAAGTTCGATCTCCAGCGCCTGACTTCCCTGCCACCAGCACGCACCCTTACCGTAAGTGAATATTTAATTGCTATTTGTGAATTTATGAAACCTGTGAGAAATATTTTGATGTGGGGCTCCGTCCTCAAACAATCGCATGGCATGCTTTTGCTCTAATGGCTACTGTAAATCAGACAGTGCAGTTAGATTAACAAGAATTAATACATAAATGTTTAGTATCCATCATTTTTATGATTATTTATTTGAATTGTGCGCACTCCAGTTTCCCCCGGAAGTTGTCCCCCTAGCGGGACACCTATCCCAGAGTTAAGACATACCTTTTACAGTAGCTAGCTAACATTATGATTGCTCATTCTTTTTATTCCAAACAGTTTCGAACAGGGACAAAGTGACAGGAGAGGTCAGCATAAGGGCTTGCTGCTACAGGTCCATGAAGAAAACTGAGAAACCACACAGTTTGAGTGTAGGGTGAAAAGTCAGCTGTTTGTGACACACTACATACCAGTTACACAGTCAGAGATGAAGCCTAGTCTTAGACTAAGAAGTTCCTGTCAATGGAGATCTGCATTAAGAGGCATTGCTTAGTCTAAGGACTTAACCTATGTCTATGAAACCGTTCTTAGTGTAGTTATTGTTCAGTTGTCTTCTATTCTGTTTATGTGAGCTCTGTTATGTTGGACACATTAGATTACATTTAATCAAGGGCATGTACCTTTAATAGAAAAGCTGAAACCCGTATTGCTGTATTGAATTTAGTGGCTGTTACATGTTGTTACATGCTGTTACATGTTGTTACATGCTGTTACATGTTGTTACATGCTGTTACATGTTGCGCCAGTCAGTTATTTTTGCTGGTCGTGACACATGTTGAGTGATTTTATAGTCTAATCATTTTATTTTTATATCCCATCGTAGGTTGTACTGAAGCCCTCTGAGCCAGTAACAATGACACAACATCACTGTTCATGTGTTGCTGGCACTGCATTATGCAACCACACAGTTGCATTACTATTCCAGTCTGCACACTATTCCCAGATGGAAACACCAGTCATCCCACCTGTGCACAGCTGCACAGAGGCCGAGCAGCAGTGGCTTAAGCCAAGGACTATGGTATGTTTTAATAGCTATACCACATATCAACATCATATGATTATATAATCACATCATAATGCATAAGAAATTATTTAATGAAAACTTAAATCATCTCATGATCAGATTTAGAATAGTGCCCTTGTACTGGGATTAAGTGAGTATTCCCTAATAGCCAGTTATAGTAGGTAGTAGCTGGTCATATCCTATTACACTTTGATTATATAAAATTATTTAATTTCAGGTGGTTTCAAGTACATTGTTAAGATTGGCTAACCACAGCAGCTGCTTTGCAAAAGAGAATGCACATTCTCAAGCCAAACCAATGGGTCTCCACGGCAACCCAAGGCCTTATATGATGAGCCAGTAACAGAGTCTAATGTTGCCCAATGCCAGACGGCCAAACAATAATTGACAGAGCTCAGCTCATTGCGGCACTGAAAACTCAATTCCAAACAATAGCCGGTGGCAGAGACAATGTCAGCATCAAAGAAAGAGAGAGTCCTGGGGACAGGTTGTATTACAAGCAGAGGGAGATGCTCAGCTTTACTGGCCGCCAGCACTGACATTAGAAACCCTTAACGCAAAACAGTAAGAGAGAGAGAGAGAAATAAAGGCAGAGAGAAAGAAAGAGGAAGAAAGAGAGAGAGAGAGAGAGAGGAGACAGGGAGAGATGAAGAGTTAATGAGAGAGACATGATACACTCAGTAAGGTTGCTCATGTGAGAGAAGTCTCCCCTTTCAAACGAGAGTTGTGAGCTGCACACTTAACAACATCTGAACAACACCAACAGCTCTGCTGTATGTGCCTATGGTGTCTGAGATTACCATGTCCATGAGAAGACATTTCTGCCAATAGTAGAGCCAAAAACACGAGCTGAATTACTGTCTTTGTTCACAAACTACTGCCTGTGCACACACACTTGCATTTCTGAAACCTCTACCAGAGAGGGAATCTACCAGTGAGGGAATCTACCTGGTAACAGTAGAAGGGTTTTCCCTCTCCCGAAAACGTTCAATGATTTTATTTTAACATTGAAAAATGTTTTCCGTGAGTACTGCAGTATGGGTCTGGTTTCATTGAGCGCACAACTACCATATCTCTAAAGTGAAACCCTCTGCACCTCTGGTCTGTCAGCACATTAGCTATATTAAGCAACATAATGAAGCATTAGATCAGCATTAATCAGCATATGGGGAAATGGATGGGACTAGAATTGCTGACTAATGCATTATGGCACATAACATACATTATCTAGGCCTATTACTCATCTCTATGGCACATACCTTATCTATTATAGACCTGTAGAAAACACCTCCTCCTAGTCTCTCTCTCTCTCTCTCTCTCTCATTAGTGGCCCCTAGCGCTGTAACTTTTATAAATGCTCAGCCCTCAGACTGATGAATCACGCCTGTCACTGTCACTCCTTCTGGGAGAAAGCTTATCCACACACACGTCATCTACAGGAGGAGTGGGATGCATTGATTATTGTAGAATATAACTTAGTAAATGCTAATGAGCTTAGTTCAACTGTCACACTCCATCAGAACCCAAAATATAAACTTGTTTTTCTCCAGTGTTTGTATACAAAGTAAATGTAACAAACACTGTATAGCCTCAGAACATGGTTCAAACTATAATATTAAGATCTTGGATGGTCAGTCCTTGCATACATAGCTGTCTATGAATTTGAGAGTGGTTACATTTGTCCAGCCCAATCCCTCAGCTCTTTACCGAAACACTTTGTTATTGTTTCAACTGCCACTTTAAAGAAATCAACACAAGGCAAGGTAGAGGCTGGCACCGATCCAGAAGACATGCAGAATGGAGGATGCAGCCTTGGACAGCAAAGGGTACCTTTTACAGGACCAATAAAGAGCATTTAACACAGAAAGCTTCTGAAAGGTGATGCTCTCATCATTCCAATCACTCCACTCTGATATAGCAGTGATCATCTAATGTGACAGAAGAACAGTCCTAACCCTTTCAGTGGTTAACAGACCACTAAATCCCAATAGCTCTCCTCTCTCCGTCCCTTTTCCCCTCCCCTCTCCTTTCTCCTGTCATCTCCTTTCTCTCTCCCCAATCTCTTTCTCCACTCCCATTCTCCCATCTCACTCCACTCCTCTCTCTTTCTGTCCACTCCCTGCCTCTTACAATTCAATTCAATTCAAGGGCTTTATTGGCATGGGAAACATGTGTTAACATTGCCAAAGCAAGTGAGGTAGACAACATACAAAGTGAATATATAAAGTGAAAAACAACAAAAATTAACAGTAAACATTACACATACAGAAGTTTCAAAACAGTAAAGACATTACAAATGTCATATTATATATATATATACAGTGTTCTAACAATGTACAAATGGCTAAAGGACACAAGATAAAATAAATAAGCATAAATATGGGTTGTATTTACAATGGTGTTTGTTCTTCACTGGTTGCCCTTTTCTCGTGGCAACAGGTCACAAATCTTGCTGCTGTGATGGCACACTGTGGTATTTCACCCAGTAGATATGGGAGGTTTTCAAAATTGGATTTGTTTTCGAATTCTTTGTGAATCTGTGTAATCTGAGGGAAATATGTCTCTCTAATATGGTCATACATTGGGCAGGAGGTTAGGAAGTGCAGCTCAGTTTCCACCTCATTTTGTGGGCAGTGAGCACATAGCCTGTCTTCTCTTGAGAGCCAAGTCTGCCTACGGCGGCCTTTCTCAATAGCAAGGCTATGCTCACTGAGTCTGTACATAGTCAAGGCTTTCCTTAATTTTGGGTCAGTCACAGTGGTCAGGTATTCTGCCGCTGTGTACTCTCTGTGTAGGGCCAAATAGCATTCTAGTTTGCTCTGTTTTTTTGTTAATTCTTTCCAATGTGTTAAGTAGTTATCTTTTTGTTTTCTCATGATTTGGTTGGGTCTAATTGTGCTGCTGTCCTGGGGCTCTGTAGTGTGTGTTTGTGTTTGTGAACAGAGCCCCAGGACCAGCTTGCTTAGGGGACTCTTCTCCAGGTTCATCTCTCTGTAGGTGATGGCTTTGTTATGGAAGGTTTGGGAATCGCTTCCTTTTAGGTGGTTGTAGAATTTAACAGCTCTTTTCTGGATTTTGATAATTAGTGGGTATCGGCCTAATTCTGCTCTGCATGCATTATTTGGTGTTCTACGTTGTACACGGAGGATATTTTTGCAGAATTCTGCGTGCAGAGTCTCAATTTGGTGTTTGTCCCATTTTGTGAAGTCTTGGTTGGTGAGCGGACCCCAGACCTCACAACCATAAAGGGCAATGGGCTCTATGACTGATTCAAGTATTTTTTGCCAGATCCTAATTGGTATGTTGAAATTTATGTTTCTTTTGATGGCATAGAATGCCCTTCTTGCCTTGTCTCTCAGATCGTTCACAGCTTTGTGGAAGTTACCTGTGGTGCTGATGTTTAGGCCAAGGTATGTATAGTTTTTTGTGTGCTCTAGGGCAACAGTGTCTAGATGGAATTTGTATTTGTGGTCCTGGTGACTGGACCTTTTTTGGAACACCATTATTTTGGTCTTACTGAGATTTACTGTCAGGGCCCAGGTCTGACAGAATCTGTGCATAAGATCTAGGTGCTGCTGTAGGCCCTCCTTGGTTGGTGACAGAAGCACCAGATCATCAGCAAACAGCAGACATTTGACTTCGGATTCTAGCAGGGGGAGGCCGGGTGCTGCAGACTTTTCTAGTGCCCTCGCCAATTCGTTGATATATATGTTGAAGAGGGTGGGGCTTAAGCTGCATCCCTGTCTAACCCCACGACCCTGTGTGAAGAAATGTGTGTGTTTTTTGCCAATTTTAACCGCACACTTGTTGTTTGTGTACATGGATTTTATAATGTCGTATGTTTTACCCCCAACACCACTTTCCATCAGTTTGTATAGCAGACCCTCATGCCAGATTGAGTCGAAGGCTTTTTTTAAATCAACAAAGCATGAGAAGACTTTGCCTTTGTTTTGGTTTGTTTGATTGTCAATTAGGGTGTGCAGGGTGAATACATGGTCTGTTGTACGGTAATTTGGTAAAAAGCCAATTTGACATTTGCTCAGTACATTGTTTTCATTGAGGAAATGTACGAGTCTGCTGTTAATAATAATGCAGAGGATTTTCCCAAGGTTACTGTTGACACATATTCCACGGTAGTTATTGGGGTCAAATTTGTCTCCACTTTTGTGGATTGGGGTGATCAGTCCTTGGTTCCAAATATTGGGGAAGATGCCAGAGCTAAGTATGATGTTAAAGAGTTTTAGTATAGCCAATTGGAATTTGTTGTCTGTATATTTGATCATTTCATTGAGGATACCATCAACACCACAGGCCTTTTTGGGTTGGAGGGTTTTTATTTTGTCCTGTAACTCTTTCAATGTAATTGGAGAATCCAGTGGGTTCTGGTAGTCTTTAATAGTTGATTCTAAGATCTGTGTTTGATCATGTATATGTTTTTGCTCTTTATTCTTTGTTATAGAGCCAAAAAGATTGGAGAAGTGGTTTACCCATACATCTCCATTTTGGATAGATAATTCTTCGTGTTGTTGTTTGTTTAGTGTTTTCCAATTTTCCCAGAAGTGGTTAGAGTCTATGGATTCTTCAATTGCATTGAGCTGATTTCTGACATGCTGTTCCTTCTTTTTCCGTAGTGTATTTCTGTATTGTTTTAGTGATTCACCATAGTGAAGGCGTAGACTCAGGTTTTCCGGGTCTCTATGTTTTTGGTTGGACAGGTTTCTCAATTTCTTTCTTAGATTTTTGCATTCTTCATCAAACCATTTGTCATTATTGTTAATTTTCTTCGGTTTTCTATTTGAGATTTTTAGATTTGATAGGGAAGCTGAGAGGTCAAATATACTGTTAAGATTTTCTACTGCCAAGTTTACACCTTCACTATTACAGTGGAACGTTTTACCCAGGAAATTGTCTAAGAGGGATTGAATTTGTTGTTGCCTAATTGTTTTTTGGTAGGTTTCCAAACTGCATTCCTTCCATCTATAGCATTTCTTAATGTTACTCAGTTCCTTTGGCTTTGATGCCTCATGATTGAGTATTGCTCTGTTTAAGTAGACTGTGATTTTTCTGTGGTCTGATAGGGGTGTTAGTGGGCTGACTGTGAACGCTCTGAGAGACTCTGGGTTGAGGTCAGTGATAAAGTAGTCTACAGTACTACTGCCAAGAGATGAGCTATAGGTGTACCTACCATAGGAGTCCCCTCGAAGCCTACCGTTGACTATGTACATACCCAGCGTGCGACAGAGCTGCAGGAGTTGTGACCCGTTTTTGTTGGTTATGTTGTCATAGTTGTGCCTAGGGGGGCATATGGGGGAGGGAATGCTGTCACCTCCAGGCAGGTGTTTGTCCCCCTGTGTGCTGAGGGTGTCAGGTTCTTGTCCGGTTCTGGCATTTAGGTCACCACAGACTAGTACATGTCCCTGGGCCTGGAAATGATTGATTTCCCCCTCCAGGATGGAGAAGCTGTCTTCATTAAAATATGGGGATTCTAGTGGGGGGATATAGGTAGCACACAGGAGGACATTTTTCTCTGTTAGGATAATTTCTTTTTGAATTTCTAGCCAAATGTAGAATGTTCCTGTTTTGATTAATTTAATGGAGTGAGTTAGGTCTGCTCTATACCAAATTAGCATACCCCCTGAGTCCCTTCCCTGTTTCACACCTGGTAGTTTGGTGGATGGGACTACCAGCTCTCTGTAACCTAGAGGGCAACCAGTGGGTCCATCTCCTCTATACCAGGTTTCTTGCAGGATGACAATGTCTGTATTACCGATTTCTTTGGTGAAGTCCGGGTTTCTGCTCTCCCTCCCTCTTACTCTCCTCTCTACTCCACTGTAAGTGGCTCCCTACTGGCCAGCTCAGAAAGTAAACAAACAGCAAACAAACAGCAGTGGAGAACCAGAAGTGATCTGTCCTCCAAGAGGCATGCAGGCACCACACTCAATCTTCTGTGCTGTATAATCAAGCCTCAGAACAGAATAACAGAACGCGGGGCCGGGGGCCGAGGGCGGGGGCCCCGGCTTTATCTGAAAAGCCAGCATGTTTAAATAGACTAGTGTGAACAATTTGTACAATCGGGGGGCAGAAAGGGGGACACTTTTCACATGCAGAGGACGGCTCTCTCCCCCTGTGAGCCCTTATTCAGACGGGAGCCTATTTTCTCAATTCAGCTAGGAAGCTGTAATTATCTCATGCATATAATTGAGCTCCTTTTTGGACTTTCTCTCTCCCTATCACTCTCTATTGTCTGCGATCATACAACTTCGCTTTTCCGTAACAACATAATATACAGCTTATCCCTTGTGTTTCACAGCTTTACCTTTTGTTTATTGGCTTACAGCCAATGTCTACGAAATATCCCTTGATGTTTTACGATGTTTGTTGTTAGAGTTTACTTTGAAAATATGAAATACCTTTGCATTTCATGCCAATAAGTCACTGTTGAATTGACATGATTGTGCAGCTGCTCTGCCAGACTGGCCAGAATATATCAGCAACAAGGAGAGAAAGAGAATGTGCAGAGCGAGGAGGACCATGGCCTCAAAACTGTCACCATGGCTGACCAGGCAAAGAGCTTTATAGGCATGGCTGCTTGTCCTCCCTGACTATATACACAGAGCTATATTTGCATGTCTGCAAGTTGCTTTCACATGATCATTCGACATCAACAATAGCCTATTCAGCTCCCACAATTCAGTTCCCACAGTTCCCTGTCTTTTCTCAAACATGTGGTGGGACAGTGCAACACAAAATGTCGAAATAAAACATAATGGAAAATATTTACCTCGCATTTGTTGTGCAAATGTTTATATTGATAAAAGGTTGTCAGTAAATATCAACAGATCAAAAAGGCCTCTCCCTCTCCTCCCATCACGTGTCCATGGCTACAGATTGTTCCCTGTCTAACAAATTGACTCAGGGGGGCAGAGAAATAGACATCATATTATCAGTCTCTGATGCAGATTTAAACACCCTGAGGCAAACCCCTAGGCAATGGGAAAGTCACTATGATAGATGTGTCCTTTTGTAATGTTTATGTCTTTTTAGATAGAGGAATATAAAATGAGTGTCATGCAGCTGTTTGGTTATTCTGCCATTGATGAAAGGTAAGATATAGGTACGCTACCGATCAAACGTTTTAGAACACCTACTCATTCAAGGGTTTCTTTATTTTTGCTATTTTCTACATTGTAGAATAATAGTGAAGACATCAAAACTAGGAAATAACACATATGGAATCACAAAAAAGTGTTACAAAAATCAAACTAAATGTTCTATTTGAGATTCTTCAAATAGCCACCCTTTGCCTTGATGACAGCTTTGCACACTCTTGGCATTCTCTCAACCAGCATCATGAGGTAGTCACCTGGAATGCATTTCAATTAACAGGTGTGCCTTCTTAAATTTCATTTGTGGAATTTCTTTCCTTCTTAATGCCTTTGAGCCAATCAGTGATGTGACAAGATAGGGGGGTATACAGAAGATTGCCCTATTTGGTAAAAGAGTCCATATTATGGCAAGAACAGCTCAAATAAGCAAAGAGAAACAAAAGTATATCATTACTTTAAGACATGATGGTCAGTCAATACGGAACATTTCAAGAACTTTTAAAGTTTCTTCAAGTGCAGTCGCAAAAACCACCAAGCGCTATGATGAAACTGGCTCATGTGAGGATCACCACAGGAAAGGAAGACTCACATATACCTCTGCTGCAGAGCATAACTTCATTAGAGTTACCAGCCTCAGAAATTGAAGCCCAAATAAATGCTTCACAGAGTTCAAGTAACAGACACACCTCAACATAAACTGTTCAGAGGAGACTGCGTGAATCAGACCGTCATGGTCTAAATGCTGCAAAGAAACCACTACTAAAGGACACCAATAAGAAGAAGAGACTTGCTTGGGCCAAGAAACACAAACAAACATCAGACCGGTGGAAATTTGTCCTTTTTTAAATTAGAGGTTTTTGGTTCCAACAGCCATGTCTTTGTGAGACGTGGTTTGGGTGAATGGGTGATCTCTGCATGTGTATTTCCCACCATAAAGCATGGAAGAGGTGGTGTTATGGTGTAGGGCTGCTTTGCTGGTGACACTGTCTGTGATTTATTTTGAATTCAAGGCACACTTAAGAAGGAGAGTGATGGAGTGCTGCATCAGATGACCTGGCCTCCACAATACCCCATCCTCAACCAAATTGAGATGGTTTGAGACATTATGGACCGCAGAGTGAAGGAAAAGCAGCCAACAAGTGCTCAGCATATGTGGGAACTCCTTCAAGACTGTTGGAAAAGCATTCCAGGTGAAGCTGGTTGAGAGAGTGTGCAAAGCTGTCATCAAGGCAAAGGGTGGCTATTTTGGTTACTACATGATTCCATATGTGTTGTTTCATAGTTTTGATGTCTTCACTATTATTCTACAATGAAGAAAATAGTAAAAATAAAGAACAACCCTTGAATGAGTAGGTGTTCTAAAACTTTTGACCGGTAGTGTATGTGCTACAGATCATGTGCTGAGGTTCAAGTGAGAAATGTATAGTAGGGAAAGCACCAAATAGACACAATTATCACCTTGCTGTTGTTATAGCACTGCCAGTTTGATCGTTTCATTTCTCAACATGACTCCTGCTCGTTTTCTTGTGATAGTTTTGTTTTCATTTGCATGCAAAATCATTCTGTTTGTTTGGTAATATTGTTTGTAAAGCACTGTGTTTCTTCGATGTGGTGATTGTGACTCAACATCACACATATAACATCACATGTTACTGTAAACGTGAAAAAGATCCAAGACATCCTATAAATGTTTCTCCTTTCTCACACTAAAGACAAAGCCACTGATCTATAAACACATTATAATAACATGATATTGATTCAAAGAGAAAACACGTCAAACAAACTCTAAAGACACTGAGAAGAGAGAACAGCACAGAGCCAATAAAGACGTCATCTTACTGAGTTCTGAAATACATCACAAACACTCTCTATATTTCCTCCAGTCACATATTAACATGTTCATGGAGCGTCAAATGAAAGGTGATATCCTGTTGAAGTGTCAACCCCAGCATTGACATTCCGCTCACGTGAGTTCCTGCCTGGTCCTGACAGCTGCATCCCTATTGGTAGAGAAATAGTGGACTGTACTAATATGAGCAGCATATGGAAACCTAGCTACTTCCTGTACTGTTCTCGCTGCATTCATCCTGTCCATATGTTCTGCCTTCCTTTAATATTTCCATGATTGAGACTATCAATCATTCATCCTGTAAAGATCTGAAAGGGCTACGGACACAGAAGCAGGAGAGCTTGCCAGAAATGTTTGGTACCATCCACGGTCCTATTCATCAGTTCCTCCTCATCTTTCCCAATCCAAACAGTCATCCATTCACCCTCAGTAGAGAATGGACTTTGGACACCAAAGATGATATGGTACATTTAGTATGCATTTCAGTTCACATCCCTGACACTCATGTCATATACCTCAGACACTAGTTGAAGACTGTTGCACATGCTGCTCTGAACCAAAACGCCCCCCCCCCCCCTACTCCTCCCCAGCCTCCGTGCCAGACATGACAATGGCATTGTCTCTTCTGTCTCATGCTGCTTGTCTCCAGGCCTTTGTTCACCTGACTGCTCTCGTCATGCCCCCCCCCCCCGTGAGTCTGACGATATATGAATCACACATAATGGGAAGTAAATGGCATCTGTCTCCTGGTGCTCCACGCCTCCTAACGCATGTAAAGTAGAGCCCATCTCACTCTGTCATGACTCATGTTGTTGAGAAGAGAAATGTTAGACTGGTGGTGATGATATGAGAGTGAGTCTAGAGGAAAAGTGGGAGGGAAGGTGAGACTACATCTCCATTCCCTTCACGTAGCTCTCTTATTCGATCCCATTATATTTCTGGTAGGTTATGGGTAACGGAAACCCAGGTTTTCTAATGTCTCTCTGTCCACCTTTGAGTATTCTGAGAAAATTCCTTTCTTTCATAACACTCCAGGAAAAGTCTAGAAATGGTTTCAGAAGACCAGGGGAACGTTCCTTGAATGTCAAATGAGGAGGGGAGAGAGGGAGAAGAAGAGGGGAGGATGAGATAGGGAAGAAGAGAGGAGAGGGCTGAAGGAAGGCATTCCACTGGGACTAGCCTGTCCTCTTTGTCGTTCAACCCAACAGGGCCAAGAAGCTCTGAGGCTAATGCCTCAAATGTCAGAGAATGAAAAGCAGACCAATTCCCCCATGTCTTCACACCAAGCCTGAAACACAATATAACCCAAAGGAAGTGGGGAATCAACTTACTTTTGGTTTGCAGAGGAGTAAATGAGCAAACTCAATGTCAATTAATGATTAAGCTAACCGTGAATGCTTGCCTGATAAAGCAGAGGCATATATTGCTCATTCCTACTCATTTTTCATAAAACCTCTAGGCAGCAAATGATGCACAGTAGAAAGTGCTTGACCTTATTATCCAATTGTAGATGTGGACACATAGCTGCTAGCCATGTGAATGTTGGCTCTTTACTGTGCTGAGGCGTAAAGTTATAGGATTTTAATTTGAGCCCGTTTTCTACAGCAGGAAAATAATCCTGCAGCAGGAAATGGAAATTATTATGTTGATTATAGTGAATAGACATTTTTTAGGGGAAATTCTAGTCTGAAATGGATGCCTTTTCAAACCTCAAATATACTACAAGTTTCAAATGTCCTGCATTGAAGGAATGTTCTCCTGCAACAAGGTGGTCAAATTAAGATCCTAGGTCTATAGGCTATGGAACTCCCCCCACACCGCCAGAGAGAGAATAATTGGGCAAATATGCATCGATGCTTACAAGAAAATGACTTTACTCACTGCAGGGGCTCCAGTCTGAACTGTACTACAATAGAACTTCAATACAAACTCCACACTAATGATTTAATTGAGTTTAAATTCCTAATTGGTGCCTCTGCTGGAGGCAATTAAATAAATTACTCTTGAAATACAAAGGGTTTTTGGAGTAAAACAGGGCTGTAGAGTTTATGGAATCTGTTCTAAAGACAGGATATATCGTTGCGAGGTTCCTCTAGTCGCAATATGTTCTGTAGCAACATGATTGAGCGAAGAAGAATCCGGAACCGAATTGATTGCCTTCGTCCTTCATTTGTTTACCTGTTGGCGTGGCAGACTTGCTCGGCTGAGCTGGCTGGCGTTCTCTTAAAGCAGACAGGCCTGCTTCTCTTCTCTTATCAGCTTACCTCACTGATTTCTTTCTTTCTTTATCCATTTGTACACATTTGAAGTTATGGATGAATTCTCTTTCAAGACCCCATTGCGAAGGCTGTGCGTGCCGATATGTTTGAAGTATCACAGAGGAAGATGATTAAGGATGTATAAGACTTGTTTCTTTATTTCTTTATTTTTTATGTAGCCAACTCAACAGTCTGGTTTCACGCTAATCAAAAGAATCCCTGAGGAAAAGGAGCGCGGTACGAACGGGATTTATCCCTAATAGCATGAGAAGCGGATAGAGAAAGGATGGAAGGCTAAGTATGGCTCAGAATTGGGCAGGTCTTAGTCGTGTTTTTGAAGGAGGGCCCAATTCCCTACATTATGAAACACACAGACTCAAACCTGGCTGCTTGATTGGGGAAAAGAGCTAGTGTCATAGCCCTGCCATGCCCCTAACCCATCCAGAACTATATATTCCATTTATGACAAAATGCATTTATGTATGAAGCACTACGCTGACCTGACGTAACAAGCACGCACACAAACACCCACTCAGAGCTACTGTACATGCTCAAAATTCTTAATTCTCAACCATATAAATATGATATATATGCAAACATACTCAAACATACTCCCACACAGACATAACCTTGTGATCACTATCTAACCTGCATAGCTACATGCTCAAACATTCATCCACACAAACAAACTAATTTTCACACAAACATTACAATACCTTTTCTTGCCACTATGCACTTCTGAAGATCACAAAGGAGCTTTGAGGTGGAATAGTGCATAATATCGGGGTAGGATGGGTTTATTTCTGTTAAACCAGAGATCTTTCATGACAATCTAACATGGTGTGTATGTGAGTGAGTGAGTGAGTGAGTGAGTGAGTGAGTGAGTGAGAGAGAGAGAGAGAGAGAGAGAGAGAGAGAGAGAGAGAGAGAGAGAGAGAGAGAGAGAGAGGCAGAGAGAGAGAGGCAGAGAGAGAGAGGCAGAGAGAGAGAGAGAGAGAGAGAGAGACAGAGAGAGAGAGAGAGACAGAGAGACAGAGAGAGAGAGAGAGAGACAGAGAGAGAGAGAGAGAGAGAGAGAGAGAGAGAGAGAGAGAGAGAAAGAGAGAGAGAGAGACAGAGAGAGAGAGAGAGAGACAGAGAGAGCTCTCTGCATGGTTACTATAGGAATAATAGAGGATCTTCATCCAGTGATTTAAACCTCTAGAGAATCTATCATCTGAAAACACAGCCTGGCAGTGCACAGGCGTAGTGTGATATAGAGATATGAATGAAAACTCAATCTGCTGATGGCCTACTGATCTATGTGCCAATAGTGCTTCATACTGTAGAGCACAGGTGGGCTCCACTCAGAAAGATGGGCGAGTCAGTGAGGGGCAGATGTAAATGAAGCATTGTTAATTGAGGAGTGTTGTCCCATTTACCCAGCTAGAGCCCATTAGAGGTTAGCAGCAGCAGTCTGGAGCTGCCTCTCACAGCAGGAGCCCAATACCAAACAACTATTAGACTAGACCTAATTGCATTCATCTACTCCTAACACATTTTGGATTACTCATTTATTTCAAAACTCATTATTTTGGCCCCAGATGTATATTTTTGATAATTTCTCAAATGTGGTTTATTTATTCAATCTGTCCCATTTTTCCTGATTTCATGAAAGTGATCCTAATCAATCTATTGGCCTACCATTGTTTACTGCTTCAATATGGACATTTTGACCATAACATAACATCAAATTCTGCCTACAGTAATTGGACAAATATAGTATATTTATTAAAATCCAAGTTTCTCTGTAGACATACCAAATCAGAGGGTGGAAGAGGGAGACCAGTATCAGGGATTTTGACCAGATGTCACCTGCAGATAGAGCCTCCCGTGTAGGCCTACTCACATAAGAGTACACAGTAACTGTTCAATACATACTGTAGAGTTAGGAATCAGATCTCATATATGCATTGGTAGCTTGAAGGTGTAACCCTACATTCAAGATAAAAACGTGTTTCTTTCCATCTTTATAAATAGTCAAACTATCATTTCCCCCTTTCTCTCACATCCAGTTTTGCAGTTGTGTGCATTGATGCATACATTTGTGGCAGAAGTGAGTTCCTTTAGTATGGTAGCATATTGCTTCCACTCAGAAAAATATATTTGTTATCTCATTATTACAAGATACGATCATGTTATTACAGGCCTCCCGAGTGGCGCAGCAGTCTAAGGCACTACGTCACAATGTTGCAGTGTCGTTACAGCCTGGGGTTCCATCATTACCATAGCAATGAGACAAGATCGCAATTGGGGAGAAAAAGGGGGTTAAATAATTTTTTTTGTAAAGATCACGTTATTACGAAGTAATCCATTATCTCGTTATTACGAGAAAGTCATCGTTATTATGAAATTATCCGGTTGCTCGTTATGAGAAATATTCTGACTCTTTAATGGCATCAGACAAAGGCTCTGCATCTATAATTGTGCTCCTAAACCTTACTGTTGCTTTCGACACTATCAATCACCACATTATTTGGGAGATATTGGAAACCATAATTGGCCTATGTGGACAAGTTCTTGCCTGGGTTGGATCTTATCTGTCAGAAAGATATCAGTCAGTCTCTGTGGATGGTTTATCCTCTGACAAATCAAATGGTAAGTTTGTGTTCCTCAAGGTTCCATTCTCGGACCACTATAGTTTTCACCATATATTCTACCTCTTGGTGATGTCATTGGGAAACACAATGTCAACTTTCACAGCCGCACCAATGTGTCAGAGGAAACACCGTTCAACTTACAGGCTCCCAGTCCACCGCAAGGACTACAAGGACTCGCTAGTGCATGATGAGCCATGGAACAACCCCTGGCCAAACCCTTCGCTAACCCGGACAATGCTGGGCTAATTGTGTGCCGCCCTATGGAGCTCCCGGCCACAGCCGGCTGTAATACAGCCTGGGATCGAAAATACTCCAGCCACCCAAGTCAGAATGCTTTCTCTGCTACCGCATGGTAAGCGGTACTGTTGCACTAAGTCTGGGACCAAAAAGCACCTGAACAGCTTCTACCCCAAAGCCATAATACTACTGAACAGTTAATCAAATGGCTACCAGGACTATTTACACAGCCAGGTTAGCCGTGATACAGGCTAGTATTCAACGTCCATCTGTGTCTGAGGACATTGAGAGATAACGTAGAATCCGGCCAGTAGGGCAACAGTGAGCGCTGTTACCTTCAAATAGGTTTCAGTTTTGCTACGGCTTTGTGGACAGGGATGGCAGATGGGCGTAAGCATCTGCCTATAATAACACAGGGCAAGACCCAGATGCAGACACAGGAGGCAGATGGTTCGAGTCTCTGATATTTATTGAAATACAAGGGACAGGCAATGGGCAGGTCAGGGACCGGCAGAAGTTTATTAACCAGGTCAGAGTCCAAAAGGTACAGTGGGGGCAGGCAGGCTCAAGGTCATGGCAGGCTGAATGGTCAGGCAGGTGGGCTCAGTGTCTGGGCAGAATGGGCTAGAAAAACAGAGACTAGGAAAACAAGAGCACGGAAAAACACACTGGTAAGCTTGACAAGACGATCTGGCAACAGACAGAGAACACAGGTATAAATACACTGGGGATAATGGGTAAGATGGCAAACATGGAGAGGGTGGTGGAGACCACCACAGACAGATGAAACAGATTAGGGTCTGTCTGATTCCAAAGGTTACAAGTTCAAAGAATCTGCCTCTGATTCCAAAAGTTCGTTTTCAGCGATAGAATGTTGTTTCGATTTTTGTTTTAAGCCTATCCCAAATTTTATCCATTGAGTTACTGCCTAAACTTAACCATAACCTTACAAATGTGTAGTTAATACCTAAACTCTTCGAAATTTGATGTTTGAAAAACATGGATGAATGTCTAAGCCGGACGTGAGACTGAGAGCCAGTTGATTTAAATTGACCTCCTTTATTACTAATTTCTTTATATGAATTGTTTTGCACTGACCCCCTCCCACTGGCTCTATGCACACTCACTAGACTCTACCCACACATACTACACTGTCAATTCAACACAGACACTCTTCATATATCAAAATCAAATTGTATTTGTCACATACACATGGTTAGCAGATGTTAATGCGAGTGTAGCGAAATGCTTGTGCTTCGTGTTCCGACAATGCAGTAATAACCAATGAGTAATCTAACCTAACAATTTCACAACAGCTACCTTATACACTCAAGTGTAAATAGATGAAGAATATGTACATAAAGATATATGAATGAGTGATGGTACAGAACAGCATAGGCAAGATGCAGTAAATGGTATCGAGTAAGTATATACAGTGGGGCAAAAAAGTATTTAGTCAGCCACCAATTGTGCAAGTTCTCCCACTTAAAAAGATGAGGCGTGTAATTTATCATCATAGGTACACTTCAACTATGACAGACAAAATGACAACAAAAAAAATCCAGAAAAATCACATTGTAGGATTTTAAATGAATTTGCAAATTATGGTGGAAAATAAGTATTTGGTCACCTACAAACAAGCAAGATTTCTGGCTCTCACAGACCTATAACTTCTTTAAGAGGCTCCTCAGTCCTCCACTCGTTACCTGTATTAATGGCACCTGTTTGAACTTGTTATCAGTATAAAAGACACCTGTCCACAACCTCAAACAGTCACACTCCAAACTCCACTATGTACATATGAGATGAGTAATGTAGGGTATGTAAACATATTAAGTGGCATTGTTTAAAGTGGCTAGTGATACATGTATTACAAGATGCAGTAGATGGTATAGAGTACAGTATAAACATATGAGATGAGTAATGTAGAGTATGTAGGGTAATGTAGTGGCATTGTTTAAAGTGGCTGGTGATACATTTTTTACATCATTAAAGTGCCTGGAGTTGAGTCAGTATGTTGGCAGCAGCCACTCAATGTTAGTGGTGGCTGTTTAACAGTCTGATGGCCTTGATATAGAAGCTGTTTTTCAGTCTCTTGTTCCCAGCTTTGATGCACCTGTACTGACCTCACCTTCTGGATGATAGCGGGGTGAACAGGCAGTGGCTCGGGTGGATGTTGTCCTTGATGATCTTTATGGCCTTCCTGTGACATTGGGTGGTGTAGGTGTCCTGGGTGAACAGGGAGTACAGGAGAGGGCTCAGAACGCACCCTTGTGGGGCCCCAGTGTTGAGGATCAGCGGGGTGGAGATGTTACCTACCCTCACCACCTGGGGGCGGCCCGTCAGGAAGGCCAGTACCCAGTTGCACAGGGCGGGGACGAGACCCAGGGTCTCAAGCTTGATGACGAGTTGAGGGTACTATGGTGTTAAATGCTGAGCTGTAGTTGATGAACAACATTCTCACATAGGTATTCCTCTTGTCCAGATGGGTTAGGGCAGTGTGCAGTGTGGTTGCGATTGCGTCATCTGTGGACCTATTGGGGCGGTAAGCAAATTGGAGTGGGTCTAGGATGCCAGGTAGGGTGGAGGTGATATGGTCCTTGACTGGTCTCTCTGCTGCAGCTCCTCTGTTAATTATACATCCTGATTGCCTAGTCACTTTTACCCTTACTGTCACATTCGTCATAACGAGGAGACCAAGGCGCAGCGTGATAAGAATACATTCTTCTTTTAATTAAACAAAGAACACTTAACAAAGTACCACACCGCTACACTAACAAGTGCTAACAGGCAACTACACATAGACAATAACACACAAGACCAAAATGGAAAATGGCAACCTAAATAGGATCCCCAATCAGAGACAACAATAAACAGCTGTCTCTGATTGGGAACCAATTCAGGCCACCATAGACCTACATATACCTAGACATACTAAAACCCCATAGATATACAAAAACCCTAGACAGGACAAAAACACCTAGACAATTCAACAACTAAACCAACCACCCTTGTCACACCCTGACCTAACCAAAATAATAAAGAAAACAAAGATAACTAAGGTCAGGGCGTGACACTTACCCACATGTACATACAGTATTACCTCAACTACCTCATATCCCTGCACATGGACTCGGTACTGTAGTCCTTGTATTTAGCCTCGTTCTATTTTTTATTGTTATAATTTCCTTTTTATTTAGCTAATATTCGTCTTGTTTTTTTAACTCTGCATTGTTCGGCATGGGCTCATAATGAAGCATTTCACTGTAAAGTCTACACCTGTTGTATTCGGCACGTGTGACCAATAAAGTGTGATTTGATTTAAACCTGTTTCAGAGAAATCAGATTGTAAACCTCAGTCACAGAAGCAATGAAATAAGAGGTAGACATCCACTTTCTCCTGGTAATCTCATTCACTACCATCTGATGTGCAGATGAGCATCAGTCTGGAGCTGCCTCTCACAGGGGGAGCCCAAATGCAAACAACTATTGCATTCATCTTCTCCTAACACATTTTGAGTTACTCAATTATTTCAAAAGTCATTATTTTGGCACCAGATGTATATTTTTGATCATTTCTCAAATGGGGTTTATTTATTCAATCCGTCCCATTTTCATGAACGTGTTCCTTTTAAATCTATAGGCCTACCATTGTTTAGTGTTTCAATATGGACACTTTCACCAGCACCAATAACATAACATTCCACCTACAGTATTTGGAAAAATATAGTATATTTTTTCAAATCCAGGTTTCTCTGGAGACATACCAAATCAGAGAGTGGACGAGGGGGACCTTATCAGCAACCTGTATCAGTGATTTTGACCAAATGTCACCTGCGGATTGAGCCTCCCATGTAGGCCTACTCGCATAAACAGTAACTGTTCTGTACACAGTATTAGGAATTAGAACTCTCTATGCATTGGTAGCTTAAGGGTGTCAAAAGATACAAATAATGACAACCTGCTAATTAAAAGTAATAACGTTACTGCCATGTGCTACAGATGTCTGGTCAAAACACATGATGGTAGGTAAACTTTGCGTTTCAAAGGAAACAAAGTTAAACTTTCCTTAAGAAAGACATTTTCTAAATGAATATCTTAATGTTACTCTGGTCTGTGTTCTTTGAATTTACTATGCACAGTGTTTAAACATGACCAGCAATAGCAGTTAACAAG
Source organism: Oncorhynchus kisutch (assembly GCF_002021735.2). Classification (NCBI taxonomy): domain Eukaryota; kingdom Metazoa; phylum Chordata; class Actinopteri; order Salmoniformes; family Salmonidae; genus Oncorhynchus; species Oncorhynchus kisutch. Next base: position 20,365,591 of record NC_034177.2, read on the forward strand.
ACCTAGCAATTCATTTGTAGCTAATTTTGCAAACAGTGAATTCATGTGGGGAGGATTAAGGGAAATGTCAAACAACTCGATAGCACAGGTACATCCTCACAGGAGTATCCTAGAATTATATTTTGTTGGTGGGTATTTTATCCTGGAAAATTTGATCAATTTGCTACTTTTATAACCCTCACATTCAGGAAAAGGCGGGCCAAACAGGCCCCAATTAACATTGACGGGGCTGTAGTGGAGCAGGTCGAGAGTTTAAAGTTCCTTGGTGTCCACATCACCAACAAACTATCATGGTCCAAACATACCAAGACAGTCGCAAAGGGGGCACGACAAAACCTTTTCCCCATCAGGAGAATGAAAAGATTTGGCATGGGTCCCCAGATCCTCAAAAGGTTCTGAGAGCATCCTTACCGGTTGCATCACCACCTGGTATGGCAACTGCTTAGCCTCTGACGATAATGCGCTACAGAGGGTAGTGCGAACGGCCCAGTACATCACTGGGGCCAAGCTTCCTGCCATCCAGGACCTATACAATAGGCGGTGTCAGAGGAAAGCCAATAAAATTGTCAGACTCCGGTCACCCAAGTTATAGACTGTTTTCTCTGCTACTGCACGGCAAGCCGTACCAGAGCGCCAAGTCTAGGACCAAAAGGCTCCTCAACAGCTTCTACCCCCAAGCCATAAGACTGCTGAACAATTAATAAAATCACCACCGGACAATTTACATTGACCCCCTCCCTTTTTGTACACTGCTGCTACTCGCTGTTGATTATCTATGCATAGTCACTTCACCCCCACCTACATGTACAAATTACCTCAACTAACCTGTACCCCTGCACACTGACTCGGTACCAGTGCCCCCAGTATATAGCCTCGTTATTGTTATTCTTATTGTGTTACTTTTTTTTATTACTTTATATTTTAGTCTACTTGGTAAATATTTTCTTAACTCTTCTTGAACTGCACTGTTGGTTAAGGCCTTGTACAGTAAGTAAGCATTTCACGGTAAAGTCTACACTTGTTGTATTCGGCGCATGTGACAAATAAAGTTTGATTTGATTTGACATTCAAGGTAGAAAGCGTGTGTTTCTTTCCATCTTTATGTATGGTCAGACTGTCAAAATGATAGTTTTGCAGTTTTGTGCATTGTAGTTAGGTTTCCATCCAATTGGTGACGGATTTTCATATGAATATTCTAATATCATCCGAAATAAAATATGTGGATTTTCCCACCAGATACTGTGTTTCATCAAACTGCCTTAATTTTGCTGGACCCCAGGAATTGACAGCAGCTGATGGGGATCCATAATAAATACAAAAACAAATGGACTTGTAATGATGACATAGATGACATAAAAATTACTTTTGCGGTTAAATTACACCAAATAAACAATACAAGTTAAATGGGTTTGCATCGCATTTTCTACTGATGGTTTATCACCAGAGATGTTGCTTTACATAGTGTATGTGCCCACTCTGGTATTGGCACATGCACTCTAGCCAACAGATTGCAGATATAGTGGGAGTATAACCTACACTGTGGGAAAAACCTGTATGGCGTCTTTTTCTGACCACCATACAACCAGTTGGTCATAATTGTGACCTCTATCTGACCAGCTAGTCATATAATTCTGACCACTATATTATATGCTATGGTATGTAGCCTACTGGTCATAGTTAGGACCTCATCATAACCTGGTAATGACCACCTGGCTACAGTTTATTACCTCCTGTATAAAGTATTACAGAGGATAAAGTTGGGTATTGAAAACCTTGTTCATTACATTTCTATTTGTTTCCATAGTAACCAATAAAGTTAAAAGCTGCAACATATTCGTGCATTTAAAATATACTGAACAGAAATAAAAATGGAACATGCAACAATTTCCACAATTTTGCTGAGTTACAGTTCATTTAAGAAATCAGTCAATTGAAATATATTCATTAGGCCCGAATGGATTTCACATGGGTGGGCCTGGGAGGGCATATGCCCACTCACTGGGGAGCCAGGCCCAGCCAATCAGAATGAGTTTTTCCCAACAAAAGGACTTTATTACAGACAGAAATAGTCCTCAGTTTCATCAGCTGTCTGGGTGGCTGGTCTCAGACGACCCCCCAGGTGAAGAACCGGATGTGGAGGTCCTGGGCAGACATGGTTACACGTGGTCTGGGGTCGTGATGCCGATTGGACATACTGGTAATGTAACGCTCGTCTGTGGTGGAAGAAGAGGAGGACCAATGCGTAGCGTGGTAAGTGTCCATATTGATCATTTATTATCAAGAACACAAAAACAAAAATAACGAGAACGAACTAAACGAAACAGTCCTGTACGGTGAATACACAAAACAGAAAACATTCACCCACGAAATACAGGTGGGAAAAGGCTACCTAAGTATGATTCTCAATCAGAGACAACTAATGACACCTGCCTCTGATTGAGAACCATACCAGGCCAAACGTAAAACACAACATAGAAAAAACGATCATAGACAATCCACCCCAACTCATGCCCTGACCAACCTAAAACAAAGACATAACAAAAGAACTAAGGTCAGAACGTGACCGGTAAATTCTCTATAACGACGTTGGTAGCGAAATTATGGTAGAGAAATTAACTCTGCAAGACATCTGTGGCGTTGTGTTGTGTGACAAAATTGCACATTTTAGAGTGGCCATTTATTTTCCCCAGAACAAGGTGGACGGACCTGTGTAATGATCATGCTTAATCAGCTTCTTGATAAGCCACACCTGTCAGATGGATGGATTATCTTGACAGAGAAATGCTCACTAACGGGGATGTAAACTAATTTGTACACAACATTTGAGAAAAAGAAGCTTTTTGTGCGTAATGAACATTTCTGGGATCTTCTTTTTCAGCTCATGAAACATGGGATCAACACTTTACATGTTGCTTTTAGATTATTGTTCAGTAAAGATCAAGAAATAGCAAAAACAATTCTACATCACAATTTTTGGCACATCTGCGTACAGTAATTGTTTCATAATTCACCCACAGACATGACATGGATAGAAAGACTGGGACACAGAGTATATAAAGGCAGGTTGTTGATTAATAAAAGTGGTGCGATGGGTCAGATCTGCAGTGAAGAGAATCAGTAAATTACAACTTCACCAATTTGAGATTTTAAAAGAAAACTAGAAAAGGACATTCCTGAAGAAACTTTGTGGACGTTGTGGCTAAAAATATTTCCATGGTACTAGTTGAAGAAGCTTGTGTCAGTTATAGCTTAGAGATGTCTTCAAAAAAGAGTAACTCCTCCTCCACCCTGGCGGTCAGGGGCATATTTTGGACTTTCAAGAGGGCTTGCAAAAACTACGAAAATAATATAATGATTAGCATAATGTGTATATACAGGACACGACAGAACAGTAACGCACCGTAAAATAAAATAAAAATGTCTCATTGTCTATGTCAAATGTCTCAACTGCTCACATTTACTTACCAATTACAATGGAGAACACACGAGTGGTAGCAAAGGCATGTTCACTCCTCTGTCCCTTCATATTGAAGTGGGACATTAATTCATTGATCATCAATCTGAAACATTTTAAGAAAGATGATATCAAAATTAGACAGTAGTAGTTGGATAATTAACATTTTGAACTCATCTCTAAATGGCAAAGTTTCGCTTAATCCTAATACATGTTGTAATATTCAGGCAACTTTTTATAAACACATTGCTCCATAATCCTGAGAGCATTGTCCCGGACAGAGAATCCCCCACGAAAAGTAAATGCAAAAATATAAGTATGTGTAAAGAGGCATTAAAGAGACAATCAAATATTGTGATGTGTCTGTCATATCATTCCTGCAACAATCATTGTTAGAAATGACTGTAATTGGCTAATCTCTTCCTCTTCTCTGCAAATGTGCACACGTGAGTATGAGTGAACGACATGGAGAATGAATTAGAGAGAAATGGGAGAAGCCATACATGACTCACCAAAGGTCTGTTGAATCAGGACACATGGGTGTTGCACCTGGGAAAAAAGGCAAGTTAAAATAAAATTTGGTTTGCTTTACAAATGTATGTTAGAACCATTGCTATTTCAATTAGATCTACTTACTTACTCTCAAAAAAAAGGCTTACAAAAGGGTTATTCTGCGATAGGAGAACCCTTTTTGGTTCCAGGTAGAACCCTTTTGGGTTCCATGTAGAACCCTCTGTGGAAAGGGTTCTACATGGAAACCAAAATAGTTCTACCTGAACAAAAAAGGGTGTACAAGGATCCCTGATGAATCAAGAAAAACGTCACATATTTGGGGTTACACATTTTTTTAAATGAGGCTAACTTAAAATGTCTCTCAAAGGTGGTCTGCAGAAGAGCTGGCATGACCCAGGTTACAACACTGCCTGGGTTCCTCCTAACTGTGGCATGGTACACAGTAGGCTGGAAAATAACTGTGTCCAGGATCCAAACCGCATCACTGTTTGAGGTATTATGAGAAAGTGGTGATGGATTATGAAAAAAAGGTGATGGATTATGAGGCAAAGGTGATGATTATGAGGAAAAGGTGACAGATTGTGAGGAAGAGGAGAAGAGGGAGAAGAAAAGGAAGAAGAGGACAGAAGAGGACAAAAGGAAGAGAATGAGGACACTGAGGAGGAGGCCATGCATTCCAGTTTCCGAGCTGGTCACGGGTGCACCTCGGCCACGCTCAAGGTCCTAAAGGATATCATAACTAACAATGATAAAATACAGTACTGTGCAGCCGTCTTCATCAACTTGGCCAAGGCTTTCGACTCTGTCAATCACCGTATTCTTATTGGTAGACTCAACAGCCTTGATTTCTCTAATGACTGCCTCACCTGGTTCACTAACTACTTCTCAGATAAAGTGCAGTGTGTCAAATCGGAGGGCCTGGCAGTCTCTATGGGGTGCCACAGGGTTCAATTCTCAGGCTCATTCTTTTCTCTGTATATATCAATGATGTCGCTCTAGCTGTTGGTGATTCTCTGATCCACTTCTACACAGACGACACCATTCGGTATACATCTGGCCTTTCTTTGGACACTGGTTTAAAACTTCAGTAGTTCTAAAACATGCAGAGATTTTGCAGAGAGCCACATCATTTTACAGAAATACTCATTATAAATGTCGATGAAAATACAATTGTTAGACATGGAAATATATATATATATATCCTTAATGCAACCGCTGTGTCAGATTTCAAAAAAACTTTACGGAAAAAGCAAGAAGAGAACAGCGATCAGAAAACAAATAGAGATATCCGCCATGTTGGAGTCAACAGAAATCAGAAATAACATTATAAATATTCACTTACCTTTAATGATCTTCATCAGAATGCACTCAGAGGAATCCCAGTTCCACGTTAGATGTTTGATTTGTTTGATAATGTCCATCATCAATCTTTAGGATGTTTTTAACATAAAACTTCAATAATATTCCAACCGGAGAATTCCTTTGTCTTCAGAAAAGCAAAGGAATGCAGCTACCTCTCATGTGAAATGTGCATGACCAGCGCATGACTGCTGGCAGACCTCTGACTCATTCCTCTCTCATTCTGTCCCACTTCACAGTAGAATCCTCAAACATGTTTCTAAAGACGGTTAGGAAGTGCAACATAACCAATATCCCACTGTGTATTCAATAGGGGCAGGGAGAAAAATCGACCAACCTCAGATTTCCCACTTCCTGTTTGGATTTCTTCAGGTTTTTGCCTGCCATATGAGTTCTGTTATACTCACAGACATCATTCAAACAGTTTTAGAAACTTCAGAGTGTTTTATATCCAATACTAATAATAATATGCATATATTCTCAACTGGGAATGAGGAGCAGGCAGTTTACTCATCCAAGCTTCATCCAAGCTACTCAATACTACCCCTGCAGCCATAAGAAGTTTTAATAAACCTCCAAACAAGATTCAAATTCATACAACACTCCTTCCGTGGCCTCCAACTGCTCTTAAACGCTAGTAAAACTAAGTGCAAGCTTTTCAACCGATCACTGCCCGCACCCGCCCGCCCGCCTAGCATCACTACTCTGGACGGTTCTGACTTAGAATATGTGGACAACTATAAATACCTAGGTGTCTGGCTAGACTGTAAACTCTCCTTCCAGACTCATATTAAGCATCTCCAATCTGAAATTAAATCTAGAATCGGCTTCCTAGTTTACAACAAAGCCTCCTTCACTCATGCTGCCAAACATACCCTCGTAAAACTGATTATCCTGCCGTTCCTTGACTTCGGCGATGTCACTTACAAATTAGCCTCCAACACTCTACTCAGCAAATTGGATGCAGTCTATCACAGGGCCATCCGTTTTGTCACCAAAGACCATATACTACCCACCATTGTGACCTGTATGCTCTCATTGGCTGGTCCTCGCTACATATTCTTCGCCAAACCCACTGGCTCCAGGTCATCTATAAGTCTTTGCTAGGTAAAGCTCCGCCTTATCTCAGCTCACTGGTAACCATAGCAACACCCACCCATGGCACACGCTCCAGCAGGTATATTTCACTGGTCATCCCAGAAGCCAACACTTTCTTTGGCCGCCTTTCCTTCCAGCTCTCTGCTGCCAATGTCTGGAATTAATTGTAAAAATCACTGAAGTTGGAGACTTATATCTCCCTCACTAACTTCAAGCATCAGCTGTCAGAGCAGCTTACCGATCGCTGCAGCTATACACAGCCCATCTGTAAATAGCCCTTCCAACCAACTACCTACCTCATCCCCATATTTTTTTCTGCTCTTTTGCACACCACTATTTCTACTTGCACATCATCATCTGCACATCTATCACTCCAGTGTTAATTGCTAAATTGTAATGATTTTGCCACTATGGCCTATTTATTGCCTTACCTCCTTCGTTTGCACACACTTTATACAGATTTTATATTGTGTTATTGACTGTACGTTTGTTGATCCCATGTGTAACTTTGTGTTGTTGTTTTTGTCGCACTGCTTTGCTTTATCTTGGCCAGGTCGCAGTTGTAAATGAGAACTTGTTCTCAACTGGCCTACATGGTTAAATAAAGGTGAAATTTAAAAAAAAGAGAAAAGAATTAGGAAAAATATGTGGATTATGAAGATTGGTTACAGTTGGTTGAAGAGTGGCTTGAAGAGCATGATGATTCTGATGAAGAGGATTATTATGGAGATTACTATTATGATGAAGATTATTATTAGACACTCCTTCTCAACAATAGTAATTTTTCTCTCTGGGTAACAGCTTTCGGGCTGATGTGCATGATGGGGTGCTCCTCCCCATCGTGTATCTGGGACAGAACGGCACCTAGTCCCGTGTCACATGCATTCGTCTGGCTGAATGCCGCTTCTGTCTCATCCGTCCATTTCACTGTTTTCGGGAGGCGGACCCTGGTTAGATCGGTGAGGGGAGAAGCTATAGCCGCAAAGTTGGGGATAAACCGGCTATAGTATCCTGCCAGTCCCAGGAAGGACTTGACATGTGTCTTGATGCGTGGAAGGGGCCAGTCACATACCGTGTGAACCTTCCTCTCCTGGGGCTTGACGTTCCCCTGTCCGATCAAATACCCCAGATACTCCACCTCCTCGAACCCTAGTTTGCATTTCTTGGGGTTCACAGTCAACCTGGCTTGTCTGAGCGTGTCTAGCACTGCCTGGAGGCGCGTCAGGTGCTCTTCCCAACCTTGGCTGTGGATGATGATGATATCATCCAAATATGCCGCTGCATACTGCTGGTGTGGTCAAAGTACTTTGTTCATCAGTTGCTGGAATGTGGGCGGGGCTCCATGGAGACCAAACGGGAGCACCCGGTACTGATACAATCCATCTGGTGTCGAAAACGCCGTCTTCTCCTGGGAGAAGGCTGCCAACGGTACCTGCCAATATCCTTTTTTCAGGTCAAGGGTGCTGATGTACCGGGCCTTTCCCAATCGGTTGATGAGCTCGTCCACCCTCGGCTTGAGGATCTCGTTCGGGATGCCCACCCGGCTAAAGAGGTGGAACAGCTCCCGGGCGATTCCTTTGGATCCCGCCGCCCGTAGGGGAATGGCCTCGGGATACCAGGTGGCATAGTCTACGATTACCAGGATGTACCGGTGTCCTCGTGCTGTTTTTACCCGGCTGGGTTCATCCTCCCGTGGTACCCCAGGGGGGTCGGGTTCCAGCACCCCCTCCGACTCTGACTCCGGAACCATAGATACAGGTTGATCAACCGTTTGCTTCCGGGACACACAGGTGATGGGTCGTCCTCGCTCTTGTCTTTGGACGGCTCGTAACTCCTTCCTCAGCTCGTGTCCCCAAGGGGCTGCAAACAGTGGACAATCTCGTCCCACTAGGAGAGGTACAGGCAACTCTGGTACTGCACCCACCATCATCTGGCAGTTCCCTTGTGGCATCATGATGTTGGCACATATGGCTGGATACCGCTTTGTGTCCCTGTGAACATAGGAAATGTTCGGTCTTCTGGTTCAGCAGGCTCGTGGTTACGAGGGTAACCATACTTCCGGAGTCTAATATAGCTTCCGTGTCGTGTTCGTCAACCTTCACCGGGACCATGGGTGCAGTTGATTCGTGCTGTGCCCAACAGGAGGTGAAGTAGTTCACTGCGTGACCCACCTCGCTTCTGGGGTTTGCTGATGGCATCGACTCCTCTCAAGCCCGGGCAATTTCAGGTAATGTGCCCCCGGGCGCCACACTCAAAACACCTCCTTTGGTCTCCATCTACCTGGGGTCGTCGGTAGCGGGTCAGCCCTGCCCCATCAGTCTCTCCACGGGTTTGCGGTCCCTTGGCCCTGCCGACTGTCGGTTCGGTGTACCCAGCAGTGGGGCTGTCCTTCCGACTCCTTGAATGGGTTGCCGACTCGGTCCCGCTCCCACTAAGCAGGGCCTGAGTGTTCTGATGCGTCTCCACCGCTTCCAGGAGGCTCTCCAATGTCTGGGGTATGCATAGACTCGCTGCCCTCTTCATGTCGTGGGGTAGTGCCCATAGGAAGCGATCCAGGTCCACTTTGTCTAGGATGGAGAGGGTGGGTAAGTTGGTTTGGAGACATCCCCTGGTGACGCGCAGTAGGTCGCTCATCTGGGCTCGGAGGGATGTATCGCTATGAACCTTCAGTTATGGAATAGCTGAGCCCGTTGGGCCAGGCTGTACCCGTAGCGGCTGAGTATCTCCCGTTTGAGTCCGTTGTAGTTAGCCACCTGTTCATCGTTCAGGTCCCAATATGCCTTTTGGGCATTCCCAGAGAGGAACATGGCCAGCAGACTGGCCCACTTCTGCCTTGGCCACCCTTCCCGTAGTGCTGTCTGTTCAAAGGTACAGAGGTAGTTTTCGATGTCATCATCTTCTGTTAGCTTGATTAAAAACTGGTTTGGATGTGATTCAGTAGACACTCCTCCTTGTAGCTTCCTGATTTCCTCAATGAGGTGGACGTTTTGTAGCCGCTGTTCCTCCGGTGTTCGTTCTTGAATCGTCTGTTGGGCTTGTTAGGACCGGATGAACTGAGCTCCTCAGAACCGGATCAACTCATCCATGCTGATGCTGCGTAAACATCACCACTGATCTGACCACGTTGTCAGGATGCCCGCATTCTACACCATTGGTGGCAGACCAGGGGGTTGGGTCAAAACATTTACACAGATCAGACACGGACAGAGTATGATTAGCTCAGTTTCAAAGGTGTTTATTAAAATAATATCTCCGGGATACCGTCTTCTGTGCTCCTGGTCTTGCTGTATCCTGTGGGGATCAAAAACGGAACTCCCTCCTGTTACCATCCCCAACTATACGGGAGTCCTTTCCTCCCCCAGTCTCTCCCCTGTGTGCTGCCCTTCTGGCAGCTTTATGGGACTTGTATAGCTGGTGAGCAATCAGCCCTTGATTACTCACCAATCCCCAATCAGCCCCAATTAGTCCTGGCCGGAGAGACCTGCCCGTCGAGACCTGGCACATCCAGCAGATGGAGCCATCTTCTCGTGATGTATACTCCATCTGTCACCGGGCCTCGACAAGTCTCCCCTGGTGGCTGACCTGCAGTAAGCCATAGTTGATTAGGGAAAGTAAATCATTACAACAAAACAGGATCCTTGCTGATCACATTCTCTAGAAAATGAAGTATGTTTTTTCATGTTTGTTTTTGTTGTCTTTTATTTATTGTTTTTACTGTATGCTGCATCTTCACCTCTGTTTAGGTGTCTATTTTAAAATGTTGATTTTGTATTTGTTGATTTCTCTGTAGATGCTTTTGGTTCCGAGTTGTGAAGATACCAGTATCGAAAGATTCTTCTCCTGTCCACTTACATCCCCACTTCCATTTAATTTCAGTACAATGATTCACAGCTTGAGACTGACTTCAGAAGGGTTGGTGACCACCACTCACTAAATTGGTTTTACTCCAAATCTCCAATTCACATTTAAAATCCTTTCAATAAACCTGTTTCATAGAAATCGGATTGTGAACCTCAGTCACAGAAGCAATGAAATAAGTGGTAGAAATCCACTTTCTCCTGGCAATCTCATTCACTACCATCTGATGTTGCCAAAGTGAAATCCTCATCAATCCGATTTCTTGGTTTTGTAAAAAATCAATCTTAGATTTTACTTCTCACATTGTGTGTCAAGATGTAGGCCTATTTTTGTACATGCGACAAACGGACCACATTAATCCATCTGATTATGTTCCCATTATAGCTCATCTCTACACTGCCTTTGACTCTAAGAAACAGAATGACAGTATATATTCACAAGACTTGCAAACATTTGAACACTTATCCTGGAAGGAAACGCAATGTCTGTTAAGTAGAAATCCAATCTTAATGCAGTATGTAAATCCAGACTGATTTGTCCACATGACTAACACAGAATCTAATAATTGGGAACATGATGTAAGCTATAGAGATCAAAGGATTCTTTAGATCAGAAACAAGCAGAAGCCAGGATTTATACACATTCAGCAGAGAGGTTTCACAAGATTACACACACACACACACAAGGGGGAAGGGGAGGTGTGCACACTCATCCAGGCATTAACAGCTCAGATTAAGGAGAGGACTTTCCAATCATTTCACATCACAGTTTTCCACTCTGTGACCATTCCAGACCACTGTTCTGTATACTGTACAGGAATCCTCATCCAACCCCAACATGAGCAGGTCAAACTAAATGGCCTGGGCTGAGCACACCACCTCTACAGACAACCTATTACAGACCACTTCAAGACAACATCATCCTCTGCCCAAGTCATTAATGTCAGTCAGGGTTGGGGGAAATATCATTCAAATTCAGTCAATGTACAGTTCAATAATTGAAAAGTGTTATGTGACTGACTGGCAATATCTGTACAATAGCTTCAATGTTTTACACAAGTCACTGTAATGTACAGCAGTATCCAGTAAATGCCTTCACCACATGGTCACAAGATGCATTGTTTCGTAATGCGACTGGCTGCCGGTAGCTTACAGCCCAGTTTTTCCAATGTGCCATGCAACTAACTGTACTGCACAGCACTACCCAGTTGATGCCTTCATTCCTTCACCACAAGTTACAGTAACAAGCTCTGCGGTCAGGGACTTGTATGTGGTGATAAGCGCTGATTGGGCTGCATGGGAGGAGAGGCCCTGAGATAGATGGATCACTTGGAACCCCTTCTCCTGATGGATTGCTCATGTGCTTTTTGATGCGGTAGTTAACTGGGACGGCCGAAGGGTCCTCTGTCACGGGGAACCCTTCACCCTGTAACCCATTCAGGAATAATGGCTCACATGTTCAGCTCATCAGAAGAATAAGAGGATGATTGAAGAAAACAGGGGATGGGGTTAGAGTATTATTTTAGGTATGAGTTGAATGATTCTCATTTTGTCCTTTTAATGCTGCAGGTTTGTGATATATATGAGGTAATTTCCCTTCTACTATACCAAGAGTGTAGACATGAGGAATTCAGATAACCCTGAGCATTGAGAGCAGTAATGTCTATAAGCAACAGGATATGCAAGCCACTCATTGAGGACAATGGAAGTTGAATAGAACATGCGTATTTCTAAAAGCCTTCACCAGGGTGCTTGAGCAATGGTATTTTGTGTATAAGGTGACAGTTATATCATTACACACACTTATATGGATGGATGCACACATGACTATGTCCCCACAGTAGACCACTTAATATCACAGCCTCTCCGGTAGTTACAGATAACCATTCCATCAAATTTAGTCCGTGGGGATATGATATGCTATTCCTTCTTGATTTGTGACAGAAATATGTATAAAGTGACAGTCACAACATACTTATGGATGCGTACAGTACAAGCTATTTCACCAGAGTACGAATAAACCACAAACTCTCTCATAGTCATCATATTCAACCACTCAACCCAACCTTCTTTCTTGTTTGGTTGTGAAAATGGCTCAAGTACAGAAGCTTAGCCTACTGTAAGACCTCTAAGAAACAGATGAGGGTCTCTGCTGCTGTGCTAACTAAATTTCAGAGGACAATGGGCAGTGTCTTGATTTCTAAAACACAAATTTACATTCAGAGCCATGGCACCTGTCTGGAGGGTTCATCTTTACATTGGCAAGGGGCTGCAGGGGGAGAGGAGAATAGGTCCACATTATGGGAGACTAAAGCACCGGGATTAGATTGAAAGTGAAACTGTTTGAATTGCATTCAAATGGAAATAGGGAGGGAGCAGCACTTATGGCCTGGGCTTAGAAACCATTGAGACGGATCTCAATTGGATTTGACCAGATTGAGCAGCTGGATAAAGGTGGGGGGACCTGAGAAGGAATCGACCCAGACAATGACGTAGTGGGTGATGGCGGCAGCTCCAGGAACCCCCCTTCACCCAGGACTTCAGTCCTCAGCCCCCAAATCCCCCTCCTCCCACCGTAGTTGTATTATCACCTGCTGGCCTGGCTCTCCTCTCCACAGTCTCCCAATTACAGCGCTGCCTGCCTATGCTGAAGACAAGCCAAATACCCCCCTGCTGTCCTAACTCCCCCCTCCTCTCCGCAACCCCATAACCTCCACCTCCTCCTCTCTGCCTGCACACAGTGTAGAGAGAAAAATAGTGGGAGAGAGAGAGAAAGGCAGGTGTCTGGTGCTCCTGTCTGTTACACCATCTGCAAGAGTCAGCCCTAATGAGAATGAATTTGCAATTTGGTGATAATCGCGGCAAATATTATTTGGCTGAGTTAAACTAAGCTGCCCTGTTCGGGTGTATAGACGCAGGCAGAGTTGGAATCAGGTGTCTAGACACAGGCAGAGTTGGAATCAGGTGTCTAGACACAGGCAGAGTTGGAATCAGGTGTCTAGACACAGGCAGAGTTGGAATCAGGTGTCTAGACACAGGCAGAGTTGGAATCAGGTGTCTAGACACAGGCAGAGTTGGAATCAGGTGTCTAGACACAGGCAGAGTTGGAATCAGGTGTCTAGACACAGGCAGAGTTGGAATCAGGTGTCTAGACACAGGCAGAGGTGAGTTATAAAAATAAAACAAATGTAACCTTTATTTAACTAGGCAAGTCAGTTAAAGAACAAATTCTTAGTTACAATAACGTCCTACCAAAAGTCCTCCTGCGGTGGTGGGGGCTGGAATTAAAAATTGTAATAAATAAAATAAAAATATAGGACAAAAACACACATCACGACAAGAGAGACAACACAACACTACATAAAGAGAGACGTAAGACAACCACATAGCATGGCAGCAACGCAACATGACAAGAACATGGTAGCAGCACAAAACATGGTACAAACCCAAATATTATATATGGCCATGGTTCCAAAAACAGACAAAGCAGATAATAATGTTCATATTTACACCTTTCAATACCCTTGTGTACTGCAGAATATGATGAACTGCTTTTGACCCTGGACTAAAGAATATAAAGTGAAATATACAGATATTGCATAAATATCCATTGTAATATCAATGGGTTTATGGTTGTATAACTGAAATTCTGCTCTACAGTCAGTATTTAATCACAATCATACATCTTTCAAATTTAACAAAGAGACAGAGTACAATACTAGAGTGATACAGTGTTGCCTTGCATGATAACATAATAACACAGAGTACAAAACCTCCATGTATCCATGACTCTACTTCTATCCCTATTATAGTACACCTTCCCCCTCCTATTTGGGTAGGTTTGCAAAATCTTCCATGCATTTTTCCAATCCTGACCCACGGCATTTCCCCCTGAATTGTACAGATTTGCCCACATAAATCCATAGGTGTTAGAGAATTTCATGCCTCGGGTGTTTCTTGCACCTAGCTGTGCCTGGTGTGTGTGGGCATGATTACGACTCACCTTCTTTCCAAGCAGGGTTACACTTCTCAAGGACATGTTGATCAAATGCTATCAAGACATCAGGACATCAACGGCGCTGGGAGTTGCACAGAGGAGAGGAGGAGGAGGAGCGAGTAGAAAAGAAGAGAATGAAGAAATCAGAGGAGGAGAGGATGTAACTAATACCTGCAGAAGATATCTGAAGGTCACAGTCAATGAGAGCTTTACTGTCTCTAAGGGTCTAATGTCTTGTATCTTAGGAAGGGGCTCAGCTCCTCCCTCAATTATCAATGTTAGATGCTCTAACTACCACGGCACAGCAAAGAAACAAGCCTAGGGTTTTGTTGTCTTACCTTACAAGAGGTCATAGGAACTGAGAAATGGACTTTGGGTGTCTGGTGGTATCCATGGCTGATCGTATAAAGACAGTGTGCCTGTGAATAAAGAGAGATATAAAGAGATCATGGTGAATAAGGAGAGGATAAACCATGCTACAGAGGTTGTCCCTGTATGTAATAATAACACAGAGGAAAGGGTTAGTTCTTAGCCTCTGTCATTCTAGAGTGCCTATGACAGAGGTCGCTTTTCAATTGACTTCAAAGAACTGATTTCCAATGCTAAAACTTGCAAGATCAAGCAGTGATCATCATGTTAAATTAGGCTTATACCATAACTCATCCGGTTCCGAATGGATTGATATCGCCAATAAACCCAGGTGCAATTCACCAAGCATGAGATCAATATTACATCCCCATGACCACCTTTATGCCCTAACCATGATGTGCCATGCAGCAGATGTAGGTGTACAAGGTATATTTCAGCTATATCCTCAAGTGAGAGCTCCTGTAGAGCTCCTGTCATTACGACTGACCCTATTCCTCCCACAGACATCAGCTGATGCTAAGGCATGTCCTGTGGGCATCCAACCACATCATGAACAAGTGGGGATTCTTGGCTGCTGGAGCATGAAGTTAGATTAAGAACAGCCATACATTCTGCACATGCATTGCTTTATTCAGGAATAGCACAAGGAATAAAAGTTACTCTTTCACACAAGATGAACCTTTGTCATACTACAGAGTATGTGTAAAGCATAGCTTGGTACAAGGTCAGTGTTTAATACTTCCACTTAATACATATATATTCTAGTCCAGTGGTTCTTAACCTGGGTTTGATCGAACCCCAGGGGTTCGGTGAGTCAGTCTCAGGGGTTTGGCGGAGGTCAAGACACACATCCGACTCATATGACTCGTGATGACACGCCCCTCTTGGCCATCATTGGCTGCAGGTGATCACGCTACATCGCTTGGCCTATCTGTGTTGCATGGAATTTGGTGCGCTCAGTAGTCGACTTGTGACTGTCTTTCTTTATTTTAATCCCTTCATTCTTACTATGTCGAGCCAAAAAAGGAAGTTGTCGGACGAATATGTACAATATGGATTCACATGTATAACGGAACGTGATGGGAGTCAGCGTCCTAACTGCATGATTTGCAATGCCAAGTTGAGCAATTCTAGTCTAGCACTGGCAAAACTAAGAGAACACTTCCTTAAGCTGCATGGAGATGGAAAATACAAGAACACAGCGCTCGCTGAATTCGATGAAAAGGCTACTCTGCCTGTTCTCGGCTTTGTACCCATCAACAAACCGATCCTCACAGCATCGTACGAAGTTTCTTACCTGATCGCAAAGCAGGGCAAACCACACACCATTGGTGAAACACTCATAAAACCAGTTGTGTTGAAGATGGAGAATATCATGCTGGGAAAAGAGGCTGAAGTTAAGTTATCCCAAATTCCTCTTTCAAATGACACCATCAGCGACAGAATAGAGGACATGAGCAAAGACATCTTGGCTCAAGTAGTTGCAGATCTGATTTCGAGCCCGGCAAAATTCAACGACGAGACCACAGACGTTTCCAATCTAAGCCAGCTTGCTGTATTCGTGCGCTATGTGAAAGACGACGTGATAAAGGAAGATTTTTTATTTTGTAAGCCTCTTACAACAACTAAGGCAGCCGATGTGAAGAAACTTGTGGATGACTTCTTCAAAGACAACAATCTTTCGTGGGATATGGTTTCTGCAGTTTGTTCGGATGGAGCTCCAGTCATGCTGGGAAGAAAGTCTGGTTTTGGTGCGCTAGTCAAAGCCGATGCACCACACATCATTGTTACGCATTGTATTCTGCACAGGCATGCGTTGGCAATAAAAAATCTTGCCTCCAAAACTGGTAGAAGTATTACAAATTGTAGTGGAATGCGTGAACTATGGGCCAACTAGTGCTCTGAGGCACTAGTTGAATTCGAGGTACTTCTGTACCATTCTAACGTTCGGTGGTTATCCCGGGGACAGGTGCTGAATCGTAATTTTTGCCGTGCGTGTGGAATTAGCCCTGTTTTTGCAAGAGCACCAACATTGTCATGCAGATTGCTTAAATTCTGAGTTCATTCTCATTTTAGCGTACATGGCTGATATCTTCGCAGCTCTCAATCATCTCAATCAAAAGATGCAGGGCGGTGGAGTCAACATCATCGACGCGGAGGAAAACCTGAAGGCTTTTTAAAAAATCTACCGTTATGGAAACAACGAACAGAGAACGATAACTTCGCAAACTTTCCCCTGCTGGACGACTGTAAGTAAGATCGAAGATGTATCTGGAATCGGAGACATTTCTGTACCCGCGGAACTGAAGCAAGCAATTGCCACACACTTAGGTGAGCTTGCAAAGTCTCTCAACGGATACTTCCCTACAAGAGAGTCATATCCAGCATGGGTGAGACAGCCGTTCACATTTAGTGTTGAGACAACAGATGTCAATGATGAATACCTCGATGAAATCATTGAAATTCAGCAGAGCCAGGTTCAACAGCAACTCTTCAGAACAACAACACTTTCAACGTGTTGGTGTCAACAAATGGTAACGTACCCTGTTATTGCTAAGAAAGCTCTGGAGATTTTCATACCGTTTGTTACAACATATCCTTTTCGAGGGTGCTGGACTTAAAAATGAAGAAAAGGAACATACTTTGTTGAGAAAATGACATGAGATTGGCACTTGCCAAGGTGAAGCTGCGCATTTCTGAACTGGTCTCTGAAGGGCAACAGCAGAAGTTACATTGATTTGCAGCAAATATTCATTATGTTTTTGTTTTTGTGTGAAAATCATGTTTTGATGATTTTGTTCTTTGAACACAGTGACGTTGATGCACGGTTCATTTTGTGCACCAGTAAAATATGTTTTGAATTTGAAAAAAATCATATTTTATTTTTCCAATTTAAGAAGGGTTCGGTGAATGCGCATATGAAACTGGTGGGGTTCAGTACCTCCAACAAGGTTAAGAACCACTGTTCTAGTGTTTATGTGAGGGAGGCACTAGGCAGTGACTTGGGATTGACCTTACTGAGTTCATGAATGTACATATACAAAAAACAAAGAATCTCAGTTCAGTCTCTACTCCTATAATCTATTGCAGGGATCATCAACTAGATTCAGCCGCGGGACAATTGTCACGCCCTGGCCATAGAGAGGCTTTTTATTCTCTATTTTGGTTAGGACAGGGTGTGACTAGGGTGGGCATTCTATGTCCCTTTTTCTATGTTTTGTATTTCTATGTCTTGGTCTGGTATGGTTCTCAATCAGGGACAGCTGTCTATCGTTGTCTCTGATTGAGAACCATACTTAGGTCCCCTTTTCCCCCACCTGTTTTGTGGGACGTTAATGTTGTAGTTGTTCAGGGCACATAGGCCAAAGCTTCACGGTTGTTTTTTTTTTTTTTTGTGGTTCTTTGGTTCTTTGTTTTGTTTTTGTTCTTTGTTTTTGTCGGTGTCATTTTTAAATAAAGGTCAAATGTACGCTTACCATGCTGCACCTTGGTCCAGTCCTTCAGCCAGCCGTGACAACAATTTTTTCTTGAGCGGATGATCAGGAGACCGGAACTGCAATCTGACTGCAAGAAGCCTAAATAGATATATTTGACAAAAAAATTATTTCAAACCTTGCTTGCACTTGTATACGATCACATATACTGTATCTCTATATTATGCGTGGGGAAACTTTGGAACAGATTTCCAAAATTAAAATCACTTGGAGCTGATTTGCTGATGTTTATACATTCTTCTGTCCACATGTATTTATTTTTTTAAGAAACTTGGGGGGCCAAATCAACTCAGTGGTGGGCCGCCAGTTGGGGAACCCTGATTTATTGCATGGTTCAGAGAGAACATGAGGTAACTCAACATTGCACACTCCACTTGCTCTCCAGCAACCATAATGGCCTGAAATGAGCATTTTGCTTTTCACCTTCGGTGAACTGAGGTACAAGCACCACTGTCAATTTCAAAATAATATTTTGTCTGACTCAGTATCATACACTATGAGATATGAATTAATAAGTGTGTACAGCAGCACCATAGTATTCAGTTGTTCAAGGTCCTCTAAACATTAAGAAACATCTCATCCATGAATACACTTCCAGTTTCATGTAGCATTCTTGATTTAGCCATGTTTTGGCATTGTACTCTTGTATTGTAGTCCTAAAAAATCATCTTTGTAAACAACAAAAGGCAATTACGGAACACTAGGAGGTTCTTCTGCTGTCTATCAGTCTTCTTTGTAATTTAGAACAGTGTAGGCATGCCTGTTCTCCTTTACCCTTGGCCAATAATGAAAGCCTGCTACTCCTCTGAAAAGCAGGAAAAGCTTCCACACAATAAGGCAGACAACGCATGAAAATCCATTGCTTGAAGTTGTAAGGGAATACATTACAAGTGATTGCGGTTTGTAATGAAGGCAGCAGAGCATATTGTGCAAATGCTTTGCTTCTTAATGGTTTAATTAAGAACCTCACTAAATTGAAGAAAATTCTAGCGTTGAGATGAGCGAGTGGCTCTTCCAGATACAGCAGCACAGACTCCACCACAAGCAGATGTGACGTACAATGTTGCCCATTTTCTGCTTTATTAAAAAGAGGGGAGCCTCAGAGCACGGCAAATGTTGTCTAAACCAAATTATTTACAAATGCATAACATCGTCGTGTCACTCATTTCCTTCCCCAATTCAACAAAGGCCTGCGTCTGGGCCTCTCAGAAACTGTGTTTTAGTTTAATTAATTAACTAAAAACTATCATAACTGCCAAACTAAAATAAATACATGAGGGGAGGTGCATTACCTTTTCTTTTGTTTCACAGAGTTTCCAATCCTCGTTAGTCCAGCCTTCACTAATACGCCCACTCCCTCATAAGCATTCAGGTTTTCCCTCCTGGCTGACTTTTAACTAGCAGAACTGCAAACAGGGTTAGTTCATTCAACCTGTCAGCTAGTGAGTTCATTTATCATTTACCCAGGCGCTGCAGACCTAAATCTGCTTCCTGCTGCCAGGCAGGGTCCTCTGTCCCTCAGCAAGCAACTGGGATTAATGATCCTCCTCATCAGGACAATCTGCACAAGTGCCCACAGTTCGTAAACCCTGGCTGGGATAGATCAAACCTCAATCCGCTCTGTAAGGCTTATTTATCTCCCCAGTGACCGGTAAACAGACCCACACTCCTTACTCTCTCTATCTACAAGACCATCTCTCAACCATTCTTCATCTCTCAACCTCTCTCTCCAACTCCCAACAACTGTTTGTTTAGTCCAATACACAGGTTGCAGGGAATACCATTTAATATCATAGATTTAGATCTCTCATTCTCTATCTCGTTCTCACTCCCTCTTTCACACAGCCCCAGGACATCTTGGCTTGAGCCAGACTGGCATATTATCAATCACCCAACCCCAATCTGGCCACTCACTGTGTTGTTGAATCACTGTGGTGAGGTACAAGGGAAGATGTGAGGAGGACAGTCCCTGCAGTTTTGCTAGTCCAACCCCTATAACCTCCACCCCCCATTGATGGCAATTGTCATACAGGCTTAACTCCATCAGGTTTTGCAATTCAGACTTATTGATTATCTGCAGAGCAGGGAGCACCATGCCAAAATCTCAGCAGGAGGTTCATCTGGGGTGATATTGAGCTCCTATGAAAACACAACATCCTCTATCACCTCTTCTCCTTCTAGGTGTTATTAACCAAGAGACCTAGGCTATATGTAAAGGATATAGCAAGCCCTCAAATCTACTTCATTTAGCTTTAAAAGCTACAAAGCTGGCCTCCAAAGGGTGTATTTAATTATTCAAAATGGCTTTAAAGACATCTCCATTGAATGTGAAATGTCTAAACCTTAGGTCTGCCATAGCAGTTTGTCCCACATCTAAACCTTTCATAATATGATGGAACTGTGTTATCTATTAAAATGAATGCTTGAAGATTGCAATTTTGTTGATCAATGCACCTTGTTTGTGGTTGGTTGGCTTCAGCTCCAATCCCCTTTGTTCAATTTTAATTTAGATGACCTTTCATCCATTACCTCAATATCTCTTGGCACCAATGTATTGATGAAATGGTCTGAAGAACGCACTGTTTTTAAATGCCATTTTACCTCAATTACAGATAAACCATGGTCTATAAACCATGGTCACATAAAATTGGGATTCATATCTGGCTACAGTAGGCCTATGTGGACCGCCTACACACATTGATGCTGAGTTTAAACCTTGGCCTTAAAGGGAGGAATAGATGCAGTGGCAAACTGAAATACTAGTGTAACAACCTAGGATTAAAAATATGAAAAATCTTGCGCTTTCTTTAATAAGGAGGATGCCCTTAGTGCTGACCTCGTCCATCTTCTGCACTGCATGGAAGAGCAAAACCCCACATTAGTCTAATCTTTGGCAAAACGGCAAATAATGTCATGAATGGTATAAGAAAAAAGCCAAGGAACACGATTGCCATCTAGCGGAGAAAGAGGTAATCGTGTTGAAGTCCTTTGCCAGTACTGTCGTACATCGAAGTGCTTCATCTCTGTTGTAATACGGCAACTTGCCTTCATTTAGGAAATCAGACATGGCTTTCTCAGTGATTTGCAGCGAAACACAGAGCAGGGCAGAAAGCGTGTTATAGTTCGACATTTTAACAGATGTAGGTGCGAGTTAGATGTTTTTACTTTTAGATATCATCACATTTGATAAACAGTTCAAAATAAACCTGTGTTGTAGATGTAAAAAATAAAAAGGCGTCTGGCATGCAACGCTGAAATCCCCCTTGAACGTTCCACAACAGACCAACGATGTATATAAACCCTGAATTGCTGACGTTATGGTCATTGAGTGGCTTTGAAGCCACCGATCGGCCATATTGGCACTCCCCATAATTTGCAAATAAATTCATTAAAAATCCTACAATGTGATTTTCAGGATTTTTTTTCTCATTTTGTCTGTCATAGTTGAAGTGTACCTATGATGAAAATTACAGGCCTCATCTTTTTTAAGTGGGAGAATTTGCACAACTGGTGGCTGACTAATACTTTTTTGCCCCACTGTACATCTTTTGTCTCTGAATGGCACACACACAATCCATGTCTCAGTTGCGTCAAGACTTAAAAATCATTCTTTAAGCTGTCTCCTCCCCTTCATCTACACTGATTGAAGTGGATATTACAGGGGACATCAAATGTTATTTGTTACATGCGCCGAATACAACAGGTGTAGACCTTACAGTGAAATGATTACTTACAAGACCTTAACCAAATATGCAGTTAAGAAAATCTTTTTTTAGGTAAGAGATAAGAAAAATGAATAATTAAAGGGCAGCAGTAAATAACAATTTGCGGGGCTATATACAGGGGGTACCGGTACACAGTCAATGTGCGGGGGCACCGGTGTCGAGGTAATTGAGGTAATATGAACATGTAGGTAGAGTTATTAAAGTGTATGCATAGATAACAGAGAATAGCAGCAGTGTAGAAGAGGGGGGGCAATGCAAATAGTCTGAGAGCATAGGGATCATATCTTTCACCTGGTCAGTGTATGTCATTGAAAGAGCAGGTCCTTAATGTTTTGTATACTCAGTGTAAGTTGCTTTGAATCTGAGCTAAATGACTAAAATATATATTATTGGGAGGCACCCTGTGGGTACATGATATTACTACTATTATAAGGCTACACCATATACAGTGCATTTGGAAAGTATTCAGACCCCTTGACTTTCTCCACATTTTGTTATGTTACTGCCTTATTCTAAAATGGATTACATTAGAATAAAATGTATTACAAGAAGAAAAAATGAAAAAATGAAGTACATTACAATGATATATGTTACTTTATGGGGACTGAATGCTGAGTTAAGGCTGCCAGGCTTGCTAGGACAGACCAGATACAACTTCAATTAGCACTAAGGTGTGACTACGTGAGATGTGTCGAGGCCTTTGGGCCCAACAAGTGGCAGGAGTCTTTGAAGCCCCCTCCTGCTGTTCAAAGACCAGTAGTGACACTTACTCCTGTTGCCTGCTGCACCGCTGCATGGATTCCACCTGGCGAGAGTTATAAAGAGAGTTATAAAATATGACATCTTGTGCTGTGTTGCATCAATCTTTCCTCAGTTAGCGCTAGGACAAATGTAGCCTACAGTTTTCCGATTTGGATGATTGTGTTATGCTAAGGAATATCTGTGAATATCAGAACATTGCATCCTAAAATAAACTGCTCACATTATGGATATAACTTTGTAGGGACTAGATTTGTGTAAATAGTTTCAGAAAAAAGTGTGGCCAGCTCAAATGTTGATTGTTGTATCATTCGAAACTGGCCGTTCTAAATAAGCGTTCTAATCACATGGGTGTGATCGTGCGCTTCAGTAACCACTGTGACTGTGTGACCCGTGTGATGGTACGTGAAAGGGTTAAAACCTCTCTGGGATATGTGGGACGATAGCGTCCCACCTCGCCAACAGCCAGTGAAAGTGCAGGGCGCCAAATTCAAAACAAAAATCTCGTAATTAAAATTCCTCAAGCATTTACAAGTATTTTACACCATTTTGAAGATAAAATTCTCATTAATCCAGCCAGTGTGATTTAAAAAAAGGCTTTACAGTGAAAGCACTACAAACGATTATGTTAGGTCACCACCAAGTCACAGAAAAACACAGCCATTTTTCCAGCCAAAGAGAGGAGTCACAAAAAAACACAAAAGAGATAAGATGAATCACTAACCTTTGATGATCTTCATCAGATGACACTCATAGGACTTCATGTATGTTTTGTTCGCTAAAGTGCATATTTATATCAACAAATCTAATTTTACATTGGCGCGTTACGTTCAGTAGTTCTAAAACATGCTGTGATTTTGTAGAGAGCCACATCAATGTACAGAAATACTCATCATAAATGTTGATGAAAATACAAGTGTTATACATGGAATTAGAGATACAGCGGTTGCATTAAGGAGAAGTGTGTCAGATTTTTTTAACTTTACGGAAAAAGCAAACCATGCAATAATCTGAGTACAGCATTCAGACAACAAAGCAGCCAAAAAGATATCCGCCATATTGTGGTCAACATTAGTCAGAAATAGCATTATAAATATTCACTTACCTTTGATGATATTCATCAGAATGCACTCCCAGGAATCCCAGTTCCACATTAAAATGTTTGATTTGTTCGATAAAGTTCATAATTTATGTCCAAATAGCTTCTTTTGTTAGGGCGTTTGGTAAACAACTCCAAACGCGCGTTCAGGTCCAGGTCCAGCCGAACGAAAAGTTCAAAAAGTTATTAAAGGTCGTAGAAACATGTCAGACGAAGTATAGAATCAATCTTTAGGGTGTTTTTATCATAAATCTTCAATAATGTCCCAACCGGAGAATTCCTATGTCTGTAGAAAATCTATTGAACGAGAGCTAAATCTCTCGTGACCGCGCATCACGAGCCTGTGGCACTCTGCCAGACACCTGGCTCAATCCACTCTCATTCTCTCCCCCTTCATAGTAGAAGCCTCAAACAAAGTTCGAAAGACTGCGGGCCTCCGGGGTGGCGCAGTGGTTAAGGGCGCTGTACTGCAGCGCCAGCTGTGCCACCAGAGACTCTGGGTTTGCGCCCAGGTTCTGTCGTAACCGGCCACGACCGGGAGGTCTGTGGGGCGACGCACAATTGGCCTAGCGTCATCCGGCTAAGGAGGGTTTGGCCGGTAGGGATATCCTTGTCTCATCGCGCACCAGCGACTCCTGTGGCAGGTTGGGCGCAGTGCACGCCAGGTGCACGGTGTTTCCTCCAACACACTGGTGCGGCTGGCTTCCGTGTTGGATGCGTGCTGTGTTAAGAAGCAGTGCGGCTTGGTTGGGTATCGGAGGACGCATGACTTTCAACCTTTGTCTCTCCTGAGCCCGTACGGGAGTTGTAGCGATGAGACAAGATAGTAGCTACTAACAATTGGATACCACAAAAAGGGGTAAAAAAAAAAAATTACATGTAAAAAAGTTATAAAGACTGTTGACATGTAGTGGAATCCCTAGGAAGTGCAATGTCACGGCAGATTTCCTCCTCTTCCTCTGAAGAGGTGTAGCAAGGATCGGATCAATACGCAGCGTGGTAGGTGTCCATGTTTTAAAAAAACTGAACACACTTTACAAAATAACAAACGTGGCAAAACCGAAACAGTCCTATCTTGTGCAGAGAACACAAAGACAGGAAACAATCACCCACAAAATACCCAAAGAACATGCTGCCTAAATATGGTTCCCAATCAAAGACAACGATAAACACCTACCTGTCTCTGATTGAGACCCAATCTAGGCAACCATAGACTTACATAAACACCTAGAATGAACACAAACCCATAAATCTACAAAAACCGCTAGACAGTACAAACACCCTAGATGAGACAAAAACCATACATCACCCATGTCACACCCATGCCTAACCAAAATAATAAAGAAAACAAAGATAACTAAGGCCAGGTCGTGACAGTATATTGGAATGGCAAAGAGTTGAAAAACTACAAACATCAAATTTCCCACTTCCTGGTTGGATTTTTTTCAGGTTTTCGCCTGCCATATGAGTTCTGTTATACTCACAGACATCATTCAAACAGTTTTAGAAACTTCAGAGTGTTTTCTATGCAATACTACTAATAATATGCATATATCAGCATCTGGGACAGAGTAGCAGGCAGTTTACTCTGGGCACCTTATTTATCCAAGCTACTCAATACTGCCCCCCTGTCACCAAGAAGTTAAGGAAGAGTGTTTTGAATACTGATGTTAACCTTTCTAGTTATAACCTTTTTCGGCAAGACCGATCTTCCAAAGGTGGGGGAGTGGCAATCTTTACCAAGGATCACCTTCAGTTGTCTCCACCAAGTCTGTCCCCAAACAATTTAATTTGATGGTTTTAAGCATTAAACTTTCAAATGGCTCTTTGTTGACTGTTGCTGGGTGCTATCATCCTCCATCAGCACCGGTCTGTACCCTATCTGCCCTAAGCTCTTTCCTGGCCCCTTACACCAAGTCTGAATTTGTCCTGCTTTGTGACCTAAAATGGGACATACTTAAATCACCTGGCCAAGTCCTAACGCAATGGCACTCGCTAAATCTTTCTTAGATTATTACCAATCCCACAAGGTATGCCTCCAAACACCCAGAAAAGGCTACTCTCCTCAATGTTATCCTCACAAATAATCCTGATAGGTATCAGTCTGGTGTTTTCTGTAATGACCTTAGTGATCACTGTTTTACAGCCTGTGTTCGTAATGGCTGCTCAGTGAAACGACCTGTCCTGATTTGTCATAGACTCTTGCTAAACAACTTGAATGAGCAAGCATTCCTTCATGAACTGGCCTGTAAAATGGTATAGAATCAGCTTGATCCCCTCTGTCGAAGACGCTTGGACCTTATTTTTTTATATTTTCAGTGGTATTGTTAACAAACACGGCCCCATAAAGAAAATGGGAATTAAAAACAGTTTCAGCCCCTGGTTCAACTGTGATCTTGCAGGGTTACTCTACCTCAAGAAATGCATCTGGTGAAAGGCTTGGGACACGCATACTCAGGCTGACTGGCTCAGGTAAATGAGAAATAAGTGACTCAGGCTATCTGGAAGGCCGAGGTTGGTTACTTCTAAGGAGCAGTTCTCTCTGTGGGTCTAACCCCAAGAAGTTTTCAAACAGTTAAAGACCTGAAGAATAAACCCTCCTCTTTACAGCTGCCCATATCCCTTAATGTTGATGGTGTGGTTGTTACTGACAAGAAGCACATGGCTGAGCTCTTTAATCACCACTTCATTAAGTCAAGATTCCAATTTGACTCAGCCATGCCTCCTTGCCAGTCCAACATTTCCTCATCTCCCACCCATTCTAATGTGACTATCCCTGATGCTTCTCCCTCTTTTCCCCCTGCCCCACTACAAATCTTCTCCCTGCAGGCGGTCACTGAGTCTGAGGTGCTAAAAGAGCTCCTTAAACTCTTAAGCCCCACAAAAACATCTGGGTCAGATTGTTTAGACCTTTGGGCCTCACTCCCCCCAATATGAGATATCTACTGCAGCCCTCATCCTCCACATACAACACTCGTTCTGCCAGCCACATTCTGCTAAAGGTCCCAAAGCACACACATCCATGGGTTGCTCTTCTTTTCAGTTCGCTGCAGCTAGCGACTGGAACGAGCTGCAACAAACAATCAAACTGGACAGTTTTATCTCAATCTCTTCATTAAAAGACTCAATCGTGGACACTCTTACTGACAGTTGTGGCTGCTTTGTGTGATATATTGTTGTCTCTACCTTCTTGCCCTTCTCGATCCTTTGAAACCAAGATTGAACTCTTTGTCGTGGATGCCAAGCGTCACGTCTGGAGGAAACCTGGCACCATCCCTATGGTGAAGCATGGTGACGGTATCATGCTGTGGGGATGTTTTTCAGCTGCAGGGACTGGGAGACTAGTCTAAATCGAGGGAAAGATGAACGGAGCAAAGTACAGAGAGATCCTTGATGACAACCTGCTCCAGAGCACTCAGGACCTCAGATTGGGGCGAAGGTTCACCTTCCAACAGGACAATGACCCTAAGCACAGTGCTAAGACAACGCAGTAGTGGTTTTGGGACAAGTCTCAGAATGTCCGGACTTGAACCTGATCGAACATCTATGGAGAGACCTGAAAATAGCTGTGCAGTGATGGTCCCCATCCAACCTGACAGCGCTTGAGAGGATCTGCAAAGAAGAATAGGAGAAACTCTGCAAATACAGGTGTGCCAAGCTTGGAGAGTCATACCCAAGAAGACGCAAAGCTGTAATCGCTGTCAAAGGTGCTTCAACAAAGTAAAAATGTCTAAACAGTTTTTGCTTTGTCATTATGGGCTATTGTGTTTAGATTGATGAGGAACATTTTGTCGTAAAAAAAAAATCAATTTTAGAATAAGCCTGTAACAAAAAGTTAAGGGGTCTGAATACTTTCCGAATGCTGTGTGTGTGTGTGTGTGTGCACACTACACCACACACACAAAAGGTGAGGTGAAAGCCTGCAGCAGACTAACCCATGACACTAGCACCTACTTTATGTTAACTTTTTACAGGGTGATTCTCAGTGAGTTACTCTGGAATTCCCACAGTCCTTCAGAGTTTCAGAATTAAAGGTGCAGTTCCAAGGTGGCTTTTCAGGTAAAACGTGGATTGGAAGGTGTTAAATATATATATATATATATATACACACACACACCCATAACTCCTTTGGTCAGTGTACCACCATGAAGAACAATTCACATGTGAAATAGGACAAATAAGTACTCACCAAATGATTTATTATTAAGGTATTATTTTCAATGATTCATTGTCATACTATGCTATAACACGTCATATGTCAAAAAAGAGACAGACTGTCAATGATCCTGAAAAGGCTTTCACTTTCCCGTCAGGATGCCCAAAAGATGGAGACTTGGCTAAAATCATAGATTTTTACCCAGAAGACAGCAGCTCACTACAAATATCCTTCAATGTATTATTAAATGTCTCTAAAATCATACCTGTTCAAATTAGTTGTAGTAAGTCTTGTTCGAGACAGAATGGCCTTGTAATTCAAACGTGAGGCAGCTTGATGTAGAACTACACCGCCTGGACAGGACACTAGTCTTAGTTGTAATAATTGCTTAAATAAGTTGTAATAGTACAGAAAAGTTATGCCTGGACCTAAATACTGTAATACAGAAATGTTGATTTTAATGCATAGTAGCTACAGAGCAGCTTTCAATTAACATTGTTCTGTGCCGTTCTCTTTCATTACTCCTCTGCTTATCTGGTTCTTAACTCCACACCCACAGATTTCCCATCCAGGACGTCCCCACGGTGCACAGGCTACAAATAGTGTTTGAGAACAGTGCCGACTTCTTTGGCAGAATAATTGTTTACTCCTTGGACATCCTGGGGGAAAGAGCTTTGTGACGTTTCTGTTTCTGCGTGAGAGAGGGAGAGACTTATAGGGAAAGAGAGGGTATAGTGCCATTGAAGAACATGACTGCTGGAAGACTACCACCCCAAATGAATTGTTTTGAATGGGAACCATATCTGACTGCTTTTGGTGAGGACATTTTAAGTTGGTTCCCTGCTTGCGCACACAAACAACAAGGGAAAAGGGAGGATTTGGTTCAGACAAAGAATCTGGATTTTATTGCAGCTTTCCAGGCTTTAAGGTCACGAAACCACCTACATATTCAAATGCTTGTGCTGTGCATTTGATTTCCCATTCCAAATGAACGTCGTAAAATGCATTTTGTTTTTGAACATTTGTTTACTATCCATTGGTGCAAAACCTCCAGTTTTTTTAAATATATATTTAAAGATAGTTTGACCCCCCCCCCCCCCCCCCCCAAAAAAAAGAAATAAGCATTTCCATAATATAAAAAACATGTTGAATAAATGTACAAGATAAGAACCACAGTGTCCCTTAACGTTGGAGCTTCCGTTCCAAGTGTCTTCACTACCAACCGCCTTTTGTGGCTTCAGTGTTTTGGTCAACCACCTCACCACTGATGCCAGCAGGTGATCCTCTGTTCAGCACAACGTCCTCTCTAACCACATCCTGGTACCCTTAGCTGGTGTCATGCTTTTTTCTTCAGGAGTTTCAGAATATGGTCCTCTAACACCTTTTGGACTGAAACAACACATGATTTACAAAACTTGTTTTACTTGATTACATGATTTACTTTTGCCAGGGAAGTTTTTTTTTAAATGTAAAACTTTTTTGTTGTTGAAGATGACAGATTAGAGAGGGTGCTTACCTTGTTTGTGTCCGAGGGCAACAGCTAAGGCCATTGGACTATACCCAGAATCTGCCTCAATGTTCATGTCTGCCCCTTTATCTGAATTACAATCATAAGACCATCTTATGTATTTGTGCCACTTTGAGATGACTACAGTATTTTGGTTTTGGAGATCATTAATTAAAATGACCTGTGTGCAGGGGTATGAGGCAACGTACCTAAGAGGGCCTCAGCACACCTTACATGGTTCCCTCTAACAGCGTAAAGGAGAGGAGTACCACCATTCTTAAACATACAACATCCCATGAATAAAATTACCCAAAAACATATTGAAGACTGATGTGTGATATTTCTGAAGAAATCAAGAATCCTAATTTACACCCTTACCCAGTCATAAGCATTGATATCTACTCCATGTTCAAGAAGACGTTTCACTATGACTGCATAGCCTCCTGAGCTCGCCAGGGTCAAGGCACTCTCCCGTTCCCATGCTATCGTACTCGGATCTGCCCCCTAAGACACAAGGTCATAGCAGCCACACAGGTTACAATCAACCACCACCCTGTTTATGACTAAACATTGAATTCAATGATCAAGGGTCTAGAAATATCACAAACGTTTTCCAGGAGGAAATCCACCATGGCTTTCTCTCCAAACGCTGCTGCCCACATGAGAGGAGTTAAGCCCCGTTCATCCTGGCGGTTTAATAATGAACTGTCTGCAAGGTCAACAAACATTTTCATTTTACACAGGACACTGCCTACAAGTCATCATGCTGGTTCCACAATACTACACAAGTCAGGCAAGTTCTACTCTTTGCACTATTGGTAAGTGGATATGAACATTTCTCACCTTTGCTCAGGTGTGTGGCCACCTGTAAGACCTCCCCCTGGGCAGCTAGCTGGTGGATGGACAGAACTGATGAGACATCAAAGGGGTCAGTGTTTTGTACATTTAATTGTCCATATACTAAATGATATGCATAATATACCTTAATCTCCCTCAGTTATATACAAATATACAGGAATATACATATACAGTGTACATAAAACCACAGAGATATTTTAGGGTCATTCCTGTAACATTCCTGTGCATTATCTAATAGATTATGAATGAGAGTGCATACACAGTAGTGTTTAAGGTAATTTGCCGTGAACAAAGAGTTGAGTGTGTTTTCTGAGTTCAGACAGACATACTTACTGTCTAAAGTAGCTGGTCTGACTGTGACCTCGTTCCCACGCTGCCTATTCGTGAGGGTGGTGGAGTATTTCAACAGGCTCTCCTCCTCATCCACACCCATGTTCTCTGTAGTCACCATCACACCTGGTGGCAAGGAGCAATACAGATATTTCATCACATTTGCATACCCCAATGCCTATAATCATTTGAGACTTTATGCAAACTGAAAATGGTGTTGACACATTCACTGCAGACAAATGGACAAGTGTGATTACTGTATGAGAAAGCCTATAGACCATGTAAAACCAGCAAAGAGTTGTAGGACTGACAGTCATACCATTTAACCGCTCTCCTCTGGCCTCCCCTGATAGACATGTAGTGGATTCCAATGCTAGATCATCTGAGAATATGTGTAAACTGGCTGCAAGATCTGGTATCTCAACACCATCTGTGCCATCCATGGTCTCTTGAATCAAAGTAGAGATATATATTACTATATAGATTAGCTTTAGCCAACAGAAGTCAATAGAACAAATATAGAACAAATGTCTATGATTATCTCACTATCTCTTACTTTTCAAAGCTGAAATGATGGAAAACCATTCCACATCAGCTCTTGCAAAATAGGAAAGTCTCAATTGAACATTATAAATAGATTCATTTTTACCTTTATGTCGCAAGCAATGGTTTATATGTCCAGCTCACAATATCGGAAAAAATAGCAACATCAATGGTTTAGTCTTCACTCCAACTTCCTGATATCAAAACTGAAAGTGAGTTTATTTACAAAATCCCATGATGCAATTGATAATGGTAAGCCGCCCGAACTGTCCATCCATTCATTACATTGCTTATAAATAACTTTATCCAATTAAGTGTTTTTGAATGTGTGCATGTGTAATGTATGAAATTGTTTGACTGATTTTATCTACGATAATTGTTCAATCCACCAGTAAACGTGAGATAAATGTCGAGAGAATAAATATCTAGGAACTAATTTTTAAATGCGTGTTTCATTCCGAACATGATTTGTGATGCGCATGACAGTAACACGGAAACTGCATGTTTATTTTTGATAACGGTTTAACACGATTTAAACCCTTGCAATTATTTCATTGTAGATCGTTTACTGTGTATAAGATGGAGGACCAGGAGATGCAACTGAAAGTTAAAAGAGGTAATTAGCGAATACTTTATAGTACAATTGTTTGCTAAAGTCAATTGTCATCACCAGCTAGCTAACCTTAGCTAGTAGCTGCATTAGCTAAACAGCTAACGTAGCTATTTCTCATAACAGTATATATTATATTATTATATGTTTATCTCTGCAGTGACTGACAAATTCACGGAGAACATGTACGTGTTGGCTAACGAGCCATCAGTGGCTCTTTATCGACTGCAAGAACACGTTAGAAGGTCCCTCCCAGAGCTAGTACAACACAAAGTAAGTAACGTTAGTGAATCCAAAGCAGTTTAGCTACATATTAACTTGCTAAGGAGAATAAATGTAGTTTTGTTACTTTACAATAGCTATAATGGGCTGTCCAAAAACACGTCTAAAAACTAAATGTATACCGGTAGCTACTTTTGCAGTAACGTAATTCATAATATTATTCTCTGATCATCTCTTCCAGACAGATATGCAGAGCTGGGAGGAGCAAAGCCAAGGAGCAATCTACACTGTGGAATATGCATGCAGGTAATCTAGCCCAAGATGTACTCTTAAGGAGCCTCAATTGCGATACGGTTCTAGAAACATAAAGTCCTTTACTTTCATTTCGCATCACAAATACACTTACTCTACACTGTTTTAACTGGCTTAATCACAGTTGCAGCCAACAGTTTTTCAGTGACAACATGTTTTTGGTGGCCTTCTTCTGTTACAAACTGGTGTTTGGAGCATGCTAGATAGTTAATTAGCACAGGTGGACCCTCTGTCTTTCGTAAACATGCGCAGTAACATGGAGATATGGCCGTGTGGGAACCATTAAAGGTGTGTATCAATTTAAGTATTTCTCGCTGATATGAAAGATAAGGTCCTTATGCTTCCAAACCTGTACCGTAAGTGATGTGTGTTAATGTTCACACCAAGCGTCGAGTGTCTTAACAAAACTCTCTCGTACAGAAAACGCCTTCGTCCAGTGACTTCTGTGTAATTTTAATAGAACTGCGAGTCAACCCCCTTTTGGGTGCTCAGCTGAAGGTATGGACCACAGCTGGCTCCATGTGAACTACAATTCTGACACTTTGTTTTAACGAATAGAAATGTTAATAATCCTCGCTTGTGATACGGTTTTAGAAACCTTTGGAACTTTCATACCAATGAGAGAGAATATTTCAAATACGCATTTTAACAAAGTTGCGCCTGGCTGTAATAAAGCCTGGTCTTACTTGGGTCCGACACATAACGAAAAAGACATTACAGACAAAAGACTTTACAATTGACATGCATTTAAAAACAACATGTAGTGTGTGTCAATCTTAGTTACACATACAGATCAGTACATACACACAAGTAGGTCACATGGGGGAGAGTTGTTGTGCCGTGATACCAGGTTTGCTGTTCAGTTGTGCTATATAAAATGGAAGGGAGTTCCATGCACTCGTGGCTCTGTATAATACTGTACATTTCCTTTAATTTGTTTTGGTCCTGGGGACTGAAAAGACCCCTGGTGGGGGAAAGTGTGTGTACCAGTCCTGTGTGTAAGTTGACTATGCAAACCATTTGGAATTTCCAACACATTAATGTTTGTTATTTAAAAAATAAGTGATGTGTTCTTTCCTCAACTCTTAGCCAAGAGAGCATGAATAGTATTACTATTAGACCTCTGATTACAAAGAGGGGCAAGATGTGCCACTCTGTTCTGGGCCAGCTGCAGCTTAACTAGGTCTTTCTTTGCAGGACTTCACCATATAACTGGACAATAATCAAGATTAGATCAAACTAGAGCCCGAAGGACTTTTTGAAGTGTGGTGTCAAAAAAGCAGCGCATCTCTTTATTACGGACAGACCTCTCCCCATCTTCACAACCATTTAATCTATGTTTTGACCTTGACAGTTTACAATCTAAAGTAACACTAAGTAATTTAGTCTCAACTTGTTCAACAGCTACACCATTCATTACCAGATTCCGCTGAGGTCTAGAACTTAGGGAATGATTTGTACCAAATACAGTGCTTTTAGTTTTGATGTTCAGGACCAGTATATTACTGGCCACCCATTCCAAAACAGACTGCAACTCTTTAAGGTTTTCAGTGACTTCATTAGCTGTGGTTGCTGATGTGTATGTGGTTGAATCATCAGCATACATGGGCACACATGCTGTGTTTAATGCCAGTGGCAGGTCACTGGTAAAAAATAGAAACGAGTAGAGGGCCTAAACGCAGGTCGATGTGTTGCAATCCGGATGTTTGCTCATGAACGAAGGCAGGTGCACAAGACGGAAGTACATGCACGCGATGCATGCATACTAACAGGTGTTTACAGTTGAAGTCGGAAGTTTACATACACCTTAGCCAAAAACATTTAAACTCAGTTTTTCACAATTCCTGACATTTAATCCTAGTAAAAATTGGTTAGGATCACCACTTTATTTTAAGAATGTGAAATGTCAGAAAAATAGTAGTGATTTATTTCAGCTTTTATTTCTTTCATCACATTCCCAGTGGGTCAGAAGTTTACATACATTCAATTAGTATTTGGTAGCATTGCCTTTTAAATTGTTTCACTTTGGTCGAGTGTTTCGGGTAGCCTTCCACAAACTTCTCACAATAAATTGGGTGAATTTTGGCCCATTCCTCCTGACAGAGCTGGTGTAACTGAGTCAGGTTTGTAGGCCTCCTTGCTCGCACACGCTTTCTCAGTTCTGCCCACACATTTTCTATAGGATTGAGGTCAAAGCTTTGTGATGGCCACTCCAATACCTTGACTACCTTGTCCTTAAGCCATTTTGCCACAACTTTGGAAGAATGCTTGGGGTCATTGATCATTTGGAAGACCCATTTGCGACCAAGCTTTAACTTCCTGACTGATGTCTTGATGTTGCTTCAATATATCCACATCATTTTTCTGCCTCATGATGCCATCTATTTTGTGAAGTGCACCAGTCCCTCCTGCAGCAAAGCCCCCCACAACATGATGCTGCCACTCCCGTGCTTCACGGTTGGGATGGTGTTCTTCGGCTTGCAAGCCTCCCCCTTTTTCCTCCAAACATAACAATGGTCATTATGGCCAAACGGTTATATTTTTGTATCAGACCAGAGGACATATCTCCAAAAAGCATGATCTTTGTCCCCATGTGCAGTTGCAAACTGTAGTCTGGCTTTTTAATGGGGGTTTTGGAGCAGTGGCTTCTTCCTTGCTGAGCGGCCTTTCAGGTTATGTCGATATAGGACTAGTTTTTACTGTGGATATAGATACTTTTGTACCTATTTCCTCCAGCATCTTCACAAGGTCCTTTGCTGTTGTTCTGGGATTGATTTGCACTTTTTCGCACCAAAGTATATTATTCTCTAGGAGACAGAACGCGTCTCCTTCCTGAGCGGTATGATGGCTGCGTGGTCGCATGGTGTTCATACTTGCGTATGCATACTTGGTGCCTTCAGCCATTTGGAAATTGCTCTCAAGGATGAACCAGACTTGTGGAGGTCTACAATTTATTTTCTGAAGTCTTGGCTGATTTCTTTTGATTTTCCCATGATTTCAAGCAAAGAGGCACTGAGTTTGAAGGTAGGCCTTGAAATACATACACCGGTACACCTCCAATTGACTGAAATGATGTTAATTAGCCTATCAGAAGATTCTAAAGCCATTACATAATTTTCTGGAATTTTTCAAGCTAAAGGCACAGTCAACTTAGTGTATGTAAACTTTTGACCCACTGGAATTGTGATACAGTGATTTATAAATGAAATAATCTGTCTGTAAAAAAATGTTGGAAAAATTTGTTGTCATGCACAAAGTAGATGTCCTCACCGACTTGCCAAAACTATAGTTTGTGGAGTGGTTGGAAAAACTCCAACCTAAGTGTTTGTAAACTTCCGACTTCAACTGTACATGGACATGCGCATGTGCCAGGTGATATAAATTGTGTTGTATCGGTGCTCTAAAAAGCTGGGGAAACAATACTTTTCTGTGGATATTTTGTTTAAAATTTAGAGCAGCTGAAGGACCAACCACACAGACAACCGGTAAAGTTCAAATGTAATTTATTCAACATTCTGGCTTGTCATTAAACTCTACGATTTTTGCAGTGCTTTGTTTGACTGTATACCAAGAATTGGTATAAAAGTCAGATTTATTAGGCAAGTGTTACTCAACACAGCCAGGTGCATCGGGCAGTGCCAGGGCATTTCCCACAAGGCTAAAGGGGGCGTCCAGTGACCCAAAGTTATGCGACGGAATTGGAGTCATGGTCTAAAGTCTACTGTTTACGATTTTAATTATATTGAAAACATTGATCGGCAATTCAATGTTGTATTTGTTAACACACATTCATATTTTCATTTCCAGTGCAGTGAAAAGCATGACAAACAGCAGCCTGTACTTCAAAAGCATCGATGGCCTCCTTCGTCAAGCCATCAGCATGAAGGAACAGATCAGCACCTCCCAGGGGCGCAGGTAAGAGGCAGTAAACAACCACTCACTTTGGCTCTGGGAAACCATAATAACACTGTGTCATTTACACAGTAACAACACTGTATCCTTCATTTGTCTGATTGCCCACAACCCACTCATCACTGCTGAGGAGAAAAAACACAATCTCCCTGCTCAAGGGTGGAGTTGATGAGGCTTATAAACTCCTTTTGAGTGAAAGCCAAGGTAACTTTTTCATAGACGTGGGCCACCATTTCTTGTTTGTAGTTATTTTCCTTTGCAATCATCCTTTCTTTGCATTATTTTATTTGCCATTTTTGTGTCTCAGTTCTGTTTACTTTATTATTTCCCTCCATTGGCACATGCATGCAGCGCACATGAAGTGACCCCCTCTCCCATTCCCCCTGCCACTCCACCACATCCCCCATCCACTTCCTCCTGACCTTTGGAAGACACTGTCCAAGGTTAGTTGATCCTCAGGCATCACTCAAAGCTATACTTGGACTCAAGGACTTCTAGGCACTCTCTTGACTTTCAAGTAAGTGCGCTAGAATGAAGCGGAATGTGCTAATACTGGTTTACTTAAAATGCTCCACTTTATTTTTTACAGTGTTTTGTATCAACATACTCACGACCTTTATTCAAAGTTATGACATGTTTGTTTTACAGTATGCAGACTAAACACTACCAAATTTATCTACACATTGTGTAATATACATTTTTGGCAATATATTTCAAAGACCACCTTTGGTCTTTACCAAACAATTTTGAAAATATAAAGCATTTCTCAGCCACTTGTTAAATTGTATAATCACGTAGCAACTATAGCATTAGCTGTAGCTATAAGTTACTAACATTTTCCATTGGAATACCAGTAAGTAAACATTCTAGAGAGGGTTTAATAGTGATGGTTTCTGTGTAAAAAGTCAATACAAAGGCAATAAGGGAACAAGATGTTAGGAAAGGTGCATTAAAATGACAGTTTCACTGTATGTCTGTATTGAAATGTACAGTAATAGTATTAGTGGTGCTTGGATCATGAAGGGATAGCACAGAGCTTTTAAATAGCTTCAGATATTTTCTATCCATACTGTATCCTTTGGAATGTTTGATGGTTGGTTAGGAATGTACTAACTGCTAAGACTTTGCAGGTCAGGTCACACCAGAGTAGAGTCTTTACTGGAGGCTCCTGACTTGCGGGCCAGCACGCTCCGCAT
This sequence comes from Oncorhynchus kisutch, assembly GCF_002021735.2. Taxonomy (NCBI): domain Eukaryota; kingdom Metazoa; phylum Chordata; class Actinopteri; order Salmoniformes; family Salmonidae; genus Oncorhynchus; species Oncorhynchus kisutch. The sequence continues at coordinate 20,402,961 of NC_034177.2, forward strand.
CTCATTGTTAATGCCATTCCAGGGCTTAGATGGAGACTGCAGCAGCCCTGACTCTGTTGACAGGGTCCTGTGCATTCTAGAACCACTTCCACCACTACTGTAGCCCTCCTTGTCACTGCTGTGGCTCTGAGGGCTGTGGGATGGGGAGTACTGATGCTGGTGATGCTGCTTAGGGTCGGTGCAGGGAGGGGGGTAGGACAAATGCCGGTGGAGTTGGGAGTTGTTGCGGTGCCTCCTGGGTTTTTCCCCATCTTGGAGCTTGCCTTGCCGGGCGGCAGGGGTGCTCCCACCGTGCTGGTTCTGGTACAAGGTGTCAGTGTGTTCCCCACCGCGGTAGTGTTGGGCGGTACGGGTGGCTTTGACCAGGGAGTGAATCACGATCATCAGCAGAATCAGGATGCCCGAGGCCAGTACGCATGCGCTCGCTATGCCTGTCTCTACCTCAAACACCAGCAGCATGTAGATGGACATAGCTGCAGCAGAGAGGGATAGAGAGAGAAAGATAAACAGAATAAGAGGGGGAGATGGACACAGTGACAGGTACAGAAAGATGAGTCTATACACTGTAAGAAAGATCACTTTTTCTCCCTGGGGTGGATAACTCTAATGTAGTGCATTGCCACGGTTGTGTTTTTGTGACCTATTTTACTATATTTGACATCTCTCAGCAGGAGAAGAACCATAGACCCAAGAGTGCTGAAGGAAGGAGGAGAGAAACACAGCTCTGGGACATGATGATGACGACATTGTGGCATTGCAGTGAGGCTCTGGCTAAGTTCCCTCTGAAAGGGAGCTGTGGGGTCAGGAGGTCATTCGCCCTACCATCACAATGGTGCCCTGCCCCCACCACCTCAACAAGACACTCAATGGAATGGAAAGCCAGCAGCTTTGCCAGGACATACCTTAACATACTTATTTAACACATCAAATAAGTCATTATTTTGGTCCTTGTGTATCAATCAATTGGAGGGATTCTGAAAGTAGTGACTTTTGCCTCTGCTGCAAATTAACTGGAATATATCTGTAGGAATCTAAATTAAGTTTTCCTTTCTAGGGTCACAACTATTTGGTAGAAGCTGTTAATTGTTTAGCCGTTGGTCTAAACGTATGTAATGTCTGATAATTTAGCTAAAGCAGATTCATTTAAAAGCTTGCACGTGAGGTTCATTTGTATTTATTATGGAACCCCATTAGCTGCTGCCAAAGCAACAGCTACACTTCTTGGGATCCAGCAAAAATGAATGAATATATATATATATAATTTTAAACATTAAAATAAATGTTACAACATATTAACTGTCTCTCTGCAGGCCACTACTCTAATGCAACACACTATCCAGGTGTGTGTGTAGGGTACCTGTGTGTGTACCCATGTGTGTGACCCTTCAGTCCTCACTGTTCCATAAGGTTTATTTGTCTTTTTTTAAATCTGATTTTATTGCTTTTGGGAGTTACTTGATGTGGAATAGAGTTATGTGGTCTGACTACTGTGTACATAACGCTACCAAATAAGTAGCAGTTTGTTACTTTTGATTTTGCCAATGAGTTTGGGGTGACAAGTGTTAAGACCAGCTGGATGCAGATTGCTTTGGTCCACAATATGTCCTGGTCATTAACTAGGCCTTACTGTTATTTGTTGTTGGTCTTACCTGCTAAGTATACTGAAACCCCAAGGCAAAATAGTCCTATGGCCACATGTCGGACAGCTCGGCTATCCAATAGGAACCAGTCTGCTCTGTGGGAGGAAATTAAGCAAATGCAATCAGTTACATGACCATACTATTTGTGGAATGTGCTAAATTATGTATTTAGACCAAAATAAATCAATTCAAGGTTGTAATTAGGCCTTCTGTCCATAATTGTTCTATCATGTGGGATACTTTTCTGCTCAAAATCGATCGTTTTAAACAGAATGCTTTGTCATTACTTGCACTGGAGTGCACAGAAGCTAAATGAAAGTACATTTATAAGCCAAAGTGGGAAAGAGCAGGGCCACTGAGGCCAGGGGCCGTGCACTGGGTGCATAATGAGGAAATGCTATTGTTTGTCCAGGATTCATACCGAGTTTAGAGATAAGGGTCGGTCAGTCAAGCAGCCTCTGCACACACTGAAAGTTATGAATGTAATAGAATGTAGTATTCTTTCATTTCTATCAATGTCAAACATTAATATAGGCTAATTAAAGCACATTATACAACCAAATAAACTACTGGTGTATCAGTGATGTTAGCCTATAACAAATAGCATCCTAAGTATAGGTGTGTTGATGGATTTACCTTTCAGTATCATCTTCTCCTCTGCATATCTCTGTTGTAAAGTAGCTGTGCAGAAGGCAGACCACGGCAGAGCTCAAATTGAGCGTGAGAGACAGAGCAGAAAGCACTGTAGACACTGGCATCAGCACTGCCCAAACATTAGTTGGCACGATGGAGATGGTGGGAGATTCCTTCACAGCAATCTGTTGTGTTTGTAAATGGAAAATCAGATTGACCGATAGCAGAGACATAATCCCTGATAGGATCCCCAATAAAGCAAGGACCATCAAAGACCGCTGGCTGTAAACCGTCATATTTGGGTAATAAATCACGGACTGACGTCGACGCACTTGTCTTCCTTGGAAAAAGTTATCGCGGTGGGAATCCACTTTATCCTCCGGATACTTCTTGCGGTCCTCTTTTCCAAAGGCTTCAAACTAACATAAAATGTCGTTTTAAGTGTAGAAAAATGTTTTGAATAGGAAAAGGTAAGAAACCTGTGATTTAGAGTCCGATCATGGAATTAGAGTGTTATTTGCCTATTGTGCGCGAGCACCCACTCCCCCAGCCGAGCATGTGATGTTCTTTAAATCCCCAGATTAAAAACTTCGCAACAACAATGGACTTTTCACTTGGATTCTCCGGAACAATGCGTTGATGTGCTCGTCCGAAGCAGTCCACAGCCGGGGGGAAACTATACCAATTTATACAAGTTAGAAACTATTCACTTTCCCTTCCAAAACATGAATTACACCGGCATGAAGGCATTTTGGGAACGTTAACACAATTGCAGTAGTGCGCACTGAATTTAAACCTCAAATACATTTTACATATGAAGAAACCATGCTCCAGAAAACAAATATTTTTATTTGTATATTATGACTTGGTTTTTATTTATGTTGGGTTGACTAGGCCACCGTCATATTTTTGGTGCAGACATGCTATTAAAATGAATAAGGATCCATCAAGATACATTCTTTAGTCCTCAATAGCTCTTTAATTAGGCATTGTCTATTTAATTAATCAATAGTAGCCTCCTGAAAATAATCAAACTAAAACTGTCTACATTAGTTAATGTTTCGCTTATCATGCACGAGCGTCTGAAATTGCCAAAAGATGACGCAATGCCATCAGCTCGCGATTGTGCAACGCCCCAAGAGGTCCTGGGAATTTGAAATGGGGTGTCCTGCCCTCTCATTCATTCTCCCCGAAATCTCCCTCTTTGAATCCAATTAACTTTTCAGTGGTTGCCTTGGAAACACACACTGTTTACCCAGAGAGCGCACTGCTGTTGCTCTGTTGATTTGAGGCTACTGCCCTGTGCATTCACTCACCCACCTTTCATGTTTGGCTTCTTTAGGAAACGTAATTCATTTCACCATTGACCTGTTATTGTACACTGAATCAAAATATCAATGCAACATGTAAAATGTTGATTTCATGAGCTGAATTAAACTATCCTAGAAATGTTCTATACTGCACAAAAATATTATTTCTCTCAAATGTTGTGCACAAATTTGTTTACATCCCTGTTAGTGAGCATTACTCCTTTGCCAAGATAATTAATCCACCTGACAGGTGTGGCATATCAAGAAGCTGATTAAACAGCATGATCATTACACAGGTGTACCTTTTTCACTTTTGTTACAACACAATGACACAGATGTCTTAAGTTTTGAGGTAGCTAACTAACTGCAGGAATGTCCACCAGAGCTATTGGCAGATCATTTAATGTTAATTTCTATACCATAAGCCGCCTCAAATGTCGTTTCAGAGAATTTGGCAGTATGCCCAACCGGCCTCACAACCACAGACCACAATGCCAGCCAGCCCAGGACCTCCACATCCAGCTTTTTCATCTGCGGGAGCATCTTGAGACCAGCCACCCGGACAGTTGATGAAACTGTGGGTTTTCACAACCAAAGAATTTCTGCACAAACTGTCAGAAGCAGTCTCAGGGTAGCTCATCTGCAAAGTCGTCGTCCTCACCAGGGTCTTGACCTGACCGCAGTTTGGCGTCTTAACGACCTCAGTGGGCAAATACTCACCTTCAATGGCCGCTGGCACGCTGGAGAACTGTGCTCTTCAAGGATGAATCCCGGGTTTCAACTGTACCGGGTAGATGTGAGTGAGTGATTTGAGCATGTTTGGGATGCTCTGAATTTACGTGTATGACAGCGTGTTCCAGTTCCAGCCAATATCCAGCAACTTCGCACAGCCATTGAAGAGGAGTGGGACCACAAGCCACAATCAACAGCCTGGTCAACTCTATGCGAAGGAGATATGTCACGCTGCATGAGGGAAATGGTGGTCACACCAGATACTGATTGGTTTTCTGATCCAAGCCCCTACTTTTTTTTTAAGGTATCTGTGCCCAACAGATGCATATCTGTATTCCCTGTCATGTGAAATCCATAGATTAGGGCCTAATGAATTTATTTAAATTGATTGATTTCTATATATGAACTGTAATTGTTGCATGTTGCGTTAATACTTTTGTTCAGTTTACAGTATATTGAATTTCAGAAAATACTTGATTGACAGTAAATGTGTCCTATTGGTGATCATTGTGACCTCTATGGATTGCACCACTTAACAAAAAAACAATGCCTACAGTTTGATTAATTAATATTCCTACTATTTCTTTCCATCATCCATATTTAGACTATGGCTATGCCTCCATTTTCTGAAGTTACTTTAATTACATGGATACCTCCCTAGTATACAAATAGAATACCTTTTTGATTTCATGCAAACAAACATGGTTGTATTTTATCCATTCTGAAGTGTATAGCACATGTTAAACCCCTACAACAACAAAAGTTCCAAGAAAACCAAAGCTTAATTAGGTATAATTCTATATATGTGTATGTACTGATGCTGATCTCTAGTAATAAGGGGTAAGGGAAATGTTATCTGCATGTGACTGTCTTGAAGACAGCAGGACACCTGTAGTGCAGCTAAAGCTGTTCTGATGGAGATAAGCTTGCAGCTATAAAAGTACACACAACGAAGAATTGCTCTCACATATGCACACTGACCATGGAGTCTATTTCTGAATTTGACAGCCTCACCACACATACTAAAATGGCAGCATCTGATGTTGTCGAAAGCAGAAGTGAGCAGTTTCAGGAAAACAAAAAAGAAGTCTAAATGTGAACACTTTCCAAAGGCTCCTTCATCTGACTTAGAATATACTCTCTTCATGTGATTCATAAGGCTTTTGGGGAAACATACTTTGGTCACAACACTGCGGTCTGGCCTCAGAGGCATGCAAAATATATTTTACTTATTTCTGAACACCTCCAAGATGTATGATACCTACTAATGGTCTAGTTTAGGGAGGTTTGTCATTGAGGATGGGTGGGTGAAATCCGCAACAGTCTAGCAATCCAAAGGTTGCATGTTTGAGTGGTGTCAGGGACAACTGTAGTATTTTAGCTAACCCTGATACTAAACTTAACCCAATTCACCTAACCTGCTACGTAAATTCATCTAACCATTTTCTTTTTAGTTCTCCTAACCTTTGTCTTTAGTTTCCCTAACCGCCAATGTAAATTCTCCCCCTAATTCTCTTATGTTGTTACAGCACAAGAAGCAACCTGGTCTCAGATAAAGACGTGCAATACTATACGTCATCCAAGTTGTATGCTATTGGACAACCGTGTAAGATGTATGAAACTATACATGCATTAATTCACATGATAATGTCGACCACTATTCCATTTATAATGTAACTGAATGTAACATAACAGATCTTCTCTGCCCTGTCTTTGAACCTAAACCTCCATAATGAATCACTTTTAGGCAAAATGTCAACACAGCTTCTATGATTCTTAGCAGGTGGTTTACTCTTTTATTTAAAGGTGATGGTGTCGTGTGTTTTCTCCACTGATTTGGTGAATCCAGCTGCACACAGGGATGTAGCCTATCGCCAGGGTGGAAGCGGCCTTCTGGGATGTTGCTAACTCTTGCATCATGAAAGGCCTCCTTGGAAATCAGTGTGGGTGTGTGTGTCTGTGATTGTTCGATGTTAATAACACTTGTCCTTAAATACTTTTTAGGAGTGTCCAAAGCAATGTGCCACCTCCCAAAATAGTCAAGAATAGTGTAGCTCACATAAATGATTGAGTAATTACCTCTAAATATACCGTATCTATTAAGATAGTATGTGGACTAACTTTTGACATCTTTGAACTGACAAATGCATGCTATATATAATAAACCATGTCAGTACTATGTTTGGCCTAAGGGATGTGGCTAGATTATTGAAGAGTAATAAGCCTTGATTATCTGTGTGAGTTCAGTAAAACGGTGAAAAATGTATTGTAGATCTAACAAAAGCAAGCACAACCAATGTATGTAATACTAGCTGGAAAAGTATGCAGTGAGATTCAATGCAGATTGTGAGAAAGTGAGACATTAAGGACAGAGGTATTGGATATTGGATGCTCTTATTGCCAGTCTATACACTCACTAATTTAACAGCAGGAGGCAAAGGGTGATCTAAGTTACCTATCAAATCGTTTTATGTACAGTAGTGTACCTCTCTTTGGAGCATTTTATTATATTTTTTGAACTTTTATCCACCACTATCCCCTTCTGTTCTTAGGCTGTATTATTGACATCATTCATCTTGAATTACCTTTTTACTGACACACAGCCAATGTACGTGAGTTAGCAAGCAAGTCAGCAAATAGGGAGCTCCTGGAATTTGCTGTGAACCTAAATGAAAGGATTATTTCACTTTTCATCATGGAAAGAAAATGGGTCATTTTTATCCACAATCCAACTTGAGTTGAACTCTTGTCATACCAAAGGTAGGCCTTCATTAGAACATCTCCGACCAATAAAATGTTTTGAAAACCCAATACAGTGAACAGAAATAGATGTCTTCTCTGTGGTTTATCTATGTTTTCTTCAGAACAAGGCACAAAAAGTATACTAGTAACATATCTATGAACGACACAGACCAAGACCGGGACTACAGTGTTGTTTAGGATTGGCATGGGTCCTCAGATCTTCAAAAAGTTCTATAGTTGCACCTTCGAGAGCATCTTGACTGGCTACATCACCGCTTGGAATGGTAACTGCTTGGCATTCGACCGCAAGGTACTACAGAGGGTAGTGCATACGGCCCAGACAGTCCATCACTGAGGCCCTGCTATCCAAGACCTCTATGCCTGGTGGCGTCAGAGAAAGGTCCAAAAAACTGTCAAAGACCCCAGCCACCCAAGACACAGACTATTTTCTCTGCTACTGCACGGCAAGCGGTACCAATGCACCAAGTCTGGAAGCAAACAGGACCCTGAACAGCTTCTACCCCGAAGCCATAAGACTTTTAAACAAGACTGATAAATAGCTAATCAAATGGCTACCTGCATTGACCCTTTTTTGCACCAACTCTCTTGCGCTGACTATACAAACACTGGACTCTACCCACATACTCACACATACTTACACTGATACACTGACACACACATACTGTACACACACTACACATGCCCACACACGCATAACATGCACACTGACGCCACACACACACAAACACAATTTCACACTCACCACATACACTGCTGCTAGTCACTTTACCCCTACCTATATGTACAGTACATACAGTGCCTTCAGAAGTATTCACACACCTTGACGTTTTCCGCATTTTCTTGTGTTACAAAGTGGTATGTAATTGTCTTTTTTTGTCAAAGATCTACACAAAATACTCAAATGTCAAAGTGTATATTACAGCATCAAAGGCCTACAGTTAAATCCTGTGTGATAAGTGTTTGCGAAGTTAGGTATATCTTGCACAATAGATTCTTAATCAATTACAGTGTCCAGGTCTAGCATCTTTCTGTCACACTTGCATCACCATATTTTTGTCAGAGAAATTGCTTTATACCATTGCATCATTTGGTATGGCCACCAATAGCTTGAGTAAAATGGAATAAGTGTCCAACAATTTTAAAGGGGAACTACACCTGCTGATTTTGCCTCGTTTTTTGGCTTGCTCCTCAAGACATGCTGGCGGCCATGACAGAAGCAATACGTGAGTTGGCTTGGGGGTATGTCGGTGTTTCTTGGGTGTGTCCTTGCCACCGCCAAGCCCATCTGTCAGAACCTTGCCCGCAGCTGTTTCCCAGCCGATAGAGATACTGCGCCTATCTGCATTTTGTCTTGAGGTAATCAGGATCTGGCGGTAATCAGGATCAGAAACCTTGGTAAACATCTTCCTGTGTGGTGTCCTGTATACAACTGTCACGATCATCATAATAAGTGGACCAAAGCGCAGCATGATCTGGGTTCCACATCTTTTTATTACTAAGTGAAACTCACAGCAAAACAAAATAATAATCTCAACCGAAACGTGACGCTAACAATAGTGTTAACATTCAAGTATCCATAGTCAAGATCCCACCAAACACCAAGAAGGAAATTGCTGCCTAAATATGATCCCCAATCAGAGACAACGATAAACAGCTGCCTCTGATTGAAAACCATACCAGGCCAAATATAGAAATATAAATCACCTAGATGACACACCCTAGTCACACCCCGACCTAACCAACATAGAGAATAAAAAGCTCTCCATGATCAGGGCGTGACAACAACAGGAGTTCCCTGATCCTGGTACAGAATACACAGGGTTTCTCCCACCTCATATTGACTGATACTATTCAATTCAATAATTTAAAAAAGACAACACAAGTAAAAGTTGTGTCTAGTAACATTTTAATGTACAGTCGTGGCCAAAAGTTTTGAGAATGACACAAATATTAATTTCCACAAAGTTTGCTGCCTCAGTGTCTTTAGATATTTTTGTCAGATGTTATTATGGAATACTGAAGTATAATTACAAGCATTTTATAAGTGTCAAAGGCTTTTATTGACAATTACATGAAGTTGATGCAAAGAGTCAATATTTGAAGTGTTGACCCTTCTTTTTCAAGACCTCTGCAATCCGCCCTGGTATGCTGTCAATTAACTTCTGGGCCACATCCTGACTGATGGCAGCCCATTCTTGCATAATCAATGCTTGGAGTTTGTCAGAATTTGTGTGTTTTTGTTTGTTCACCCGCCTCTCGAGGATTGACCACAAGTTCTCAATGGGATTAAGGTCTGGGGAGATTCCTGGCCATGGACCCAAAATATCGATGTTTTGTTCCCCGAACCACTTAGTTATCACTTTTGCCTTATGGCAAGGTGCTCCATCATGCTGTAAAAGGCCTTGTTCGTCACCAAACTGTTCCTGGATGGTTGGGAGAAGTTGCTCTTGGAGGATGTGTTGGTACCATTCTTTATTCATGGCTGTGTTCTTAGGCAAAATTGTGAGTGAGCTGAGAAGCAACCCCACATATGAATGGTCTCAGGATGCTTTACTGTTGACATGACACAGGACTGATGGTAGCGCTCACGTTGTAATCTCCGGACAAGCTTTTTTCTGGGTGCCCCAAACAATCGAAAGGGGATTCATCAGAGAAAATGACTTTACCCCAGTCCTCAGCAGTCCAATCCCTGTACCTTTTGCAGAATATCAGTCTGTCCCTGATGTTTTTTCTGGAGAGAAGTGGCTTCTTTGCTGCCCTTCTTGACACCAGGCCATTCTCCAAAAGTCTTCACCTCACTGTGCGTGCAGATGCACTCACACCTGCCTGCTGCCATTCCTGAGCAAGCTCTGTACTGGTGGTGCCCCGATCTCGCAGCTGAATCAACTTTAGGAGACGTTCCTGGTGCTTGCTAGACTTTCTTAGGTGCCCTGAAACCTTTTTCACAACAATTGAACCACTCTCCTTGAAGTTCTTGATGATAAATGGTTGATTTAGGTGCAATCTTACTGGAAGCAATATCCTTGCCTGTGAAGCCCTTTTTGTGCAAAGCAATGATGACGGCACGTGTTTCCTTGCAGGTAACCATGGTTGACAGAGGAAGAACAAGGATTGGCACCACCCTCCTTTTGAAGCTTCCAGTCTGTTATTCAAACTCAATCAGCATGACAGAGTGATCTCCAGTCTTGTCCTCGTCAAGGGGCGGCAGGGTAGCCTAGTGGTTAGAGTGTTGGACTAGTAACTGGAAGGTTGCAATTTCAAACACCCGAGCTGACATGGTACAAATCTGTCGTTCTGCCCCTGAACAGGCAGTTAACCCACTGTTCCTAGGCCGTCATTGAAAACAAGAACTTGTTCTTAACTGACTTGCCTGGTTAAATAAAGGTTAAATAAAGGTTTTAAAAAATGTTTTAAAAAATGTAAAACACCTGTGTTAACGAGAGAATCACTGACATGATGTCAGCTGGTCATTTTGTGGCAGGGCTGAAATGCAGTGGAAATGTTTTTGGGGGATTCAGTTCATTTGCATGGCAAAAACTTTTGTTATTGACCAAATTGTAACGGCGTTCTTCGTTTGTTGAGAGAGAGTCGGACCGAAATGTAGCGTGGTGGTTACTCATGTCTTTAATGAAAAAAGTGACGGTACATGAAATAACGATAAATACAAAAAAACAACAAACGGAACGTGAAACCTAATACAGCCTATCTGGTGAACACTACACAGAGACCGGAACAATCACCCACGAAATACAAAGTGAAACTCAGGCTACCTAAATACGGTTCCCAATCAGAGACAACAAGAAACACCTGACTGATCGAGAACCGCCTCAGGCAGCCCAAACCTAACTAGACACACCCCTAATCATAGCAATCCCAATCCTATAAAACCCCAATGCGAAACACAACACGTAAACCCATGTCACAACCTGGCCTGACCAAAATATATAACGAAAACACAAAAACCTAAGACCAAGGCGTGACACAAATACTTATTTTCCACCATAATTTGCAAATAAATTCATTAAAAATCCTTGTCTGTCATAGTTGAAGTGTACCTATAATTACAGGCCTCTCTCATCTTTTTAAGTGGGAGAACTTGCACAATTGGTGACTGACTAAATATTTTTTTGCCCCACTGTAAAACCAAATACTTTTAGACTTTTACTCAAGTCGTTTTTTACTGGGTGACTTTCACTTTTACTTGAATAATTTTCCATTAAGGTATCTTTACTTTTACTCAAGTATGACAATTGGGTACTTTTTCCACCACTGGTCCTTTGGCAGGGCATGCAAACCAGTTAGCTGTGCATCCTGCTGGAAGCATGCATGCATGGTCAATCCGTATAGGGCTTTCAGTCTACAACCGTCATGATCCTTTGAACGCATTGGAGGCGATGAAACAACGGAGCACCATTCAATGAAGGGAAGCATAGTGGTCTGAGAGGCGATTTGCAGGAGGAGTTTGGCAAAAGGGGGCATTATTTGATGACATAATTGTAATCCAAACCCAACCTTAATATAGGCCTACTTGTGACACACTGAGGTTCCAAACTCCGTTTTAGACGAGACTGACTTTATGACCAAAATTATCCTATTTACACTTTTTAGTACATTTTGACACTAGAATACATGTTTCTGACTCATTTTGATGCCAATTGGTCCGTTTTCAAAATGATTAGTTGGGTTTTAGTGCCAGTTGCTCTTTAATCTCATAATACATTTTCCTAATTTATTCCCATGTGTTATAATATAACATGTCCATGTCTTGTCATGTACAGTAATGTGTATGATAAAAATATCACATCTAACAATAACATAAAAACTCAGAAGCAAGCATGTCATATTGACACACACTATTTGGGGCATCAGTTGTGACAGCCTTCATTGAATTGTAGCCTTCTTCTGTAGTCTCTCGTCAACTGAAATGTTGGCTAGCGGAGGCGGATGAGTGTATCAGCGCTAAGCCAATGGGCACAGCCGAGGGGGCGGTATATATGGTAATTTACAAATGGGCTGCAGCCAGCTGTTGCTGCCGGAGATGTGCGCGATGTTGGAAGGAGCGCTCCTGAATCATCATCCTCGAGCATCAAGTGGACACCTCTAGCCACGGAACTGCGTATTCTATTCACTTCAACGAGGACGAAGAGCTCTTGAATCATTTTCAGGAAACAAACTAGTAATACAGTCTGCTCTCGTATTTCTCAGTAAATACCGGGTCAAACGCAGAGCCTACAGTAAAGAAAAAGGGAAAAACGTGACACTGGAGAAACATCAAAGAATAGGTGAGCTGAGCGCATACCTTTGTTGTTTTCCTCTGTCAAAACAACATTTAACACAGTTACTCTCCGAGTTGCCTAAAATACATGTTATATTCTGAGGATACTGTAAGTTGTTGCATAGTCACATGCTATTACTATGTAAGTAACTTAGATAGATACTTAGGAATGCCTAACTCTGGGACAGGGCTATTATTAACCGAGTATTTTTGAATGACGTCAGCAATTCAGTCATTATTTGGCAGTCTTATTTATTATTAGCAACAACACACGCAGGCCTCACAGCTGTATTTATAGTGCTGTTGCCCAGTTGTATAATTACGTAAGACTGTCATGTGCCTGCGTATGCTGTGCTTGACACAGTATTTCACTTGATACATTTAATGGGCAATCACCAGTAGGTCTGTTTTTATTGATGGTTTCATTTTGGTGGAAAGAGATAGATAGTTATAACCCCCTGATAGGATCAAATATATGATTTTTCAAAATGTTAGCAAGAAGCTAATAGTAGTGTTCGAGCAGTTGAAAAGTGAGATGTCATCCAATGAAGTAAAAGTAATGGAAAAAGTAGGCCTAGGCTAATGCTTGCATGATAAATAGTAATACATGTTCATTCTATAGCTGTATCCCACTGAGTCATACCTCAGTCAGATCATATTTGTGTTAGAATTGAAGATGAAAGGAAAGGGATAGCAAGAGTAATGCCCCAAGTGTACCCAACAAGACATGACACTTTCAGCTAATTTATCTACACATCATAATAATGACTGACAAATATAACATTTATAGTGTGCATAAATAATGGATATTTGGGGTGAGGGGTGTATTGTGTGTGTTGTTATTTCATTCCCATTGCATGTACAACATTTTGTTAAGTAATGCATATGTTATGGTGCATTTTTAAATGCTAGAGAACATTTATACATTGTTTTTTGTAAGCACTACATCTATTGTAGATGATGCCAGTGGCTTAGTGGGTGTAAATTATACTGTCACAATAGGGAGGCAAGCTTTTCTATCCTGATGGAAAGATTCTCTGTGCTGCAAATATGTTAAGTGGAATCTGGTCCAGTGGCTGTTTAAATGCATTTTCTTTATCCTTACACTTTAATCTCATTCAGTTTTGCAAAAATCTTAACTTGCATCCAAGCATTGCCAACAGAGAGTGTGCAAACAACAATAGAAAGACACACATTATGTGGTTAGGATCCATAAAGAAAAACATGTATTCAAAGTAGAATATTTAAGAATCAACAGTTTTCTGTAAAATACTGAAATATTTCCTATGCTCAATTGCAACAAATATGTGTTTATTGCATACTGAACAGTTCAAATTATTTGCATGACTTGACGACCTCTGTGTTTGTTATTCTTGTGGTCAAGTTGCTTTTCCATGGACAGCAATATGTTTGTTCTGAAAGAGAGCATCTTTGACCTCTTCGTTTCATAATAAAACCACAAAACTTGGTCACTCAGTATTGAACGTGTTGCCCCTTGTGCAGTCATCATGAGTACCTCACTGTCTCTCTCTGAAGTTTTCTAAGCTGAGACATGACAGTATAGTCTTGACATGACACTACTGTGGTCATCAAAAATCCCAAAGCCAGTCCAGAAAAATGAGTTGTCCTACCCATAGTGTGTTTCTATTCTGTCTCAATCCAAAATATCCAGGAAATGTAATTATCTCCTGTTAAAATTAGCCAAAGATTTTCACACCTCAGTTTTGCAAAGGTCCAGCCAGGGAGTGATTGAATATGACGAAGCGTATGAACTTTCTGACCCTGCTATATCACTAGATTTTAAATACACATGGGGTGAAATGTTGATTTTTCAACCATAAATCAGTCTCACAAATTTATACTGTATAAAAAAATATATATTTCTGTCTTTATCCCAGATTTCATGCAAACCTTAATGTGTGATACATTCAGCAATAAATTAAGTGTTATCTTCATGCCTCACAAGTATTTTTTTAAATTTCCAATTTTTATAATTGAGGTTTGTTGATGATAATTGTGTAGAGTCAATAAATGTTTGCGTCGGCATGGTTGCCTTGGCTTAGGGGATTTATGTATTGGGTTATGCAAATAGGATTCCTGCCTTCTATTTTGAGACCTGGTTTCTCATCTTGACATTGAGCTGAAATGACTGGCAGAAGCATCAACAACTAATACCGAAAAAATGTGTTGGGCTTTGGCCTGGTCAGGTGCCATATGCTCTGCTTGTATGCTTTCCAGCTAATATTGTATGGTAGTTGGATCATACTGTAACCTAAACCTATGCTTCTCTATTCAAAGTTATACGCCTAAAAGGGTAAATATATAGTTATTGCAAAGAGTAAACATTAGCACAAAACATATTTATTTTTAATGGAATGTGCATGACACAGTTATTATCGTCGTGTAAAGATACAGTAAGTATCAGTGTTCATGAGTAAGTTCCCATTTAACATTCACTGGAATTAACATTCAGTGTGTTAGTGAGAAGTAACGCCTCTGTATCAAGTCCCCCACTCATGAAGTAGTGCTACAGCTTTGACTGGTAATGACACAACAGTTTGTTGTTGGTGTTCACCCCGTGTTGTCTCAGTGAGACACTCAGCAATTAGTCTTTACCTGTCTCCAGGGACTGCAGGGTGTCTTTGGGAGAGAGAGCCTGACTGTGTTAGAGGCCTGCTCTGTTAGTGTGTAATGGTCTCGTTTCCACTGTCTGGCCTCCGGGAAGATGTCAGAGGAAGCTGCTCACGGTCCCTAGGAGCTGTAGACCCTGTATGTGTGCAATTATTGCACTATTCCCTCAGAACAGCCTCAATTCATCGGGGCATGGACTCTACAAGGTGTCGAAACTGTTCCACGGGGATGCTGGCCCATGTTGACTCCAATGCTTCCTATAGTTGTGTGAAGTTGGCTGGATGTCCTTTGGGTGGTGGACCATTCTTGATACACACAGGAAACTGTTGAGCATGAAAAATCCAGCTGCGTTGCAGTTCTTGACACAAACCGGTGCGTCTGGCACCCACTACCATACGCCATTCAAGGACACTTACGTCTTTTGTCTTGCCCATTCACCCTCTGAATGACACATATACACAATCCATGTCTCAATTGTCTCAAGGCTTACACATCCTTTATTAACCTGTCTCCTCCCCTTCATCTACACTGATTGAAGTTCATTTAACAAGTGACATCAATAAAGGATCATAGCTGGTCCTGGTCGTAGATACCAGGATCTCTGGAGTGTAAAAAAGTGTATGTATAGGGTCATCGGAAATTATGACCATAAAATGTGGTCATTAGCTCCCAAGGCAGCCAAATGTATATTCTCATCAACACTCCAATGATTTTACAGACAGTGAAACTCTTGCTGACAGCTACATTGCTGTCTTACTTGGCTGTTTTTAGCCTTTTTGAGACCTTGAGCAGCAGTTGTCATAGACTGCATTATCCAGAATTAGGTGACATTAGGCATGTGCGGATTTGCTGGCAGTAGTGGTTTGAGAAACATTCAAAACCACTCTGAGAAGGCCAAGTCCTCACCGTTAGGGGAGGTAAATGCTATATTTGCCTGGCTGTGTGAGAGGGGGGGTTGTCGGTGGTGAGAAGTTATTTCTGAGAGAAAGGAACTTTTTGTAAACCCCTATGTGATAAAGATCTCTAGCTTCTCTTTAGCTCAGATCGCCCACTTCCCTCTATTCTCTTAATTTACATCTGAGGTGAGATACTATTTTCTGCAGAAGAAAATGTAGGTCTGCTACATTCCAAAAAAACGCTGGTTTGTTTGGTTGACCCAACTGCTGGTTTGTTTGGTTGACCCAACTGCTGGGTTGCAGGCGTTGGTTCACTTAGTTGGGTTCTTTTCTATAAAAACGGCTTGGTTATTAGTGCTGGGTTATTGAGATATTACCCAGCGGGTCAGATCAGTAGGCTCGAGGCGTAGTTTAGTAGGGGCGTGGCATTCAGACAGTTCTTTTTAACCACCCATGAGGGGAAATGTCATTCCTGTTCATCTGTTCTGTTGCATAGTTGTCAAATCAAATCAAATGTATTTATATAACCATTCGTACATCAGCTGATATCTCAAAGTGCTGTACAGAAACCCAGCCTAAAACCCCAAACAGCAAGCAATGCAGGTGTAGAAGCACGATGGCTAGGAAAAACTCCCTAGAAAGGCCAAAACCTAGGAAGAAACCTAGAGAGGAACCAGGCTATGTGGGGTGGCCAGTCCTCTTCTGGCTGTGCCGGGTGGAGATTATAACAGAACATGGCCAAGATGTTCAAATGTTCATAAATGACCAGCATGGTCAAATAATAATAATCACAGGCAGAACAGTTGAAACTGGAGCAGCAGCACGGCCAGTTGGACTGGGGACAGCAAGGAATCATCTTGCCAGGTAGTCCTGAGGCATGGTCCTAGGGCTCAGGTCCTCCGAGAGAGAGAAAGAAAGAGAGGAAGAGAGAATTAGAGAGAGCACACTTAAATTCACACAGGACACCGGATAGGACAGGAGAAGTACTCCAGATTTAACAAATTGACCCTAGCCCCCCGACACATATGCTACTGCAGCATAAATACTGGAGGCTAAGACAGGAGGGGTCAGGAGACACTGTGGCCCCATCCGATGATACCCCCGGACAGGGCCAAACAGGAAGGATATAACCCCACCCACTTTGCCAAAGCACAGCCCCCACAACACTAGAGGGATATCTTCAACCACCAACTTACCATCCTCAGACAAGGCCGAGTATAGCCCACAAAGATCTCCCAAGGGGGGGGGGGGGGGGGGGGGCCAACCCAGACAGGAAGATCACGTCAGTGACTCAACCCACTCAAGTGACGCACCCCTCCTAGGGACGGCATGAAAGAGCACCAGTAAGCCAGTGACTCAGCCCCTGTAATTGGGTTAGAGGCAGAGAATCCCAGTGGAAAGAGGGGAACCGGCCAGGCAGAGACAGCAAGGGCGGTCGTTGCTCCAGAGCCTTTCCGTTCACCTTCACACTCCTAGGCCAGACTACACTCAATCATATGACCCACTGAAGAGATGGGTCTTCAGTAAAGACTTAAAGGTTGAGACCGAGTTTGCGTCTCTCACATGGGTAGGCAGACCATTCCATAAAAATGGAGCTCTATAGGAGAAAGCCCTGCCTCCAGCTGTTTGCTTAGAAATTCTAGGGACAATTAGGAGGCCTGCGTCTTGTGACCGTAGCGTACGTGTAGGTATGTACGGCAGGACCAAATCTGAGAGATAGGTAGGAGCAAGCCCATGTAATGCTTTGTAGGTTAGCAGTAAAACCTTGAAATCAGCCCTTGCCTTGACAGGAAGCCAGTGTAGGGAGGCTAGCACTGGAGTAATATGGTCCATTTTTTTTGTTCTAGTCAGGATTCTAGCAGCCGTATTTAGCACTAACTGAAGTTTATTTAGTGCTTTATCCGGGTAGCCGGAAAGTAGAATATTGCAGTAGTCTAACCTAGAAGTAACAAAAGCATGGATTAATTTTTCAGCATCATTTTTGGACAGAAAGTTTCTGATTTTTGCAATGTTACGTAGATGAAAAAAAGCTGTCCTTGAAACAGTCTTGATATGTTCGTCAAAAGAGAGATCAGGGTCCAGAGTAACGCCGAGGTCCTTCACAGTTTTATTTGAGACGACTGTACAACCATTAAGATTAATTGTCAGATTCAACAGAAGATCTCTTTGTTTCTTGGGTCCTAGAACAAGCATCTCTGTTTTGTCCAAGTTTAAAAGTAGAAGTTTGCAGCCATCCACATCCTTATGTCTGAAACACAGGCTTCTAGCGAGGGCAATTTTCATATTTCATGTTTCATTGAAATGTACAGCTGTGTGTCATCCGCATAGCAGTGAAAGTTAACATTAAGTTTTCGAATGACACCCCCAATAGGTAAAATATATAGTGAAAACAATAGTGGTCCTAAAACGGAACCTTGAGGAACACCGAAATTTACAGTTGATTTGTCAGAGGAGAAACCATTCACAGAGACAAACTGATATCTTTCCGACAGATAAGATCTAAACCAGGCCAGAATATGTCCGTGTAGACCAATTTGGGTTTCCAATCTCTCCAAAAGAATGTTGTGATCGATGGTATCAAAAGCAGCACTAAGGTCTAGGAGCACAAGGACAGATGCAGAGCCTCGGCCTGATAACATTAAAAGGTCATTTACCACCTTCACAAGTGCAGTCTCAGTGCTATGATGGGGTCTAAAACCAGACTGAAGCATTTCATATACATTGTTTGTCTTCAGGAAGGCAGTGAGTTGCTGCGAAACAGCCTTTTCTAAAAATTTTGAGAGGAATGGAAGATTCGATATAGGCCGATAGTTTTTTTTATAGGCCGATAGTTGGCTTTTTCAAGAGAGGCTTTATTACTGCCACTTTTAGTGAGTTTGGTACACATTCGGTGGATAGAGAGCCGTTTATTATGTTCAACATAGGAGGGCAAAGCACAGGAAGCAGCTCTTTCAGTAGTTTAGTTGGAATAGGGTCCAGTATGCAGCTTGAAGGTTTAGAGGCCATGATTATTTTCATCATTATGTCAAGAGATATAGTACTAAAACACTTGAGTGTCTCTCTTGCTCCTAGGTCCTGGCAGATTTGTGCAGACTCAGGACAACTGAGCTTTGAAGGAATACGCAGATTTAAAGAGGAGTCTGTAATTTGCTTTCTACTAATCATGATCTTTTCCTCAAAGAAGTTCATGAATTTATTACTGCTGAAGTGAAAGCCATCCTCTCTTGGGAAATGTTGTCACATGTGAAGGTTGGATATGACATTTTTTGTAGTTTCAATGATGCTTACAGAAGTGTATGAGCTTCCTGAAAGTCTATGTAAATCCCATTGTTGGGATGCAATAAGGTGGTATATCTTATTATAATACGTAATAAATAATCAAAATATTAAAGAAGAATGTGTAAAAAAAAAAAAAATAGGAAAAATTGACTTTGCATTATGCAAACTTAACCTACATTTATTCTTATTAGTTGCCAATAAGAGCTTGCTGAAAGCCACGCCCCTACAAGCCACACCTCATGAAAATACACTAAAGATTGCATTAAAAAAGAAACAGCTGCTAGGTCAACCCAGCATGAGAGTAAAACATATCCAAATGATGCTTAAATTAACCCATTTTTGGGTAATCCCAACATCCCAACATGTTGGGTTATTCACGCAACCCAACTAGCTATGTCAAAATAAGCTGTGTTCTGTCCACTATTTAACCAGTGCTGGATTACCAAATAACTAAAATTGGGTTGTTTTTAGCCCATCAGTTTTTATAGAGTGTATTCATGTACAGTGTTATGGCCTGGCTCATAGTTCGTAACAACAAAAATAAACCACGCCTGACTTAAATGTTAAAAGTAATACATGTATTAAACTAAATAATGCTAAATACAAAAATATAACATAAACCATGTAGGATCAGTAGTGTGTGGTGAAAACAAACTAAAAACCCAAAAGGTGGTGGAAGCCAACCTGCCAGTCAGGGAAGAGAGAGTGTTGGCTGATGTGCTCACCCTTAATAGCCTGTAGGCCAAACCTTCCCAGGTGCCCACATCAACTGACAATCCTCCCAGCTCTGCCCACTGGGCTCCTGCAAAATGCATCCCAACAGACAGGGTGGGAGGGATGTCACTACAGTTGGTTGAATAGTGTAATGGCGCCACAGTTATTTTCATTCAGTACAATGCAAGGTGATGCAATCATAAATGGTGCAGTCATTTGGTGAGTTCTTGTTGGATGTCTTGTTTTTATGCAATCCAATATCAGAGCAGTTACTACTAATTTGGCCTAGTATCTGTTACTAGTACGCTGTACTATAGATTTATGAGACTTGTCTTCTTTCTAATTCTGTCCACCAATAAAGCGGTATTATTCGTAAAGAGTTTTCATTCATAGAACATTTTGTGAGTGCCAACGATATATGAATGAAAACATTGATTCTGTTGTGTTTTACAGTTTGATAAGTGAGAGTGTCTTGTCTGTAGAGGCTGACTCCAGTGGATACTTTATAAGGTAATGATAGGTGCACAGAGGTGGATTCCTCAGAAATGCCCATAGTGCCTGTGTGCCAAGCATGGGCGAGGGGGCAGCGGGCACTCTGGGGGACTCTGGGGGTCGTGGGAACACCGGCACCATATCCGTTCACTCACAATTTGGATGTGACCTCTAAATATAGAGGAGGTCATACATGCCCAATTTGAGAGGAAAACGAGGGGAATACTCCTCTGGGCTTTGCATCAGTAGAGACAGTACAGTTCAGTCAGCTGCTTAGACAGCCTGCAGCTACGGCCAATCCAGCTGAGGATAGGGATGCAGAGAGCTGCAATAGGCCTCACTTTCTGATCTCAACAATCAACTTATCTCAATCAATAAAACACAAACATTTTGTGTGATATACGACCGGTATTGTTATCACTTACTTTGCAGTAAGGTGCCGAATGTGATTTCTTGATCTGGTGTGCTAACAATACAAGCATATACTGTACCTTAAAGGGCAACTCCGCAACATTTCAACCTCAAACTCATTATCTTCAGCACCATACCAGTGTCTATAATACAGTGCATTAGGAAAGTAGTCAGACCTCTTCCATTTTTCCACATTTTGTTACATTACAGCCTTATTTTAAAATGGATGAAATATATCATTTTCCTCATCAATCTGCACACATTACCCCATAATGACAAAGCGAAAACAGGTTTTTATACAGTTTTTGCAAATGTATTAAAACTCAATAACCACAAATACCTTATTTACATAAGTATTCTGACCCTTTCCTATGAGACTCGAAATTGAGCTCAGGTGCATCCTCTTTCCCTTGAGCATCCTTGAGATGTTCATACAACTTGGTTGGAGTCAACCTGTGGTAAATTCAATTGATTGGACATGATTTGATAAGGCACACAACTGTCTATATAAGGTTCCACAGTTGAAAGTGCATGTCAGAGCAAAAACCAAACCATGCGGTCGAAGGAAAAAAATCGAATCAAACTTTATTTGTCACATGGGCCGAATACAACAAGTGTAGCCCTTACTGTGAAATGCTTACTTACAAGCCCTTAACCAACAGTGCAGATGTAGGTAGGGCTGAAGTGACTATGCATAGATAATAAACAGCGAGTAGCAGCAGTGTACAAAACAAATGGAGGGGAGCGGGTGATGTCAATGTAAATAGTCCGGTGGCCATTTGATTAATTGTTCAGCAGTCTTATGGCTTGGGGGTAGAAGCTGTTAAGGAGCCTTTTGGTCCTAGACTTGGCGCTCTGGTACCGCTGGATGTGAAAACGGCGTGTTTCTATGATCTGTGGTTAAAACGGGAAAAAAGGTCTTAAAAAATGTTTCTCTGTGACATCTGCCTGAACATGGGAGAAGAGGGGGTGGTTTGCAACTTTTCCTGGTCTAAAACACACTTTATTTTATTTTGCTGTATTCCACCAGGGCCTGTGTTTGACCTTACAGGGAGCTGGCTGGTGTACACTGGTCTCGGGGTAACCCAGACTAGGGGAGTGCCAGCCCTGCATGGGCCTGCTCTAACTTTAGCCCCTATCGCCTCATCAGGGTATAAATAAATAGGCTGCCATGACGAGGGGGAAGGGTTAAAGAAAACAGATGACATTTTCCCATACTGTATGGTGGTTGGTGCTCTTATTTTGATATGGTTGAGTGACAGCACTGTGTATGGGCCTACCCTGCACAGAGACTGTTCTCTTGCTTTGTTTGCTCTTTTACATATTATGTCTATCTCTAATAAGCTACCCAGGAAAGGGCTGAAAATAATATATTTAGCATTAGAAATAAGGTTCTGTCACGTTGTTCGGAATAATGATGGTCGGACCAAGGCACAGCGCACGTAGAGTTCCACATACTTTTAATGAAACAAGTGAAACTTAAGAAAATACAAAACAAATAAAGAATAAACGAACCATGAAGACAATGCAGTGATAACAGGCAACTAACATAAACAATATCCCATAACCCACAGGTGGAAAAAATGCTACTTAAGTATGATCCCCAATTAGAGACAACGATAACCAGCTGCCTCTAATTGGGAATCATACAAATCATCAACATAGAAAATTAAACCTAGAACCCCACATAGAAAATATAAACTAGAACAAAAACCCCTAGTCACGACCTGACCTACTCTACCATAGAAAATACAGGTTTTCTATGGTCAGGACATGACAGGTTCATGAAATCAATAACTTGCTGACATCAGATAATATGAATATATTAGCCATTTCTGAGACTCAGTTAGATAATTCATTTGATGATACAGCAGTAGCAATATAAGGATATAACATCTATAGAAGAGACATAAATGCTCATGGGGGAGGTGTTGCTGTATATATTCAAATCCATATCCCTGTAATGCTTAGAGAGGATCTTATGTCAAGTGTTATTGAAGTGTTGTGGTTGCAGGACTCTCGGCATATCTAAAGCCTTTTCTTTTGGGGTGTTGCTATAGGCCACTAAGTGCTGACAGTCAGTATCTAAATAATATGTGTGAAATGCTTGATAGTGTATGTGATGTAAACAGAGAGGTCTACTTTCTTAGGGACCTGAATATTGACTGGTTTTCATCAAGATGTCCGCTCAAGATGAAGCTTCTCACTGTAACCAGTGCCTGTAATCTCGTTCAGGTTATTAATCAACCTACCAAGGTGTTTACAAACACTACAGGAACGAGATTATCCACATGTATCGATCACATTCTTACTAATTCTGTAAAACTTTGTTCTAAAGCTGTATCCATACCCATTGGATGCAGTGATCACAATATAGTGGCTATATCCAGGAAAGCCAAAGTTCCAAAAGCTGGGCCTAAAATAGAGTATAAGAGATCATACAAAAGATTTTGCTGTGACTTATGTGGATGATGTTAAAAATATTTGTTGGTCTGATAAGGAGCATCCAGATCCTGCACTTGATGAATTTATGAAATTGCTTCTTCCAATTGTTGATAAACATGGACCTGTTAAGAAACTGACTGTTAGAACTGTTAAGGCTCCATGGATTGATGAGGAATTGAAAAACTGTATGGTTAAAAAAGATTGGGCAAAAGGAGTGGCTAATAAGACTGGCTGCACACCTGCCTGACTGGTTGGCTTACTGCAAATTGAGAAATTATGTGACTAATCTCAACAAAAAGAAGAAACTGTATTATGAAGCCAAGATCAATGATGTAAAAAATTATGGAAAAAAACATTAACTTTAAATAAAATTATGGGCAGAAAGACAAGTTCAACTCAATCTTTTATCAAATCAGATGGCTTACTCATCACAAAACCATTTAATTGTTATTTTATTGGCAAAGTGGGCAAACTTAGTCAGGAAATGCAAACAACGAACAGTGAGCCATGGTATTCATACATAAAGAAACAAATAATGAAAGAAAAGCAATACAAGTTTGAATTTAAATAAAGTTAGTGTGGGAGAGGTGGAAAAATGATTGTTATCAATCAATAATGACAAACCTCCTGGCATTGACAACTTAGATGGAAATCTAGTGAGGATAGTAGCTGACTCTATAGCCACTCCTCTCTGTCATATATTTAATCTGATCCTAGAGGAATGTCTTTGTCCTCAAGCCTGGAGGGAGGCAAAAGTAATTCCACTGCCCAAGACTGGTAAAGCGGCCTTTGCTGGTTCTTGCTGCCAGCTCTTAGCAAACTGTTGGAAAAAATGGTGTTTGACCAAATACAATGCTATTTCTCTGTAAACAAATTAACAACAGACTTTCAGCATGCTTATAGAAAAGGGCACTCAACATGTACTGCACTGACGCAAATTACTGATGATTGGTTGAAAGAAATTGATAATAAGAAGATTGTGGGAGCTGTAATGTTAGATTTAAGTGTAGTCTTTGATATTATTGACCATAACCTGTTGTTGAAAACCTTGTGTTATGGCTTTTCAACCTATGCCATATCTTGGATGTAGAGCTATCTATCTAATAGAACTCAAAGCGTTTTCTTTAATGAAAGCTTCTCTAATGTCAAATGTAAAGTGTGTTGTACCACAGGGCAGCTCTCTAGGCCCTCTACTATTTTAAATTTTAACAATGACCTGCCACTGGCATGTGTGTCCATGTACGCTGATGATTCAACCATATACACATCAGCAACCACAGCTAATGAAGTCACTGAAACCCTTAACTTCTTACGGCTGAAATCCCGTAAACTGGATTGATTTGACAACAGCCAGTGAAAGTGCAAGGCGCCAAATTCAAACAACAGAAATCTCATATTTAAAATTCCTCAAACATACAAGTATTATACACCATTTTAAAGATAAACGTGTTGTTAATCCCACCACAGTGTCCGATTTCAAAAAGGCGAAAGCACACCATCTGATTATGCTAGGTCAGCGCCTAGTCACAGAAAAACATTCTAGTCACAGAAAATCATTTTCCAGCCAAAGAGAGGAGTCACAAAAAGCAGAAATAGAGAAAAAATGTATCATTAACCTTTGATGATCTTCATCAGATGGCACTCATAGGACTTCATGTTACACAATACATGTATGTATTGTTCGATAAAGTTCATATTTATATCCAAAAATTATATCCAAAAATCTCAGTTTACATTGGCGCGTTATGTTCAGTAATGTTTTGCCTCTAAAACATCTGATAATTTTGCAGAGAGCCACATCAATTTACAGGAATACTTGGTAAAAGATACAAGTGTTATGCATAGAATTAAAGATATACTTCTCTTTAATGCAACCGCTGTGTCAGATTTCAAAAAAGCTTATTGGCAAAAGCACACCATGCGATAATCTGAGTACAGCACTCAGCCACCATACAGATACCCGTCATGTTGTGGAGTCAACAAGAGTCAGAAATAGCAGTATAAATATTCACTTACCTTTGATTATCTTCATCGGAATGCACTTCCATGAATCTCAGTTCCACAATAAATGTTTGTTTGTTTGTTCGATAAAGTCCATAATTTATGTCCAAATACCTCCTTTTCGTCCGCACATTTAGTTCAGTACTCCAAATGCACAACGCGAGCACAAAGTCCAGACGAAAAATTTAAAAAGTTCTATTACAGTTCGTAGAAACATGTCAAACGATGTATAGAATCAATCTTTAGGATGTTTTTATCATAAATCTTCAATAATGTTTCAACCGGACAATTCCTTTGTCTTTAGAAATGAAAAGGAACAGAGCTAGCTCTCACGGCCACACGAGACTTAGCTCATGGCATTCTGCCAGAACCCTGGTTCAAACAGCTCTTATTCGCTCCCCCTTCATAGTAGAAGCCTGAAACAAGGTTCTAAAGACTACTGACATCTAGTGGAAGCCTTAGGAAGTGCAATCGGATCAAATGTACACTGTATCTTGGATAGGCAAAGACTTGAAAACCTACAAACCTCAGATTTCTCCGATTTTTGCCTGACAAATGAGTTCTGTTATACTCACAGACATCATTCAAACAGTTTTAGAAATGTAAGAGTGTTTTCTATCCAAATCTACTAATACTATGCATATCTTAGCTTCTGGGCCTGAGTAGCATGCCGTTTACTCTGGGCACCTTATTCATCCAAGCTACTCAATACTGCCCCCCAGCCATAAGAAGTTAACAAAGAGTTGCAGTCTGTTTTCAAATGGGTGGCCAGTAATAAACTGCTCCTGAACATTTCTGAAACTAAGAGCATTTGTATTTGGTACAAATCATTCCCTACGTTCTAGACCTCAGTTGAATCTGGTAATGAATGATGTGGCTGTTGAACAAGTTGAGGAAACTAAATTAGTTGGCGTTACCTTAGAATATAAACGGTCATTGTCAAAACATATAGATTAAATGGGTGAAAAGATTGGGAGAGGTCTGTCCATAGTAAAGAGATGCTCTGCTTATTTGACACCACACTCTAAAAAGAAAGTCCTGCAGGCTCTTGTTTTGTCTTATCTTGATTATTGTCCAGTCTTGGGGTTGAGTGCTGCAAGAAAAGACCTAGATAAGCTGCAGCTGGCCCAGAACAGAGTGGCACATCTTGCTCTTCATTGTAATCAGAGGGCTGATATAAATACTATGCATGCCAGTCTCCCTTGGCTAAGAGTTGAGGAGAGACTGACTGCATCACTTCTTCTTTTTGTAAGAAACATTAATGTGTTGAAAATCCCAAATTGTTTGCATAGTCAACTTACAGCTCTGACACACATACTTACCCCACAAGAGCGGGTATTTACACAGTCCCCAAATCCAGAACAAATTCAAGAAAGCGTAGAGTATTACATAGAGCCATTATTGCATGGAACTCCGTTCCATCTCATATTGCTCAAATAAACAGCAAACCTGGTTTAAAGAATTATGGCACAACGCCTCTCCCCTATTTGACCTAGATAGTTTGTGTGTATGCATTGATATGTAGGCTACGTGTGCCTTTTTTATGTGTATGTAGTTCTGTCCTTGAGCTGTTCTTGTCTATTAATGTTCTTTATTATGTCATGTTTTGTGTGGACCCCAGGAAGAGTAGCTGCCGCTTTTGAACAGCTAATGGGGATCCTAATAAAATACCAAAGTGCAGTGGTCTCAACCATATGGTTTGCTTTTTGAAAGTTTGTCAGGTTTGATTGTGTAATTGTTTGTTGATGTTGCCATGAGATCTACAAGAGATTATTTATCGCAATGGGATATCCTGGTGAAATGTTCTCTCTATTATGTGATGAAAAGGTGATGAGTTAAAATGATTGAGTTTTGATGAAAATGTGATATTTTTTCACAGTGTAAAGCCACCTGTCAGACTGCGATCACAATGGGAAGGAAAAAAATACAAATCTCTCGTATCCTGGACCAGCGGAATAGACAAGTACAACTCTTTGATTATTTCTATCACTTTCCATCATTATTGTATTTGCCATGGTTTAGTTAAACAGTCCCACATAATAAATAATACATTGAACCAATATGTTTCTGTCCCCAGGTTACTTTCACCAAGCGTAAGTTTGGCCTGATGAAGAAGGCTTATGAGCTGAGTGTGTTGTGTGACTGTGAGATTGCCCTCATCATCTTCAACAGCACCAACCGTCTGTTCCAGTACGCCAGCACTGACATGGACAAGGTCCTACTCAAGTACACAGAGTACAGCGAGCCTCACGAGAGTAGGACCAACACAGACATAATGGAGGTATAAATACATTACTAGGTCCACACATTACTCAACATGTTCTCCTATACAGTATGTATGTATAGTCATTTGTTATGTCCAAGGTTTCAATTACATTAATTCCCAATGAAGTTGAGATAGCTTTGATGTTTAAATGCTTAAGCTTATGAAATGCTTACTTGGGCAACCCTATAACGCATTGAAAAAACAATGTTGGTACAGCCCACTTCTGTATCATTAGGTCATCCCAAAGAGGCAATAGTATAAACAGGCTGTGGTATCCTTGAGGTAATGTCTGTGTGCTGCTCTTTTCTCTGTCATGTTGCTGTAGACTCTGCGGAGGAAAGGCCTGGGTCTGGACGGGACAGAGCTGCTGGACACTGAGGAGCCCATGCAGGTTGCAGCAGAGAAGTTCGGTCCACTAAGCGAGGGCATGGACCTCTCCCTAGCCCGCCAGCGCTACTATGTAACTACTCACACTTGTCTTATGAGATACATGCTGTCTGAGCCAAAGGCTGTAAATGGACTAAAGCTGTTTCATTGATTTATTGTATTCAGTGAAGAATGGCAGTTTGAGAAAATGATTCTATTGAACGGTCAAACCATTAATTTGACTCAGTGAGCACATTTTGTACTTAAAGAGATACTTTAGCAGTACAATGCAGCTGCAATAGACCTAACTTTCTGATCTCAACTGAAACAGACACTCTCCCATATTTCTCCTCAGGCCCCCTCCCTGCTCTCACCCGAGGCCCAGTTCCTGGTGACTGCTGGCTGTGAGAATGGATACCCCAACTCGTCCAACCCCAGCCTGAGCTCCCACAGACCCCCTGCCTTCAAGCCACTGGGCCCCAGACCAGGCTCAGTCAGCCCTGCAGGGCCCCACAGCCACGCTGCCTTCATGTCTCCACACTCAGGTAAGACCTGGCCCCCTAGTTCTTCTTTGCAAACATTCCTAGAGGGTTAGAGGTACCATTCTTGTCATTGATTGCCTACAGAATGTGAGGCCACCTCAGTGCTGTGCAGCTGGCTGTTCAAACAGGAAGTGTGTGTGTGTGTGTGTGTGTGTGTGTGTGTGTGTGTGTGTGTGTGTGTGTGTGTGTGTGTGTGTGTGTGTGTGTGTGTGTGTGTGTGCGCGTGTGTGTGTGTGTGTGTGTGTGTGTGTGTGTGTGTGTGTGTGTGTGTGTGTGTGCGCGCGTGTGCGTGTGCGTGTGCGTGTGTGTGTGTGTGTGTGTGTGTGTGTGTGTGTGCATGCTTACGTGCTGTGTGAAACAGTCCCCCCCACGAGTGAAACAGCGTCTGGAGGCTGATCTTTGGTTTCTGAGCAATGAGTGTGTTGCACCTGCTGGTCATCTCAGTTGAGCTCAACTCCACTTTTCATACTCTATAGTTAGTAGTAGGGATGCCACTCAATGGTTTGCCATCGCAGCTGAACTATGTAGTCAATTAACGCTGCATTTTGAAATGCTTTACACTGTACATTATGATGTTTGTAATTTTCCCTTTTTATCAATACATATCAGACCAAAACATATGTAAAAAAGAATGCTTATGCTTACTGACTTAACGTAGTTATTATCAAGGTGTGAATACATTTTTCCTCATGAGGTTAACATTAACAATGTACGTTTTGGTAATCTGAAGTGCCACATGTCTACAAGAGATAAAGTTTCATCCTAAAAAAGAACTTCTGTTTTACAGGTGGAGTGAGTGAGAGAGATTGAGAGAGAGTGAATGAGTGTACTGTCTGTGAGTGAAACATTATTCTACCCACATCTTGTTTCTCACTTCCTATTTCTTTTCTCTCTGTAAAGGTATTGGCTACTCCATGTTCTCCCATGGCAACCTGAGCCGGGCCTTGGAGATGAAGACTCCTCCCCCTTTGAACCTGGGCAATGACAACCGGCGGGCAGAGAGCCACCCTGGTATGGGTGGCATTCGCGCCAACCTCAACAGTGCTGTAAGGATCTCTTAAATCCTACTTGTCAGTCATAATAAGAGGTTAGCAGGAGGTTTTGCAGTACTGCAGGCTATAGAATATAGTTTCACTATCACTCATGGTCCTTATCAAGGACCAATCAGAGAGCAGGGTTATGACAATGTCATTACAAACGGACCAATCAGAGAGCAGGGTTATGAGGATGTTATTATGAAGGGACCAATAACAAATACATTTTTATTTGTATTATTAGGACCCCCATTAGCCGACGCCAATGGCGACAGCTAGTCTTACTGGGGGTTATGACAATATCATTACAACGGGACTAATTAAAGAGCAGGGTTATGACGATGTTATTACGAAGGGACCAATCAGAGAGCAGGGTTTAAGACGATGCCATTACCTAGGGACCAATTAGAGAGCAGGGTTATGATGATGTCATTATGATGGACCAATCAGAGAGCAGGGTTATGGTGATTTCATTATGATGGAACAATCAGAGAGTAGGGTTATGACGATGTCATTATGATTGACCAATCAGAGAGAAGGGTAATGACAGTATCATTATGTTGATGTCATTATGAAGGACCAATCACAGAGCAGGGTTATGACGGTGTCATTATGAAAGGACCAATCAGAGATCAGGGTTATGTTACGGTGACCATATTACCACCACACCGGCAGTCACGAGGCATGACAGCAGTCAAATTCCATGTAACCTCTTAGTCACGGTAACTAGGCTTCTCCAAGCTCTGATGCTGCTGATGGTCAATAGTAGTCTACCAAACTTGATAACTGCCTGGTACTCAGCACTCTATTGCCCCTCTAGTCACTCTGACATCAATGCAAATGTATTCGAAAAATCAAATCAAACACTTCATGAGAGCCCATGAGCTCATGTTGCGCAACATTTCTGTAGGCTATGCAATTGCGTAAGAAAACAGAGTTTTGATGGCCTCTATTAAGGAGGATCCCATCAGTTTATTTCTCAACTTTCTCAACTCCTAATATTAAGCACATTGCTTTGCTTTACAGCAAGAGAATAGCTTATCTGGCTGGCATGAAAATGAACCATGGAATAAGCCTCCTACATTTGCTATTTCCAGTGTATTTGGAAAGTATTCAGATCCCTTCTCCTTTTCCACGTTTTGTTACGTTACAGCCTTATTCTAAAATGGATAGAATAATTTTTTTCCATTTGCAAACAATACCCCATAATGACAAAGTGAAAACCGTTTTTTAGACATTTTTGCAAATGAATAAAAAATAAAAAACAGAAATACCTTATTAACATAAGTATTCAGACCCTTTGCTCTGAGACTTGAAATTGAGCTCAGGGGCATGTTTCTACAACTTGATTGGAGTCCACCAGTGGTAAATTCAATTGATTGGACATGGTTCTGAATACTCATGTTATTGCGATATTTCATTGTTAATTTTTTTATAATTTAGCAAAAATGTCTAAATACCTGTTTTTGGTTTGTCATTATGGGGTATTGTGTTTAGATTTTAGAATAAGGCTGAAACTTAACAAAATGTGGAAAAAGTCAAGAGGTCTGAATACCGAATGCACTGTAAGGTCATAGATGACATGTCATTTTTCCCCTGCCCCTGTTCTGAGACAGGTGCATGATAATGGTCCATTCTAAATCAAAACTAATTTCACACAAATATTATTTTGTATATGTAAAGACAAGATTAAATCAAGAATAGTCTGATGGGTGACAATGTTAGCCTATCACTTGTTGATGATATATTATCCTTTGTGAATAATGCCCAGCTTGTGTGCAGTAAGGCAATAAATCATAGTCCCACACCACATGTAGCCTAGCCCATGGGCCTATATATTTTGATATGGTTTGTATCACAACTAAAGTGGCCATATAACTTCTTAAAATTAAGCACATTCATCCGCTCACAACTGGTGTTGCTGCGCTTATAATGTGAAGAAATAGCCTAAAATTTTATCAGCATTGTAAGATACATGTTCTAATCTGTTGCATCAGCCTCTTTTAAAAGGTTTTTGATGTGAGTGGTTGTATTAATTTGGGATCTATCGCATCCCACTGTCACGCCTGCCTCCACTTCCCCTCTCTGGTGCCAGGCTGCCCTTCATTACGTACACCTGTCACCATCATTACGCACATCAGCACTCATTGGACTCACCTGAACTCCTTTACTTTGTTGATTGCCCCACTACATCTTTCTGCTCCTCAGTTTGTTACCCGTGTCAGCATTATTGTCATTTTGTTTGCCCCTGTCCAGATGCTGTCCGTATTCTGTTCCTGTCCATGTTTCATTAAATCAAATCAAATCCAATCAAATTTGATTTGTCACATACACATGGTCAGCAGATGTTAATGCGAGTGTAGCGAAATGCTTGTGCTTCTAGTTCCAACAATGCAGTAATAACCAACGAGTAATCTAGCTAACAATTCCAAAACGACTACCTTATTCACACAAGTGTAAAGGGATAAAGAATATGTACATAAAGATATATGAATGAGTGATGGTACAGAGCGGCATAGGCAAGATGCAGTAGATGGTATCGAGTACAGTATATACATATGAGATGAGTATGTAAACAAAGTGGCATAGTTAGTGGCTAGTGATACATGTATTACATAAAGATGCAGTAGATGATATAGAGTACAGTATATACGTATACATATGAGATAAATAATGTAGGGTATGTAAACATTATATTAAGTAGCATTGTTTAAAGTGGCTAGTGATACATTTTACATTTCCCATCAATTCCCATTATTAAAGTGGCTGGAGTTGAGTCAGTGTGTTTGCAGCAGCCACTCAATGTTAGTGGTGGCTGTTTAACAGTCTGATGGCCTTGAGATAGAAGCTGTTTTTCAGTCTCCCGGTCCCAGCTTTGATGCACCGGTACTGACCTCGCCTTCTGGATGATAGCGGGGTGAACAGTCAGTGGCTCGGGTGTGTTCACTCCCTGTACTTGATTCTTGTCTCCAGCGTCTGTCTTTACAGAATGCTGACACCACTATTTGAAGCATCAGGGAGTTCTTGTTTTTAGTTTTTGGTGGTGACCGATGAAACAGGGGGTGCCTCAGCTGGCTCGTCTGGCTTCCACGCCTTAGCTAGCTCGAGAGGTTTCCTTTCCTCGGTTGGAACGGCAGGCACACATCCCACGTCATGCCTCAGCCGGCTCGTCGGGCTCCTATCCCACATCATGCCTCAGCCGGCCCATCAGGCTCCCACGCCCCAGCGGAATCGTCAGGCTTTCATGCCTCAGCCGTATCGTTGGGCTCCCACGCCTCAGCCGGCTCATCGGGCTTCTATGCCTCAGCCGGCTAGTCCAGCGCCATGCCTCGGCCAGCCCATCAGGCTCGCCCAGGTGGGATGCAGGGTGGCACCCCTAAAAGGAGGGTACTGTCACACCTGCTCCCGCTTTGCGCCAGGCAGCCCTTCATTACGCAGACCTGTCACCATCATTACGCACATCAAGACTCATTGGACTCACCTGAACTCCCTTACTTTGTTGATTACCCCTCTATATCTGTCTGCTCCTCAGTTTTTTCCCTGTGTAGCATTATTTTTGTTTCCCTGTCCAGACGCTGTCCATAATCTGTTCCTGTCCGTGTTTCATTAAATGTTCACTCCCTGCACTTGCTTCTTGTCTCCAACGTCTGTCCTTACACCCACAACTGCCCCAGAAAATGTTTGTAATATTTATTTCTCGCACAGAAGGACAAGTTGACCAATAGAATACGTCAACCGTTGTACTATGGTGGATAGTAGATTGACATAGGCTAATGCTTTTGCTGTTCGTTAGGCCTACTCATCTTGTTGGCTGACGAAAAATAAATGTGTAGAGTTCTTCTAACATCTTAAATATGCGCCTTGGAATTCGATAAGAAGAACGCTCACAGTTGCGTCCCCGATGTGTCTGTCTTCACTTGTAGCCTACTTTTGAGCTGTGGAGCCTGTGAGAAGAACCCGATAATGTGATGGGCATTGGCTTATAAGAATTGTGATATCTGAGAGAGCCATGTGAGTGAGAGGTGCATCGGAACATGTAGCCAGGAGAAGTGAATTATAATTATTATATTCAGCCCAAGGGCACAACGGCCACTGGCCGCATAAGGCATTCATTCTTTTAGGGGGCATTACAGCCACACCAGGGAGTTTCTGTCAAGAAATTTGAGGCATTATCAAGTGCTTGACAACTTGTGAATGAGAGACTGATGAAGTGTGTGCAGCCTGTGCAAGAAACGATGCAGAGCTCATGCCTTTCATGCAACTTTTATCATCATTAGAGTCGCTTCATGTAGCCTTGGAACGTATTCAAAATCTAAACATATAGCTCAATGTTTGTATGACAACTAAAGTTGCATAAATAGCTCTAAATTAAGCATATAGAGGGACCTATTTCTTTGTTAACTACTCAATACAGAATAGCCGCATGTGTGCACTCCCTCAGAAATCGTTTGGAGAAAACATCCTTTCTACTTTATTCAGCTATGTTCAATTGTATTGTATTCTTCATACTATAAAATAATGCCACTTAATTCTAAGCAATTCTTGTCTGATAAATGAACTAGTGTAGCCCACAGCCATATTGCATAGCCAGATCAGGTCCTAACATAAGGACAACTCAGAGTATGCTATTCTGTTCTTTTGAAATATACAACATTTTCTTCATACCATTTTTCTTTAGACCTGTCTAAAATAAATAATGGATTCATTGTGATGGTGTAGGCTATATTAAATGGATTTATTTGACTTATTAAAATGTAGATGTTCCAAAGATCTGCACCAGTGGCTTGTAGGCTATGTGGAAGCCAGGAGATGCTAAATGTGTTTATGTTCATTAAAGGTCAATTACCATGAGACCGGCAGTTATTTGCTTGACAATCACCGGCTGACAAAATTCAATGACTGCCACAGCCCCAGTTATGATGACTTCCTAATGATAATGGCATAATGAAGGGACCGATCAGAGAGCAGAGTGATGACGATGTCATTATGATGATGTCATTATGAAGAGACCAATCAGAGATTAGGGTAATGACGATGTCATTACGAAAGGCCAATCAGAGGACCAACCACACTCACGCTTGTACACTATAATTCTCACTCTTACACTTACCCACATGGCCTGTATTTAAGCAATAAGGCCTGAGGGTGTGTGGTGTGTGGTATATGGCCAATATACTACAGCCAAGGGTTGTTCTTAGGTAAGATGCAACGCAGAGTGCTAGGTCACAGCCCTAAACAAAGGTATATTGGCCATATCACAAACCTCTGAGGTGCCTTATTGCTATTATAAACTGATTACCAACATAATAAGAGAAGTAGAAATAAATGGTTTGTCATACCCATTATATATGGTCTGATATACCACGGCTTTTAGCCAATCAGCATTCAGGCCTCGAACCATCCAGTTTATAATGTTTTGAACTGAGTAACTGCTTCTCTCTTCATGTAATGTTAAGAGAGGCATACTGTACCAGGGTATGCACCCAGGGAACCACATGCTGACCATGGGGAAGGCAGGTCTGCTGGGCCAGAGTCTTGGGGGCTACGGCCTCTCTGCTGGACCATCTGGTAAGACTGCAGCTCTGCTCTTCTGACATCTGTATGTGCTTCTTAGTTAGTGATATAAAATAATCATTCTCCTCTGTCCCAGACTACAGCCACCCAGGTTTCTCCCATGCTGTGAGTCTACAGCGTGGTACAGTGAACCCGTGGCAGACGGCACAACAGCAGGAGCAACATGTACCCCACCTCAGCCCAGCGTAAGACCACTGATATGAAACCTTACTCAATTACTAAGTGTTAAACATTGAACAAGGATGGGACCATGATACTGTTGTGATGAGTTTTCTAGTGCCCTTTATAGGAAAAATAGCATGTGGGGATTTATTTCATGCTCTATGTCCCTCAAACTCAACTTTTGACCTCAAAGCCAGTTCCACTGCGTTTTTTCAGTGTTCCCCTCTAATCAGGGACTAATTTAAACCTGGGTGCAATTCATTATCAGGTAGAACAGAAAACCAGCAGGCCTCGGACTTTGTAGGGTATGAGTTGAATACCCCCGCTCTATGTGATGCATATTCTCTTCCATTTTCTCTGTCTGCTTGCTGTGTACCAGGATGTCCAGCGGAGGGTGCTCTTTTCCCTCTCAGGCCTCCACCCCCACCACTCCTCCTCACCCCTCCCTCAACCTCAGCATCAAATCAGAGCGAGCCTCCCCGGAGCGCATCTGCTCTGCGACCTCTCCGCCTCTGCAACATCTGAGGCAGCACTCTCCAATGAGCACCCCCGATTCTGCTCGCCACACCCCCCAGGAACCTTACCCAGCCAATGAGAGAGAGGAATTCCCCAAAGGAGGTTTTCCCTACCCGGCTCAGCAAGGGGCAGAGGAGAAAGGGGGGCTGCCCCTGAGGCAATTAGAAATTAGCGATGGGTGGCAGAGATAGTTGGCAGCGACTACCACACACCATCCACCCTCCTTCAAGCCAAAGCAAGCCTGCCACATGGTTGCCCACTCACAGAGAGAGGAGGATGGGGAGACGAGGTTCATTAATTCACATCATCCCAGAGGAAAGAAAGACCCCCCTTAGAGCTGGGCTGGACTCTCCCTTGTGGGTGATGAACATGTGTCACTGCCTCTCTGATCCTGATATATTGCTGGGTGTGTTGTTGGGTTTTGTTGGTTTGTCTGTGTGTTGGGGTCAGAGGGTATGTCAAACCACATATCAGTGTGGTTCTCTCATCCTGTTTGAGCTACAGAGCAGAGGGTAAGGGAGATTCAGTCATTTAGCCATGTTCTTAGAGCACTGTGTTTCAGAGTAGTACTTTACATTCAGGTCCCCAGTTACAGTGCCTTCGGAAACTATTCAGACCCCTTGACTTTTTACACATTTTGTTAGATTAGTCTTATTCTAAAATTGAATGAATTGTTTTTTTTATCATCAATCTACACACAATACCCCATAATGACAAAGCAAAAACAGGTTTTTAGCCATTTTTAACATAAGAATTCAGACCCTTTACTCAGTACTTTGTTGAATCCCCTTTGGCAGTGATTACAGCCTCAAGTCTTTTGGGGTATGACGCAACAAGCTTGACACACCTGTATTTTGGGGAGATTCTCCCATTCTTCTCTACAGATCCTCTCAATATCTGTCAGGTTGGATGGGAAGCGTTGCTGCACAGCTATTTTCAGGTCTCTCCAAAGATGTTAGATCGGGTTCAAGTCCGGGCTCTTGGCTCGGCCACTCAAGGACATTCAGAGACTTGTCCAAAAACACTCCTGCATTGTGTTGGCTGTCTGCTTAGGATCGTTATCCTGTTGGAAAGTGAATCTTCACCCCAGTCTGAGGTCCTGAGTGCTCTGGAGCAGGTTGTCATCAAGGATATCGCTGTACTTTGCTCCGTTCATCTTTGCCTCGATCCTGACTCGTCTCTCAGTCAATGCCGCTGAGAAACATCCCCATTGCATGATTCTGCCACCACCATGCTTCACCGTAGGAATGGTGCTAGGTTTCCTCCAGACGTGACGCTTGGCATTCAGGCCAAAGTGTTCAATCTTGTTTTCATCAGACCAGAGAATCTTGTTTCTCATGGTCTGAGAGTCTTTAGGTGCCTTTTGGCAAACTCCAAGCAGACTGTCATGTGCATTTTACTGGGGAGTGGCTTCCATCTGGCCACTCTACCATAAAGGCCTGATGGTGGAGTGCTGCAGAGATGGTTGTCCTCCTTGAAGGTTCTCTCATCTCCAGAGGAACTCTCTAGCTCTATCAGTGATTATCGGGTTCTTGGTCACCTCCCTGACCAAGGCCCTTCTCCCCCAATTGCTCAGTTTGGCCAGGCGGCCAGCTCAAGGAAGAGTCTTGGTGGTTCCAAACTTCTTCCACTGAAGAATGATGGAGGCCACTGTGTTCTTGGGGACCTTTAACGCTGCAGACATTTTTTGGTACCCTTCCCCAGATCTGTGCCTCGACACAATCCTGTCTCGGAGATCTACCGACAATTCCTTTGACCTCATGGCTTGGTTTGTAAATAAGGTATATATGTTTTGTCATGATGAGGTATTGTGTGTAGATTGCTGAGTATTTTTTCTATTTAATACATTTTAGAATAAGGCTGTAATGTAACAAAATGTGGAAAAAGTCAAGGGGTCTGAATACTTTTCGGAGGCACTGTATATAACTTTAATGCCTTTAGCCCAAAATCAATGAAGTGGTCAGCTCACAGGAGACCGATTAGGGAGCACCAAGGTTCTACTCATCTATCATAGTGGCACGCCCTCTGTGATAGTGAGTGGGAAGTTAGTCTGGATAGGAATTGATTAAAGAAAAACAAAAATGCAATCTGCACTTATGGATTTTTGTATTTAAAATCTGTGCATCAATAAGTCTCTCAGGGATTTGGATCATTGGTTCCATTATACAGGGTTAGTGTTGCTTTTTAAGGCTAGAAAATTACTGAGCAAAGCTGTTTGTTTTTGCACTATATACTACATAGTTAAAGTCTTTATTTTTGGACACTGGCCTTAGTAATGCAAAATGACAAATTTAAGACTAAAGGGAATGTAACATGTGCTTTATTTCTTATAAATGGATATTGTGTTCAATTTAATTATTTGTGAAGCAATATCCAAAACAAGCCAACATTTAGCATATAATGGTGTATAAGAATCATTACTAGCAATCATCAAAAATCTTCAATCTATTCCTGCTTGTGATGCTCAAGGTCCATATTCACTATAACCATTTTATAAAGTTGAGCTTTACTACTTTCAGCACTGTTGTATTTTGTTTAAATAAATTCCAGTTATTTATTCATTCCTGAAAAGGAAACACATTTTCAGTGGGTCAATGGGGATAGGGTATGTTGACAATCAGACACCTATCAAATAAACTGCATAAATTAACTTTTGTCTGGAAAAAAAACATTAAGACACATTTTATTGTTCGTGTGAGTTTTTTATATATATATTTTTTAATGATTTTTGTGTTTTATGCAGATCATTTGTGGCGTGTTATTGTTTCATTTATCAATTTAATGTTTAAAAAGTCACATGAAAATAGTTCATGTAAAATTATCTTGTATCCGTTTAGTTTCTTGTGGGTTTGTGTGTAGATTGAAGTGAACTCCTTAGTGTGAAATACGTTGACCTCTTGTGGACTATCACTCTGAAGGCAAGACAATGCAGAACGAATCAGCCATTAGTGCTACTACTGGCAATTAATTATCTGATTTTCCATGGCAAAAGTGACAAGTTAATGCAGTGTAATGTGATGGTATTCAGATAAAACTGCATAATTAGTGTATTGAAGACATACACAGAGGGTATATGGGCAGGTTCTGATTGACAACATGGACATATTGTCAGGAGAAATGTTTATGTGTCTGACAAACTATTTCAACTGTGGATAAATGTAGAAAGGTAAAAACAGTAACTTCAGTTACAAACAGTATTCTCACAGACACATTCAAGTTACAAGACATATTTTTGAATATAAGCACTTGTCAGTAAAAACCACACAGGTTATTCCAGCACATCAATACCACTGGGCAAAAACTGGTTGAATCAATGTTGTTTCCATGTCATTTCAACAACAACGAAACAATGTGATGACGTTGAATTAACGTGGAAAACTGATTGGATTTGCAGAAAGTCATCAACGGAAGGGAATTTCATCTTTAACCTTTTTAACCTAAATACAATGACATTTTTTATTGATTTCATGTTGAATTTACGTTAGTTGACAACACAACCAAATGTATATCAAAACTATACGTTGGAATGACATGTGCCCAGTGGGTAGTGTCAGCACTGGCATTATTTATCAAAACACATGGCTTTATACTTATTTTAATGATGTGGCTGCCTTTCAATTAGCAATATTTGATTTGGAAGTTATTTTGACCCGAAGGCTGTACATCTAATTGACTCATTTAAAAAACGTTGATTCAGAAGTCACAGCATTTCTCCTTTGATGTATATTTATCTGAAGACCGATAAAATGCTATCTACTACGTGTATCTTTCATGTGTCCATTTATCTAGATTGTTCCACTGAATACATCTAGTCACTCACTATCATGTCAAACCACTAGGTTCCAACT
Organism: Oncorhynchus kisutch; assembly: GCF_002021735.2. Lineage (NCBI taxonomy): Eukaryota > Metazoa > Chordata > Actinopteri > Salmoniformes > Salmonidae > Oncorhynchus > Oncorhynchus kisutch. The sequence continues at coordinate 20,442,491 of NC_034177.2, forward strand.
GAGGGGGGAACAAGAATGAAGGAACACTAAAACCAGACAAGCTTTATATAGTGTGCATACAATAGAAAATGCCTTACAATAACAGCTGGACTTCACATACAGTGAATATGTTCTTCCCTCTAGAGCATTTCCCTACAATTTAGAATAACCAGAATGAAATTGGCTAGAATTATCCCTCTCCCACCCGTCAGCATGGCCTCTGCTCCCCAAATGAAAAGAGTCACAGGGGTGGTGTCTGGGCAGCTCCCCTGAGGATAGGGCCAGTCTGCAGGGCATGACTGAAGCCTCCGTTGTCTGGTCACTGCCTGGTCCCTATAGCAACAGCCATGGTGACTGCAGGCTGCAGACTGGGGGCCTCCAAACACATGCACATAATTAATGTGATTATATAGATATGTCAACCCTGTCACCTTCCAGTTCATTAAGCCAGACACTCTCCCAGACCTATTCAGAGGCTAGTAAAGGCCTGAATCTGCCTGGCCTTAAGACCAGAGCAAGCCCCGCCACATACATTTTATATAGGCCTTATACCAGGAGGAGCAATAGAGGGTTAGGTAGAAAATTCTCAGAAGGATGTCAAAGTACTCATAATAGCTGTTTTGACATCATTGTAAAATGCACCGTGATCTGAAAAGCATTTTTTCAGAAATTTCACTCAACAATTATAAAAAAAATGTTAACAGAAAAAGATTGTTAGTGAAACAGACATTCAAGATCAGATTCTCAGCCATCCATAACAAAGTTCCAACATGTTATCTGGTCCCATCTAGTTCTGTGCTTGAGCACTATCGATATCCTCCAATGAAACATTCCCACCTCACCAGCACGTGAAGGCTCAGATAAGTCAGTCCCTCACTAAATCTTCAATAAATCATTGGGGTGGCAGGGTAGCCTAGTGGTTAGAGCGTTGGACTAGTAACTGGAAAGTTGCAAGTTCAAACCCCTGAGCTGACATATCTGTCGTTCTGCCCCTGAACAGGCAGTTAACCCACTGTTCCTAGGCCGTCATTGAAAAAAGGAATTTGTTCTTAACTGACTTGCCTAGTAAAAAAAAAAAAAATCTTTAGCTTTATTTAAGTCAGCTCTCAGCTCCATGGGCCTTTCTGGCTGTGTCACGTCTGAGGGAAGGTCATGTTCCTTAGCGCTGTACAATAGCAACCTGGTTTTACCAATATTATTTCACAATAAGTGATATCCACAAAAATTTCCCATTTGAAAAATTTGACATCACATTGCTACAAAGCTATATGATATTGAACATACTACGATCGAAAAATCTAAATATACTTAAAAAAGATTTGTCTATATCATATTGTTGAGACAGAATAAGTGCAAGGCAATTATCAATGATTAAGGTCAGAGGTGAATGCCCAATTCAGCAGCTACTCACCATTGTCATGCATGGTCTTTTGTCAAATGATTAACTTTGAAGGACCCCCATCTTTTATCACCCTTATCTCATATGCTTTATAAGAACAGAAAATAAGTAATTGGGAGAAAATAAATCAGAAATTTACAATTTGCTGGGATAATCAAAACATGTGATTTTGGCATATTAAAAACTAAAGATTGAAAAGAATCATAAATATTCAATTATTGTTTTATTAAGCCACACAACCAAATAAAAACACTTGTACACAACTAAAGTTAACGCCATGCATTCAGAAGTCTCTTAATTGTAAAAACAGCATCTTCATACAAACCACACACACCGTGAAATGATTAGCGAACATTCAATCAAATAAATCACGTGCCATAAACCATGACCCAAACGTACAGCAGCACGACACCTGTACCTTTCCAACACAATATGACCAGGGGCAATAGAGTAGAAATAAATACATTAAAAATTAAAACGTTGACACTACAATCAGCAACGCATTTCAGACCTAGGTTCAAGTTAAGAGAGATTTGTTCTAAGCCTACATCTGTAAATTATAGTTTGGCAGCAATAAAAGACAAAGTGCCTTGTTCAAACAACTAACAAACTTTGCTAAGACTGAAAGATGGTTGATAACAGGTCAATTTGGCCAAATCCAGTCTGGGCTGGAGTCTTATCAAATGATACAGATAAATGTCTATCACCAGTCTACCATTTTACAGAGAAAAAAAAACATTTAATGAAAAAAGATCATATCATTGACTTAAAATCCCTGAGTTTCCAGGCACTTGGAATTCCTCTTTGAATCCCTTCATTAAATAAACAGTAACTGATCCTCTGTGCTTCGTTTTAAAAAGGTGGGTATAAATGATTAAGGAGAATGAACAGGCGAGGCCAGAGTTTGATCAATCCCATACACAAGTGGTGATGACTGCTACATAGACTGAACTCCATGGGTTCATGACAATCGGTACGGTATTAGCAGAACTATAGGACGACAATTTTAAAAAGCATCAAGAGCTTCTGAATCTGTCTAATAGCAAACTAGGCTGTAGTGTAGTGTGGTACCCTTTTCCTAATAGTAAAGTCTCATTTGCAGCATTTAACAATATTGTGTGATGAAAAATGAATAAGGTTAACACTGGCATAAGAGAAATGTGTTAAGTAGCAAGGGACAGAGTTCAGTCCCCATTATACTGCATCTCCATCATAGTCCCCAGGCAGTCACAGGCAACATCATCTGTGTCCCACAGGACAACAAAGTAGTAGTGTGTCAGAAGAAAGCCTCGTCTTTTTTTCTTCTTTTTACATCCGTGACACCTTAGTTACAGTAAGACAAGAGCACCCATCCTGTCCTTCTGTTGTGTTAAAGAGGTTTACCTGCCTACATCACACTGGGCTTGTGTTAGCTATGTATTGTGGATAGTGTAGTTCTGTGTATTCTTCCTCAGTTCTGCATGAGGTACTGGTGGAAGTAGATGCCAAACAGGCTGCTGATGACCTGGCAGGCGGCCACCCACCAGGTAAGGAAGGCAAAGAGGCCTCTGAAGAAGAGTGGGGTGAGGACGGAGCGCAGGGCTGAGAAGCCCTCTGTCAGACGAGCCACCGTGGCCTGGATGTCCTCCTCCATGTACTCCACCCCATCCTCATCCTCCTCCAGCCCTGGCAGGACGGGAGTGACCGTTGGCATTACCAGGGCAGGAGTCACCCCCGGAGCCTGCTCCGCACCACTCCATGAGAAGTCACCTGACATACAGAACAAAAACACAGCAGGAACGAAGGCCGTTACCACACGAGACATTCTAAATGAAAAACTTACAGGCTACAAATACAGGTAACTGCCAAATTATAGGAAACACCAACATCAAATCAAATTTATTTATACAGCCCTTCGTACATCAGCTGATATCTCAAAGTGCTGTACAGAAACCCAGCCTAAAACCCCAAACAGCAAGCAATGCAGGTGTAGAAGCACGGTGGCTAGGAAAAACTCCCTAGAAAGGCCAAAACCTAGGAAGAAACCTAAAGTGTCTTAATAAGATGTTGGGCCACCATGAGGCAGAACAGCTTCAATGCACCTTGTCATAGATTCTACAAGGGTCTGGAACTCTTGGAGGGATGCCACATCATTCTTCCATGAGAAAGTCCATCATTTGGTGTTTTGTTGATAGTGGTGGAAAACTACGTGTCAGGCACCGCTCTAGAATCTCGCAAAAGTGTTCAATTGGCTAGAGTTCCTGCTTACTGACACACACACACACACACACACAATGTCTGAAATGTCTTGCCTACTTCTAACAGCATTTGCCCACAAAAAATAATTTTTATTTATTTTTTTTAACCAAGTTACAACTCAAATAAGGAAATCAGTCAACTGAAATAAATTAGGCCCTAATCTATGGATTTCAAGGCTGGTAATAGACTGCATCTGTTGGTCAGATGCCTTCAAAAGAAAAGGGCGTGGATAAGAAAACCAGTCAGTATCTGGTGTGACCACCATTGCCTCATGCAGCGCAACACATCTCTTCAATGGCTGTGCGAAGTTGCTGGATATTGGCAGGAACTGTAACACGCTGTTATCCATGTCAATCCAGAGCATCCCAAACATGGTCAATGGGTAACATGTCTGGTGAATATACAACAGGGAAATGTTCAGCTTCCAGGAATTGTATACAGATACTTGCGACATGGGGCCATGCATTATCATGCTGAAACATGAGGTGATGGCGGTGGATGAATGGCAAGACGATGTTCCCCAGGATTTGTTCACGGTATCTCTGTGCATTCAAATTGCCATCAATAAACTGCAATTGTGTTCGTTGTCCATAGCTTATGCCTGCTTATACCATGACCCCCCCATGGGGCACTCTATTCACCACATTGACATCAGCAAACTGCTTGCCTACACAACGCCATACATTTGCCGGGTACAGTTGAAACCGTGATTCATCCATGAAAAGTACACTTCTCCAGCGTGCCAGTGACCATCGAAGGTGAGCATTTGCCCACTGAAGTCAGGTCAAGACCCTGGTCAAGACGATCAACACGCAGAAGAACTTCACTGAGACGGTTTGAGCAGAAATTCTTTGGTTGTGCAAACCCAGCTTCATCAGCTGTCCAGGCAGCTGGTCTCAGACAATCCTGCTGGTGAAGAAGCCGGACGTGGAGGTCCTGAGCTGGCATTTTTACGTGGTCAGCGGCTGTGAGGCCAGTTGGACGTACTGCCAAATTCTCGAAAACAAATGTTGAGGGGGCTTGCGGTTGAGAAATTAAACACTCAATTCTCTAGCAACAGCTCTGGTGGACATTCCTGCAGGCAGTATTCCAATTACACGCTCCCTCAAGACATCTGTGGCATTGTGTTGTAACAAAACTGCACATTTTAGAGTGGCCTTTAATCGTCTCGAGCACAAGATGCAACTGTGTAATGATCATGCTGGGGATCTTTTAATTCAGCTCACGAACCATGGGACCAACACTTTACATGGTGTTTATATTTTTGTTCTGTTTAAACTTACGGTCAAAAGTTTTAGAACACCTACTCATTCAAGGGTTTTTCTTTATTTTTTACATTGTATAATAATTGTGACGACATCAAAACTATGACATAACATATGTAGTAGCCATTTCTTCAAATAGCCACCCTTTGCCTTGATGACAGCTTTGCACACTCTTGGCATTCTCTCAACCAGCTTCACCTGGAATGATTTTCCGACAGTCTTGAAGGAGTTCCCACATATGCTGAGCACTTGTTGGCTGCTTTTCCTTCACTCTGTAGTCTAACTAATCCCTAACCATCTGAATTGTGTTGAGGCCAGGTCAACTGATGCAGCACTCCATCACTCTCCTTCTTGGTCAAATAGTACTTACACAGCCTGGAGGTGTGTTGGGTCATTGTCCTGTTGAAAAACAAATGATTGTCGCACTAAGCACAAACCAGATGGCATATCGCTGCTGAATGCTGTGGCAGCCATGCTGGTTAAGTGCGCCTTGAATTCTAAATAAACCAAAGAGTGTCACCAGAAAAGCACCCCCACCTCCTCCATGCTTCACGGTGGGAAATACACATGCGGAGATCATCCGTTCACCCACACCGCATCTCACAAAGACCCAGCGGTTGGAACCAAAAATCTCCAATTTGGAGTTCAGACCAAAGGATAAATTTGGTCTAACGTCCATTTCACTTGTTTCTTGGCCAAAGCAAGTCTCTTATTATTATTATTAAGTCCTTTAGTAATGGTTTCTTTGCAGCAATTTGACCATGAAGGCCTGATTCACACAGTCTCCTGAACAGTTGATGTTGTAATGTGTCTTACTTGAACTCTGAAACATTTATTTGGGCTGCAATTTCTGAGGCTGGTAAGTAACTCGCATATCTGCAGCAGAGGTAACTCGCCGTCTTCCATTCCTGTGGTGGTCCTCATGAGAGCCAGTTCCATAGCACTTGATGGTTGTTACAACTGCACTTGAAGAAACTTTCAAAGTTCTTGAAATGTTCCGTATTGACAGATCTTCATGTCTTAAAGTAGTGATGGACTGTAGTTTATTTACTTATTTGAGCTGTTCTTGCCATAATATGGACTTAGCCCTATTTGGTAAAAGGCCATCTTCTGTACACCACCCCTACCTTGTCACAACACGATTGTCTCAAACACACTAAGGAAAGAAGTTTCGCAAATTAACCTTTTAACAAGGCACACCTGTTAAATGAAATGCATTCCATGAAGCTTGTTGAGAGAATGCCAAGAGTGTGCAAAGATGTCATCAAGGCAAAGGGTGGCTATTTGAAGAATCTCAAATACATTTAGATTTGTTTAACACTTTTTTGGGTTACAACTTGATTCCATGTGTTATATCATAGTTTTGATGTCTTCACTACTATTCTACAAAGTAGAAAATAGTAAAAATAAAATCCCTTGAATGAGTAGGTGTTCTAAAACTTTTGACCAGTAGCGTATACTGTGTACTAATCGTACTATATACACACACACACACACACACACACCTCTTCAGAACGTACTGTTTAGTCAAAATGAACACAGTAACCAAGAAATATCAACAAAATAGGCTCACCAATCCTGAGAATGTATCATCTAACGCACAATTGCGTTGATTCCCGCCATTAGGGTACAGCGGGTCCCTTTTTCGCTTTATCAACGGATTATCAAACACGCGTGAGTCTGGAAAGTTAATTATCTTCCTCAAAAGTGTACAGCAAAGTCTACTAAATGAAAAGCCGAAATAAGTATAACAATTTGTCATTTAAAACATACTAGATTTTCTAAATGTCACATTCTATAAAAAACAACACCTATGCTCCTTTGAGATGCCTCTTTCAGTCACTGAGAGCTCTTCTTCTAGCCATGGTAGCCCAAATAATGGGCAACCAGCCATCTCTACACATGACCCTAAGCATGATAGGATGTTAATTGCTTAATTAACTCAGGAATCACACCTGTGTGGAAGCACCTGCTTTCAATATACCTTGTATCCCTCATTTACACACGTATTTCCTTTATTTTGGCAGTTACCTGTAACATCAGGCATTATGGTGAAGCGGTTGGTAAATTATCGTGACTCCCCATTTTTAAATTGTAGAATGCAGATTCTCAGCAGTCACTGAAGGCCTCACTGAGATTAGAGTTGTTGCTTATGTTGTTAGGTGCTGTACATGTCTTACCCAGGACCTTCAGAGCCAGGGTAGAGAAGAGGAGTAGTAGAACAGGGATCACGTACTGCAGGGTGACTATGGTCAGGTAGCAGAACACTCGGGTCACCTGGAAGGACAACAAAGACTCATGGATACAGGTTTCCTCTGTCAACTAAGGTTGGGCGGTACCTATATTTTCAAACCATTTCTGTACCATACCAGGGTATACGGTATTACCGGAAGTGCACACAAGGGGCGCTATTTCTAAAACAATTTAGGCAACAGGGATCTTGAGCCAACAGAGATTGTATGTCTCTGCTGTAAGCAAGAAGCTTGATCTTGCCACTTAGCTAGAAATCTAGCCAATTAGCTAGAAAGTTAGCAAAGCAAATGCATAGCTGGAGCCCTGAGCTGGAGATAATGCGACACCTTAGATTTCTTATAGTTATACTTACCTTATAGTTTAAGCAGTGACGTAGCACGCCCCAGCCCAACCCCTCTGCCCCCCCAAAAAGTGTATGTATGCATGTATAACTTTTTTTTTAAAACAGTATTGAAAATCATATTGTCGGTAATTCGAAAAACAAAATGGCTGGTTTAGAGGTTTAGGCATCTTACCTTCCTCTGGATGTCGATGGCAGCGATGCGTCCTGCCTCTTTCTTCATCTGGTCCACCCACTTCTGGGACAGATTGAGGTAGGCCTGCATGTGGTAGCGGGTCAGGGCCAGCCTCAGGCAGCACAGCACCACCACCGTCCACAGACGAACACTGTCAAACATCGCGCTTGACATACTGGGATAACACACAGAGACGTCAACACTAGGAGTAGAGCTGTTGCGGTGACTGCAATACCGCCACACTGGCAGTCATGACCACAGTCAAATTCCACATGACCATTGAGTCACGTTAATCTCCTTTATGCATTCTGGACATGTGTTGTTAGTACCCAACTGCTAATGGCAGTGTACTCTGATCTCTATAGTCCCTCTAACCACTGACATCAATGCAAATTGGATCTCAAATCATAGCAAACACTTATCAGAACAGTTTTTAAAACCCACCTCACTGATCGATCAATTTGAAGAAAAATTCAATAACAGGTTGAAACTGGAGTGGAAAACAGTCATTGTGGATGTTGTTTCAAAGCTAAACAATGAAGTGGACAGTGCATTCTAAGGTGATGATCAATTCAAAACACCCATACACATATTAGACCTTATGGATACATAGGCTTGAGCCCAAGCCCGAAAAAACCCTGAATGAAAATGATGTTTCCTTATACAATACATAGCTAATAGCCTACCACTTACGACACACGGCAGATTTCTTTATTTATATATATATATTTTTTTTTTATATATTTTCTTTATACATATTTAAGATGTTTTTGGTATATAATTGGTATAGCCAATACTTCAAAATTAAACACATTATACTAGTCACCTTTGAGAGTGGACTATATACTTATGGATACTGGATGGGCTGGTTACCTTATGCTATCCATGAGTCTGGGAAAGTACACAGGCAATACTGTTGGTTCATTGATTGTGCAAGGCGGCTTACAGTTAAATACAAATTCACAAATTGTAGGCTGTTATACTTTCATAATGAATAGGATGGCACTTCCTTTAGCTACACCATCTCACCACTGTGCGTTTCCATCTCCTCGCTCTCCCCTTAATTCCTTTCGAGAGCGCAGAGATCGGGACTGTCAGTTTAATTAAATATGTTTTATTGGAAAAACATTTTACTACCTATATTCCTTAACAGATTTAACTTGCCTTATCAAATTAAGCACTAGAGAGCTGCAAGAACATGGTTGGAGAGCCCATGGCATACAAAGTGTGGGCGCAATATCACCTGTCACGCAGCAAGAGGCTGCATGCTCCTCAAATAGTGGCTGTTGCTTGGAGTGAAATAAGTGTTATAAAGCCCAGACATCTCTACATGCAATCTTGTGTGAAAGCAGAGTTGAGATGGTTGCCACTAAAAAGACGATCCAAGCTGCTACTATATTTATTTCTCAGCTGCTTATATTAAGCACATGTGCTGCTATAAAACCAGAGTAGCTAGCTGGTCTGGTTACAAAACAAACCGCGGGAAAGTGGCCTTCATTCGCTATTCCAGTGCATACGGAGATGTCTTTTTTCCTCTGCCCATTTGATAATGGGCCATTCTAAATCGAAACAAATTTGACATACTAGTTAATTGAGACTATCATCAATAGTCTATAGGTCGCATCATGCAGCTCAAATGTTACTATTGTTTGACATTCTAAGATTCGTATCATTCACAACTAGATTAACTCTAAATCAAGCGTATAGGACCTTTCAAATGATCACTTGTACACTCAGCTCCGGAATGGGAAAAATATCCTTTCTATTATTTTTACTATAAAATCATATAATATAAAAATGGCACAGGACTAAAAAGCATATATTGTCTGCTAAATGAACTATCCTAGAACCTACGCATGGCCAGATAACATACAGTAGGCCCACTCATAAAATCGGTTCTTCTGAAATACTGTACATTCTCTTCATATGTTTCTTTAGACCTACCCAAAGTAATTCATGGATTTATTGAGATGGTGTATATTAAATGGATTTGTTAAACTTCTTTATAAATGTACTGTAATGTTCTAAAGGCTAGCATCAGTGGCTTGTATGTGTGGAGACGCTAAACGTACTGATGTTAATTAACAGTCAATTACCGTGAGACCGGCAGTCAATTTCATGACAATAACCAGCTGACTAAGTTTCATGACCGCCACAGCCCTAAGAAGGAATGAGCACAAGGGTGCCAAACAGTCATAATTGTAATATTTCATCATTGAAGTATAGGAAATCAGGGGATGCACAAGAGTGGAATACAACAAGTATATACATACACTACATGACCAAAAATATGTGGACACCTGCTCGTCAAACATCTCATTCCAAAATCATGGGCATTAACATGGAGTTGGTCCCCCTTTGCTGCAATAACAGCCTCGACTCTTCTGGGAACGTTCCATTAATGTTAGAACATTGCTGCGGGGACTGGCTTCCATTCAGCCACAAGACCATTAGTGAGGTCGGGCACTGATGTTGGGCGATTAGGCCTGGCTTGTAGTCGGCATTCCAATTCATTCCAAAGGTGTTCGATGGGGTTGAGGTCAGGGCTTTGTGCAGACCAGTCAAGTTCTTCCACACCGATCGACAAACCATTTCTCTATAGACATTGTTTTGTGCATGGGGACATTGTAATGCTGAAACAGGAAAGGGCCTCCCCAAACTGTTGCCACAAAGTTAAAAGCACAGAATCGTCTAGAATGTCATTGTATGCTGCAGCGATATGATTTCCGTTCACTAGAACTACGGCGCGTAGCCCGAACTATGAAAAACAGCCCCAGACATTACAGTTGGCACTATGCATTGAGGCAGGTAGTGTTCTCCTGGCATCCACCAAACCCAGATTCATCAGTCAGACTGTCAGATGGTGAAGCGTGAGTCATCACTCCAGAGAACGCATTTCCACTGCTCCAGAGTCCAATGGCAGCGAGCTTTACACTACTCCTGCTGATGCTTGCCATTACGCATGGTGATCTTAGGTTTGTGTGCAGCTGCTCGGCCATGGAAACCCATTTCATGAAGCTCTAGACAAAGTTATTGTGTTGACATTGCTTCCAGAGGCAATTTAGAGCTTGGTAGCGAGTGTTGCAACCAAGGACAGACGTTTAAGCGCTTCAGCACTTGGTGGTCCTGTTCCGTGAGCTTGTGTGGCCTACTACTTCGCGGCTGAGCTGTTGTTGCTCCTAGATGTTTCCACTTCACAATAAAAGCAGGTACAGTTGACCGAACTGACTTGTTGGAAGAGTGGCATTCTTTGGCGGTGCCACATTAAGTCACTGAGCTCTTCAGTAAGGCCATTCTACTGCCATTGTTTAGCTATGAATATTGCATGCCGTGTGCTCGATTTTATACACGTCAGCAACGAGTGCGACTGAAATAGCCGAATCAACTCATTTGAAGGGGTGTCCACATACTTTTGTACATATAGAGTACCAAGACACACACTTACAGCGTGACCGAGGTCTTCCCCATGGGAGCGTTCCCCAGGAAGTCCCTAGCGATGGGTTTGATCCACAACACGATCACCACCACTGGAGCCAGAAAACTAATGTGCAACAGAATCCTACAGGAAGCAAAAAACACCAAACAGGAAGACATTACTAGTGGAGTCAAGTCGTTATTTGGTTTCACAGCTAAATCTGTGTTAGTGTTCTTACTGGATGAATGGGCGGTCTGAGTTCATCTGAACTGCGTCCAGGTGGGTCTGGGCTAGGCGGAGGCCAGGGAAGGCCAGCAAAGCACCAATAAAAGCACAGATGGCAGCCAGACCCAACTTTACAGTCAGCTTGGTCACAGGGACTCTGATGGGAGTCCAAATATAATAAACATTAGAGAGAACATTTGCCAACACACAGATCACTAAAAGCATATCAATAGTCCATGAATGACTATTCTATGGACCCAAGTTGTGATTTACATATTTATTTTAAATAAATTTAAGCTGTCCAATGAAAAGATACTTACGACCACTCAGCAAAGCCTTGCTGTTTTGCGAAAACTTCAAGGTTGTCAAAAAGACTGTTAAAACCTGCAATACAAAAGCATAAAAATGATAAAATTAACTAAACAAATCACAGTTAAGTGTGTTTTATTTATATATGTTTTTTATTACAAACACACACATTGTACAGAACATTAGGAACACCTGTATGGGATCAATATCATGCCAAATGTATTGTGTGAACACAGCATGCATTTTGTATTCGTGTATTATGATCTGTACAAATAAGTACCAACCCACAAATGTAAATCACTATCCACAAACACCTTTTGATTGGTATTTGTAAATCGATATATTGCATTAGAATTTTTTTAGAACAGCAGGGTAGGGGGGCGGCAGGGTAGCCTAGTGGTTAGAGCGTTGGACTAGTAACCCGTGCTGACAAGGTACAAATCTGTCGTTAGTAGTTAACCCACTGTTCCTAGGCCGTCATTGAAAATAAGAATTTGTTCTTAACTGACTTGCCTGGTTAAATAAAGGTAAATAAAAATGCAGGTCATTTCCAAGGACCTTAAGGAAAATGACTGCCATAAAGATTTGCACATAAGAGAGATATGTCATGTTTGTGCATACGGCAAACCTGCAACTCCATATTTGGAAGAGCTTAGGTCACCTGAATTTTGTCAGGTATTTGACAAGAAAAATACAAAAAGTTATCAAGCTTAAAAAGCGATTTGTAGTCGTATAAATCGCTGCCGCCTCTCATTCGGCCATGTTGATGCCTGCCTTTCAAGGCTGCAGAAATTATAGTAACCATAATGTTAACCATATGTGTACAACGTAAAGAATCGAAACCCTAGATTACTCTATATTTGCAACACTATTGCGGTGTACACCCGTTTGTAAAGCTCACCGCAAAAGTAGTCAATGCCATATTTGGGCGATGAACAGGTATACACAATACATTTGGCATATTACTGATCCCATACACCTGCTCTTTCCATGACAGAATCACCTGGTCAGTCTATGATCCCTTATTGATGCCACAATTCCACTTCAAATCAGAGTAGATGAAGGGGAGGAGACAGGTTAAAGAATACATTTTAAGCCTTGAGACATGGATTGTGTACAGTTGAAGTCAGAAGTTTACATAAACCTCAGCCAAATGCATTTAAACTCAGGTTTTTCACAATTCCTGACATTTAAAGTCTACAGTCACTCAATTAGTATTTGGTAGCATTGCCTTTAAATTATTTAACTTTGGTCAAACATTTCAGGTAGCCTTCCACAAGTTTCCCACAATAAGTTGGGAGAATTTTTGCCCATTCCTCCTAACAGAGCTGGTGTAACCGAGTCAGGCTTGTAGGCTTCCTTGCTCACACGCTTTTTCAGTTCTGCCCACACATTTTCTATAGGATTGAGGCCAGAGCTTTGTGATGGCCACTCCAATACCTTGACTGTTGTCCTTAAGCCATTTTGCCACAACTTTGGAAGTATGCTTGGGGTCATTGTCCATTTGGAAGACCCGTTTGCGAACAAGCTTTAACTTCCTGACTGATGTCTTGAGATGTTGCGTCAACATATCCACATTATTTTCCTACCTCATGATGCCATCTATTTTGTGAAGTGCACCAGTCCCTCCTGCAGCAAAGCACCCCCACAACATGCTGCAGCCACCCCCGTGCTTCAGGGTTGGGATGGTGTTCTTCGGCTTGCAAGCTTCCCCCTTTTTCCTCCAAACATAACGATGGTCATTATGACCAAACAGTTCTATTTTTGTTTCATCAGACCAGAGGACATTACTCCAAAAAAGTACGATCTTTGTCCCCATGTGCAGTTGCAAACTGTAGTCTGGCTTTTTTATGGCGGTTTTGGAGCAATGGCTTCTACCTTGCTGAGCGGCCTTTCAGGTTATGTCGATATAGGACTCATTTTACTGTGGATATAGATAGATACTTTTGTACCCGTTTCCTCCAGCATATCCAAGAAGTCCTTTGCTGTTGTTCTGGGATTGATTTGCACTTTTCACACCAAAGTACGTTCATCTCTAGGAGACAGAACGAGTCTCCTTCCTGAGCAGTATGACGGCTGCGTGGTCCCATGGTGTTTATACTTGCGTACTATTGTTTGTACAGATGAACGTGGTACCTTCAGGCGTTTGGAAATTGCTCCCAAGGATGAACCAGACTTGGCGGTCTAAAATAAATTCTGAGGTCTTGGCTGATTTCTTTTGATTTTCCCATGATGTCAAGCAGAGGCACTGAGTTTGATGGTAGGCATTGAAATACATCCACATGTACACCTCCAATTGACTCAAATTATGTCAATTAGCCTATCAGATGCTTCTAAAGCCATGACATAATTTCTGGAATTTTCTAAGCTGTTTAAAGGCAGTCAATTTAGTGTATGTAAACTTCTGACCCACTGGAATTGTGATACAGTAAATAATCTTTCTGTAAAAAATTGTTGTAATAATGACTTGTCATGCACAAAGTAGATGTCCTAACCGACTTGCCAAAACTACATAGTTTGTTAACAAGAAATCTGTGGAGTGGTTGAAAAACTAGTTTTGAAAAACTAGTTTTAATGACTCCAACCTAAGTGTATGTAAACTTCCGACTTCAACTGTACATGTGCCATTCAGAGGGTGAATGGGAAAGACAAGATTTAAGTGCCTTTGAACCAGGTATGGTAGTAGGTGCACCAGTTTGAGTGTGTCAAGAACAGCAATGATGCTGGGTTTTTCACACGCAACAGTTTCCTGTGTATCAAGAATGGTCAACCACCCAAAGGACATCCAGCCAACTTCACAACTGTGGGAAGCATTGGAGTCAACATGGGCTAGTATCCCTGTGGAACGCTTTCGACACCTTGTAGAGTTCATGCCCTGACGAATTGAGGCTGTTTTGAGGGGGAAAAGGGGGTGTAACTCAATATTATGAAAGTGTTAAATATTTTGTATACAGTGTACATCCCCATGGGACTACTGTAGTAGGGGTTAGTGTTGTGGACATACCAGGCTCCAGGCCAAACTCCAGGTAGTCTTCTCTGACCACTAGCACCAACATGGCCACCAGCAGAGATAGGAAACCAAAGGCCAAGCACACTGAACGCTCACCCCCCTCGTCAGACCGGAAATAGTGGCCCATCAGGGAGTGGAGGGTTTTCCTGTGAGAGAGGGTTAAGGGCAACACAGGGACAATCGGACAGTCCCTCAACAAACAACTCCAATCAAGGAAGAGCACAACAGGTGCATCTGAGTGTTTTTTGGCAGCCGTGCATGTTTGGGTGACACGCTATACTTCCTGTTGCAAGTTTCATACTGTTTTTGAATGGGCGTCAAGCTTATATCGTCAAATTCATGAAAACTTCCTCACTTAAGATACATGTCAAATTATATTTGTGGATTAATTTATTTCTACCTGATGCCTTTCATGAAGTTTTGACTGAATTTGTATTTTTTCCATAATCAAAAAGCAAATGAATTAAAAAATACAAATATAATTTTACATACTGTATCTTAAAATGACCACGTTTTCATGATTTTGATTAGAAGCTTGAAGCCCATTCAAAAACAGTACAGGACTTGCAACAGGAAGTAGGCGGGACTTTCATTGTGTTATTGATGTATCCAAGGAGCCCACTTTGTAGAAATTGACACCAACAGTTTTTACATGGTGATAACATTGACAAGTACAGTGAGTACAACTTAAGTCTTAAGAATAAGTTAAATTCCATTTTCAAGTTAAAATTGTAATACAACTATGGGATCTCAGAGAAGGTGAACAGAAGGATACAGGCAGCAGAGAACAGTCAGCACACACCAGAAGGCCCCAATGTGGACCTCCATGGCAGGATCGACTACACAGAAGTAGCCCTCAGTGAAAAGGTAGATGCCCATCGCATACACAGCAAAGTCAATCAACCACTGGTACTCCAGGAAGAATCGCAGTACTGAGAATGGGAAAGGAGCGACAAAGCAAAAATATTGTAAGGAAAAGATAAGGCCTAAATGCAAGGGCTTGGAGGGCATTTCAGTCAGCAGTAGTGGTCATGCTTGTTTTATTTACCAAGGGCATCAAGGACACCAATTGGAGCTTTTTCTAAGTTAAGGTCGATGTCCTTCGGCACTGTGAGAGGCTTGCTGTCCCCATTCTGTCTCCTACAAAGAAGAAGTCAGCAAACCTTCCCTGTAACAGCACAGTCTACTATCATAACAGTGATACAAAAGAAAAGACACCAGTTATACTGCATCATCATGCCCCCTCTTCAGCTCACACCTGTCTCTCCTGCTGGGCTTGCTGGGCATCTGTTTGCCTGCCAGGGCGCACAGCTCTCCTTCAGAGGGGTGTTTGAACCGGAATAGACTGAAAGGACCAAGTTATATTTGTTTTAAACATATATACATTGCACGTAGTTGGCTAGTAGTATGACTGTTGTTTTACTCAAATCTAGTCACTATGATTAGGCAATTTCTCCTACCCTCATGATCTAACAAGGAATAACTCCAAACCCTAACCACTATCAGGATGTCTCTACACCCAACCTCCAAATCCACTTCTGCATGACATTTGTGTACATTACTTTACCTGCCATTGCATAGAAGCCAGCGGGCAAAAGAACAGTGTGGAGTCATTCTCTGCATGATGCTAGCAGCCAGCAAGCTGACCACCAGCTGCACTCCAATTAGCGCCTGTTCAGACAGACAGACACCTTGTTAATCAAAGTAGCTACAGTACAAAAAGGGGTCAACCCAACATTTGTAGACAACCAACATGGAGTTTCCTGAGAATTCTTTCAACCGACACAACTGCTGCGTGTCTCAAAGGTGTCGCTACTACACGTGTCGGGAGTGGGGGGGAGTGGGGGGGGTGGAGTGGGGGGGGGGGGGGGGTGCCCTCCTACAACTGTCAGTCATTCAACTCTTCAAGGAAGGAACCAAGTCCTCTTAAGCCAATGAAAGAAATGACCCAAGATAGCATGACATGGGGAAGTGCTAGCTGTGAAGGTTACCATCCATGCTAGCAGCCCAAGTAAGCTAGCTAACGGTGTGCAACGTGTCCATGGCTAATAGAATGCAATAGCAATTTATGCTAACTTCAAACTGACATAGCCAGCTCTCAATTTGAAGAGAACCTGAAGCAGTAACTGTGACCAGTAGCGACATTTTACCGGTAGCTGACATTTCTAAGCTAGCTACCTAGCTATTTTGTAGCCAAAAAGTACCTGCCGCAGAGGCTTAAACGCTATAGCTACAAGCATTTGAATTAGCTAGCGAAGTATTACATACTGGTTGCAAGTGGACACAGATGAAACATCTAGCTACTCACCATCTCTCTTCAACGAACTGAAGTATATGTTCGTAGTGTTAGCGACACAGGTGTGTAGTTTAAGTGTCTTGACAACTGATCAAATATGGCAGATAAATTAAGATTGTTCACTCTGTCCGTTTACCATTGAACATAAATTGTAAATTCAGGTCTACTTAACTGACACCAATGCAATAGCAGATGGGTCTGGTCTTCTTAGTTCATTGACTTTCATTTAACTAGGGGGGGACGCTTCCTTTTCCGTCTCTGAACATTATGCTACTGTAGGCAGGCCTGGATTTGGGTTCCACAAACCGCAGAAAACAAGCCGTTTCATTGGCTCGAATAGATGTCTGTTCACGATTTCTTTGGATCCCGTTACAAACTATGCCAAAAGTGGTGGAAGACGCCTAGTAAAAATATACCTTAATCACAATAATAATCTATTTTCTAATGTAGAAAATAAATAGTTGAACCTGCTTAGCAATAAAAAAGCCTAGTTTTATAGATACTGTATCATAAAGCCAAGTACACGTAGACTACTTTCACAGCTGTCCAAACCAATCACACTGTAACTGGGCTTATTATTGTGGGAGTTGTAGTTTCTCATACAAAGTGATGAGACGCTTAGTCTGTTCGCTATATTTTGCAGTTTTAGCAAAGATAATTTACAAACTTTGGTTTTAAGATGACAGGAACCAAAGTGTGGGTCAGTGTTTCTCAGTGGACCCTAATTAGGGATGAACATTACAAATGTATAAATGCACCTAGTACGATTTTATTGTGAAAGCACGCCACTTTTGTCAAAATTGAACATATGCAGCAGGTTATGAAAATGAACGCATTAAATTAGGTGAATGAGAATGAAGTTAGGAAAAGGGTTAGCTAAAATGCAAGAAGAAAAAATCTACTTTTGACATCAATTTGACCGAAGCTGTATCGCTTCTAGACATGACCAGCTAGTACCCATACCAAACCATTTTTGCTAGTACTGCAGGTGAGACTTATGAACACTGAACAAAAATATAAACGCAACATGTAAATTGTGGCCCATGTTTTATGAGCTGAAATAAACGATCCCAGAAATTTTCCATACGCACCAAAAGTATATTTCTCTCAAATTGTATGCACAAATTTGTTTACATCCCTGTTAGTGAGCTTTTATCCTTTGTTAAGATAATCCAGCCACCTGGCAGGTGTGGCATATCAAGAAGCTGATTAAACAGCATGCTCATTACACAGTTTCACCTTGTGCTGGGGACAATAAATGGCCACTCTAAAATGTGCTGTTTTGTCACACAACACAATGCCGCAGATGTCTCAAGTTTGAGGTAGCATGCAATCGGCATGTTGACTGCAGGAATGTCCACCAGAGCTATTGACAGATCATTTAATGTTCATTTCTCTACCATAAGCCACCTCCAACATCATTTTAGATCATTTGGCAATACGTTCAACTGGCCTCACAACCGCAGACCACGTGTAACCACGCCAGCCGAAGAACTTCCCATCTGGCTTCTTCACCTGCGGGATCGTCTGAAACCAGCCACCCGGACAGCTGATGAAACTGGAGAGTATTTCTGTCTGTAATAAAGCCCTTTTGTGGGGAGAAACTCATTCTGATTGGCTGGGCCTGACTCCCAAGTGGGTGGGCCTATGCCCTCCCAGGCCCACCCATGGCTGCACATCTTCCCAGTCATGTGAAATGAATAGATTAGGGCCTAATGAATATATTTCAATTGACTGATTTACTAATATGAACTGTAACTCAGTAAAATCATTGAAATTATTGCATGTTGAGTTTATATTTTTGTTCAGTATATGTAATAAAACGTCTCATTAAAGTTTGGCTACATTTTCAGGTGCCTCCCTTATGTCAGCATCGGTTTTGACATGATGGGCTGTAGCCAATATGAATAGGCTATCACCTACACTTCTACATGTAGGCTAATTATTTATATACATTTACATACACTGATGTCTTTCTTAACAGAATAGCTACTGTTTTCGATTTTCAAACCAATTGAATTGGATATTTTGGTTAATGGCTTTGGTGCCCTAGCAGATGTTGTTTGTGCCGTGGCAGATGGGCACCTCTTGAAGACTAAATGGCCTTGCCTCTAAAATCACGAAATTCCAGGCCTGCTATATACACTCGTTGTTGAGTGCACCTTGTGCTGGGGACAATAAAAGGCCACTCTAAAATGTGCTGTTTTGTCACACAACACAATGCCACAGATGTCTCAATTTCTGAGGTAGTGTGCAGTTGGCATACTGACTGCAGGAATGTCCACCAGAGCTGTTGTTAATTTCTACCATAAGCCACCTCCAAATTAGTTTTAGAGAATTTGGCCGTACGTCTAATCGGCCTCACAACCGCAGACCACGTGTATGGTGTCGTGTGGGCGAGCGGTTTGCTGATGTCAATGTTGTGAACAGAGTGCCCCACGGTGGCGGTGGAGTTATGGTATAGGCAGGCATAACCTACAGGCAAGGAACACTATTGCATTATCAATGGCCATTTGAATGCACAGAGATACTGTGATGAGATCCTGAGGCCCATTGTAGTGCCATTCATCCACCACCGTCAACTCATGTTTCAGAATGATAATGCATGACCCCGTATCACAAGGATCTGTACACAATTCCTGGAAGCTGAAAATGTCCCAAGTTCTTCCATGGCCTGCATATTGCCGTCATTTTGTTAACTGCCTTAGTTTTGCTAACTGCCTTAAGTTTGCTCAACCACAGGAAGAGTAGCTGCTGCTTTGGCAGCAACTAATGGGTATCCATAAGAAATACAAATACTCAATAGACATGTCACCCGTTGAGCATGTTTGGGATGCTCTGGACTGACGTGTATGACAGCATGTTCCAGTTCCCACCAAAATCCAGCAACGTTGCACAGCCATTGAAAAGAAGTGGGACAACATCAGCCTGATCAACTCTATGCGAAGGTGATGTGTCATGCTGCATGAGGCAAATGGTGGTCATACCAGAAACTGACTGGTTTTCCGATCCACGCCCCTACCTTTTTTGTAAGGTATCTGTGACCAACAGATGCATATCTGTATTCCCAGTCATGTAAAATCAATAGATTAGGGCCAAATTCATTCATTTCAATAGACTGATTTCCTTGTATGAACTGTAATCTTTGCATGTTACGTTTATATTTTTGTTCAATATACTTAAGGGTTATTTGTGTGTTTAGGGATGTGTTGTTGCTGTGCTAGTAATTGTTTGAAAGCCATTTGAGGACCACCAATGTTTGGGGTGTGGTTAATTGTATTCAAAGGTATGTGTTTATTCAAGTGTGACATTTAAAGTGTTAAGTTATTCCACAGTAATTATGTATTTTATTGAAAGTTTATTTCATGAGTTTGGAGAGTGTCAGAAGGGAGTGTTTTGACTCAAACTCTTTCTTTCTTCAGTGGTTTTGTCACTGTTTTTGGTCCTACACATACAGTTGAAGTCAGAAGTTTACATACACCTCAGCCAAATACATTTAAAAATCAGGTTTTCACAATTCCTGACATTTAATCCTAGTAAGAATTCCCTGTCTTAGGTCAGTTAGGATCACCACTTTATTTAAGAATGTAAAATGTCAGAATAATAGCAGGGAGAATTATTTATTTCAGCTTTAATTTCTTTCATCACATTCCCAGTGGGTCAGAAGTTTACATACACTCAATTAGTATTTGGTAGCATTGCCTTTAAATTGTTTAACTTGGGTAAAACGTTTAATTAAGGTAGCCTTCCACAAGCTTCCCACAATAAGTTGGGTGAAGTTGGGTGTAACTGAGTCGGGTTCGTAGGCCACCTTGCTCGCACACGCTTTTTCAGTTCTGCCCACAAATTGTCTATAGGATTGAGGTCAGGGCTTTGTGATAGCCACTGCAAGACCTTGACTTTGTTGTCCTTAAGCGATTTTGCCACAACTTTGGAAGTATGCTTGGGGTCATTGTCCATTTGGAACAGCCTACCTGATTAAATAAAAGTGAAATAAAAAATAAATTAATAAATGCTTGGGGTCATTGTCCATTTGGAAGACCCCATTTGTGACCAAGCTTTAACTTCCTGACTGATGTCTTGAG
This sequence comes from Oncorhynchus kisutch, assembly GCF_002021735.2. Lineage (NCBI taxonomy): Eukaryota > Metazoa > Chordata > Actinopteri > Salmoniformes > Salmonidae > Oncorhynchus > Oncorhynchus kisutch. The sequence continues at coordinate 20,463,480 of NC_034177.2, forward strand.
ATGTTGCTTCCATATATCCACATAATTTTTTGTAAGGTATCTGTGACCAACAGATGCATATCTGTATTCCCAGTCATGTAAAATCAATAGATTAGGGCCAAATTCATTCATTTCAATAGACTGATTTCCTTGTATGAACTGTAATCTTTGCATGTTACGTTTATATTTTTGTTCAATATACTTAAGGGTTATTTGTGTGTTTAGGGATGTGTTGTTGCTGTGCTAGTAATTGTTTGAAAGCCATTTGAGGACCACCAATGTTTGGGGTGTGGTTAATTGTATTCAAAGGTATGTGTTTATTCAAGTGTGACATTTAAAGTGTTAAGTTATTCCACAGTAATTATGTATTTTATTGAAAGTTTATTTCATGAGTTTGGAGAGTGTCAGAAGGGAGTGTTTTGACTCAAACTCTTTCTTTCTTCAGTGGTTTTGTCACTGTTTTTGGTCCTACACATACAGTTGAAGTCAGAAGTTTACATACACCTCAGCCAAATACATTTAAAAATCAGGTTTTCACAATTCCTGACATTTAATCCTAGTAAGAATTCCCTGTCTTAGGTCAGTTAGGATCACCACTTTATTTAAGAATGTAAAATGTCAGAATAATAGCAGGGAGAATTATTTATTTCAGCTTTAATTTCTTTCATCACATTCCCAGTGGGTCAGAAGTTTACATACACTCAATTAGTATTTGGTAGCATTGCCTTTAAATTGTTTAACTTGGGTAAAACGTTTAATTAAGGTAGCCTTCCACAAGCTTCCCACAATAAGTTGGGTGAAGTTGGGTGTAACTGAGTCGGGTTTGTAGGCCACCTTGCTCGCACACGCTTTTTCAGTTCTGCCCACAAATTGTCTATAGGATTGAGGTCAGGGCTTTGTGATAGCCACTGCAAGACCTTGACTTTGTTGTCCTTAAGCGATTTTGCCACAACTTTGGAAGTATGCTTGGGGTCATTGTCCATTTGGAACAGCCTACCTGATTAAATAAAAGTGAAATAAAAAATAAATTAATAAATGCTTGGGGTCATTGTCCATTTGGAAGACCCCATTTGTGACCAAGCTTTAACTTCCTGACTGATGTCTTGAGATGTTGCTTCCATATATCCACATAATTTCCCTCCCTCATGATGCCATCTATTTTGTGAAGTGCACCAGTCCGTCCTGCAGCAAAGCACCCCCACAACATGATGCTGTCAACCCTGTGCTTCACGGTTGGAATGGTGTTCTTCGGCTTACAAGCTTACCCCTTTTTCCTCCAAACATAATGATGGTTATTATGGCCAAACAGTTCTAATTTTGTTTCATCAGAACAGAGGACATTTCTGCAAGAAGTACAATCTTTGTCCCCATGTGCAGTTGGCTTTTTTTATGGCGGTTTTGGAGCAGTGGCTTCTTCCTTGCTGAGCGGTATATGTCGATATAGGACTCGGCATTTGGAAATTGCTCCCAAGGATGAACCAGACTTGTGGAGGTCTACATTTTGTTTCTGTGGTCTTGGCTGATTTCTTTTGATTTTCCCATGATGTCAAGCAAAGAGGCACTGAGTTTGAAGGTAGACCTTGAAATGCATCCACAGGTACACGTCAATTAGCCTATCAGAAGCTTGTGAAGCCATACATAATTTTCTGGAATGTTCCAAGCTGTTTAAAGGCACAGTCAACTTAGTGTATGTAAACTTCTGACCCACTGGAATTGTGATACAGTGAATTATAAGTGAAAAGATCTGTCTGTAAACAATTGTTGTAAAAATGACTTGTGTCATGCACAAAGAAGATGTCTTAACCGACTTGCCAAAACTATAGTTTGTTAACAAAAAATTTGTGGAGTGGTTGAAAAACTAGTTTTAATGACTCCAACCTAAGTGAATGTAACCTTCCGACTTACAACTGTAGTTGTATGGACTTGGTCAGAGTTGGTCTAAAGTCTATGAAGGCACTGTTGTATTGGCAGTGATGAACCATCCAGAAGCTATAGAACTGAGAACACCCTGTATTCTCCAGAAGCTGTAGAAATGAGTACACCCTATATTCTCCAGAAGCTGTAGAACTGAGTACACCCTGTATTTTCCAGAAGCTGTAGAACTGAGTACACCCTATATTCTCCAGAAGTTGTAGAACTGAGAACACCCTGTATTCTCCAGAAGCTGTAGAACTGAGTACACCCTGTATTCTCCAGAAGCTGTAGAACTGAGTACACTGTGTATTCTCCAGAAGCTGAAGAACTGAGTACACCCTGCATTCTCCAGAAGCTGTAGAACTGAGTACACCCTATATTCTCCAGAAGCTGTAGAACTGAGTACACCCTGTATTTTCCAGAAGTTGTAGTTCGGCGGGGAGTGACCCCAGAAGTCTCCCGCAAGGCAGAGTTCAGTGCAAAGCGAAATTCAGGAAGATGCTGATCCCACCTTGTGTGCTGATCCCCCTCTAATGAAGCAATCATCCCCTTCAGGGTTCGGTTTACCCTCTCGGTCAGGTTGGTCTGAGGATGGTAAGCTGTGGTCAGCTTGGCAATTACACCCCAGTAGGTACAGAGCTCTTTGTATATTCCTGATATGAACTGCGGACCTCGGTCAGAGAGGATTTGGTCTGGAATTCCGAATCTGGTAAAGACCTCCCGTCGCAGAATTAGAGCAATGGCTGATGCAGTGGCTTTGCGGAGGGGAAACAACTCCACCCAGTGTGTGTAGTAGTCCACTACCACCAATAAAAATTCATTCCGGGTCCCCCGGCTGGGAGGAAAAGGTCCCATGAGGTCAATTCCCAACATCTCATTTGGATGGTTCACCACGGTCTGCTGCATTTTCCCGGCAGGTCTGCCAATGTCTGGTTTGTATTTCTGGCAGACTTCACACTGCTGTACAAACTTCCGGGTATCAACCCGCATGCCTGGCCAGCAAACCACCTCTTGTAGTCTTCGGTAAGTCTTAAAAACTCCAAGATGGCCATTCATGGGATTAGCATGATAAACTTGGATTATCTGGTCACTCAATGTAGAAGGAATGAATACGCGATAATGGGTGCTGTGTATTCCATCTCCTCTTGGAATTTTTCGATACACTTTATCCTGAATTATGCTATACTTATCATTGAAGCGACTCTTTGAGTCTTCTTCAGACAGACTCTTGTAGATCGCCATGATGGCAGCATCCTTCTGCTGTGCTCTCCATACACTCTCATCATCCAGAGGAAAGGAATCATCCAGACACTTAGCGGTAGTGTAAGTGCTGCACAAGGGAGGACAAACATTGGCAGTCTCTGTAATCCAAGAAAGGGCATCTGGTACAACGTTCAGTTTTCCTTTGCGATACTCAATGATGAAGTCATTCTGCAGTCTGATAGACCAGCGAATAAGACGGCTGTTGGTCTTGCCTGATGCCAGAACCCACTGCAGAGCAGCGTGGTCTGTGACAACGGTGAAGATCTTCGCCTCCAAGTAGTAGCTCCATTTCTTCAAAGCCCAGACCACAGCGAGGCACTTCCTTTCAGTCGTTGAATAATTCCACTCGGCTGAATTAATGGTGCGACTTGCATAGGCAAGAACTTCTTCTGTTCCAAGTCCCTGTTTGGGCGGCAATTCTGTAGCAGTATTTATTAGAGAGGGGTTAAGAAAGATTTTGTTCGGGCGCCAGGCAGGTATTAACCATGCCGAAAGGAAAATAGTAGATTAGAGAGAGTACCACTACCAGACCCACACACATCAGCTGAAGAGACTGCCTAGAGTGTAGCCTGTTTACCAGATAGCCAATGGAGAGAAAAGAGAATACACACTCTATAAAACCCACATCAAAGGGGTAACCCCAGCAAAAATACCTCATACAACAATAATAATAATAATAATAATAATGGCAGAGCAATTGAACAGAAACTTCATACAAGAAAGAACCTAGTCATCAACAGAGGATTTGCAATAATCTTTATTATCTTCCAGTGGAGGAGTGCAGAGGGTATGAATGTGGGGGGTATTCATAGCCACAAAGGCCTTAAAAATGTCCACAATCTTCTCGGCCACATGTCATTAGTACACCCCACCTCAATACAGTTCAAATAGCAATACACAACTTACAAGCAACCTCACCTTTAACTAAAATGTCCACCCAAATACTTCTGGCAGGGCAATAATAGTCCAGCTCTAATGAACTTCAATGGGAAGTGCATTTGAGAAATAGAAAGTCTGGTTGCAGGGTAAAGCACTGGAACAATAGCTGGAAGAGGAAGAGAACAAGAGAGATCTTAGCTGTGGTCTTCAGGCGAGCCGGTGTACTGTCTGACCGTCCAATGATTTGTTGGTTTGTATGTCAAAGCTACGCAACAATGTTGCTACTAATCCAAGCGATCCATAACCTGCACGGTCCCAAACGATAACAACCATGACCTAGAACTGTCACACCGATGATTGAGTTAAATACTTTATAAACTACACACGCTGAAAATAAACCAAACTTCTCTGCTGGAAGATGACACCGACAGAGCCCCCTCTAGGCGTCCGCGGATGACCAGCAGGTTATCCAACCGGAAGGACAAATCCACCAGTTGGTCGAAGGAGATGTTGGCCTCCCTGCAGGCCAGCTCATGTCAAACATCCGCAGGCTGCACCGATATTGGTTGATGAGGGTCCTATCATTCCAGCCTGCTCCAGGCGGCCATGGTCCGGAATTACAGGGTGAATTCCTGGGCGCTCCTCGTCCCCTGCCTCAAATGGAAGAGCCGTTCTCCTGCCACTCTCCCTTCGGGCGGATGGTCGAAGACTGCCAGGAAGCGACGGGTGAACTCCTCGAAGTGGTTCAACGTCGCGTCATCTTCTCCCCACATGGCGTTTGCCCACTCCAGAGCTCTCCCTGAGAGGCATGAGACGAGGGCAGACACTCTCTCCCTTCCCGAGGGAGCTGGGTGCACAATGGCCAGGTAAAGGTCCAGTTGTAATAGGAATCCCTGGCACTGTGTGGCCGTCCCATCATACTCCGTGGGAAGGGAGAGACGTATCCCACTGGGACTGGCTCCAGATGGGACGGGTAGAGGCAACCCCGGTTGCGCTGGTCGAGGCACTGGAGAGACTTCCTCTTTCCCAGCGGTCCATAGTCTGGACAACGTGATCCATCATGGCACCAAGATGTTATAACATAGCTGAATGTTCCTGGACACGCTCCTCGACTTCTCTAACCGGGGTACCTGCTCCTGCTGACTCCATCGTTGGTGTGTAATTCTGTTAAGGTGAAGGTGCAGGAGAGCAGAGTAGAGTAAACAGGCACACTTTTATTCCGGTCAAAAACTAGGCACAACATGACATCTAAGTGCCCCAAAAAAACGGAAACGGAAATCTTAAGTATAGCGCGTGAACATACACCATTAATAATAAACAATTACACACAAAGACATGGAAGGGAACAGAGGACTAAATACATGCAGTGTGATTATGGAATGAAAACCAGGTGTGTATGAAACAAGACAAAACAAATGGATATATGAAAAATGGAGCGGCGATGACTAGAAAGCCGGCGACGTCGATCGCCGAACGCCACCCGAACAAGGAGTGGAGCCGACTTCGGCGGAAGTCGTGACAAGTTTACTGATTCTTTACAAGGAAACCTTAGCTATAGTATTTTCATGAACTATTATTATTATTATTTAGCCTCCTGACTGTTTCCCTAAAAATGTGCCTAGAACATGTAGTTTGATTTTTACATTTGGTTGTAGGTGGTCATTCATGTTGCATAATAATGCAACTGGCTGATTCTTGAGTTCTGTCAGTATCTTTCTGCCCATGTCTTCTAATTGTCTTTAGATCTGTCTGTCCTTGGCTAATTTTCACATTCTTTGTCTGTGTTTAGTTTCATCCCTGTCTTAGTTCCGCCACATGCCTTCTGAAGACCCTGAATGCCTCACTTGTAGGCTCTGCCTAATGATAATCTCCTTGTTCCATGCTTTGGACACGGCGGGGTCTTACATCTGATTGCCCGAAGATAAATATTTTGCAGATCATGAGGATTAAAACTTTAAATATGCATGTCTCACTCTCTGCTGTTGGCTGTGAGTCACACTAATGCAGTGTCACTTTTAGGAGAAGTTTTACTTTTAAGTTAAACATTTCTTGATGTATTGAAATAAATGGTGAATAGAAACAATGGTAATGGAGTCTTGTACGTGAAGGAAAATGGATGCCTGCCTCCTGGGCTGCACCACCTCCTGTGCTTTTTGTTTCCTTGGTATGTTATAAATTGCCTGGTTTGTGAATGTGTTCCAGGGCCAGAGATGGGCCACGGTGAAATGGTGAAACCATGCCGTAATTCATTAAATGTTTGTCAACTGTTATTGTTATTGTCTGCCTCTACGTCACTCTGCCTGCTCAACCCAGATCCAAAGAACCTGTCACATTTTTCCATCTTTGGACATTCAGATTATTTGTATCAGTGTTCAAGTTTGACAATATTTAAAATTTTGTTTTTGTTAAGTTATGCCACTGCAGTAATGTATTTTGTGTGTTGAATTCAACCTCAAAGGGAACAGACAGTAGACAGATCAACAACAAACAGAAATAAATTAGGTTTGCTTGTTTGAAACTGGCTGCAGTAGAACACACTGACACTATTTTCACAGGATGGCTCTAGTGTTACAGTGATACAGTGATACAGTGCTACAGTAATTCAGTGCTACATTGATACAGTGCTACAGTGATACAATGCTACAGTGATACAGTGCTACAGTGATACAGTGATACAGTGATACAGTGCTACAGTAATTCAGTGCTACATTGATACAGTGCTACAGTGATACAGTGCTACAGTGATACAATGCTACAGTGATACAGTGATACAGTGCTACAGTATACAGTGCTACAGTGATACAGTGCTACAGTGATACAATGCTACAGTGATACAGTGATACAGTGCTACAGTAATTCAGTGCTACATTGATACAGTGCTACAGTGATACAGTGCTACAGTGATACAATGCTACAGTGATACAGTGATACAGTGATACAGTGCTACAGTATACAGTGCTACAGTGCTACAGTGATACAATGCTACAGTGATACAGTGATACAATGCTACAGTGCTACAGTGATACAATGCTCCAGTGATACAGTGCTACAGTACTACAGTGCTACGGTGCTACAGTGATACAATGCTACAGTGATACAGTGATACAGTGATACAGTGCTACAGTGATACAATGCTACAGTGATACAGTGATACAGTGATACAGTGCTACAGTATACAGTGCTACAGTGCTACAGTGATACAATGCTACAGTGATACAGTGATACAATGCTACAGTGCTACAGTGATACAATGCTCCAGTGATACAGTGCTACAGTACTACAGTGCTACGGTGCTACAGTGCTTGCAGACTTAACTTAATTAACCAAGTTCACAAAAACAACCCAAAAAAGTGTAAAACTTGATAGTTAGCAACTCCATTTAAACATAAACAGTAAATATGAATTGCAGTAGAAAAGACAAAGACAATCGGTATAGAATCTGTGATTTGATTAGATGTTAGCTGTAGGGTTTTAAAGCTATTCTCTGAGCTAGTCTTAGACAGAGCTAGGGTAATATTTTGGCAACAAGGACCTTTGTACGTGCCTCTTAAACATCCAGTGTGGTGTGCTTGATTGCACATGATACACACATACACAGGTCCAGGCCATGCATAGAAATGACAGATAATCGTCTATAAAGAAGTCGCCTCCATTCTGCCACTAGAGCACACAGAGCAAAACCTCCAAGATCTTTTGCCAAAAAGCCAATAATGGCATTCAAATCTGAATTCAGCGTGTACGTTCACTTGGTGGGGGTCTACAATTTACACATTCTTCTGATTGGCAGCACCCCTCTAGCTGGATTTGTGTTGGATGTTGTGCCCACAGAATTTGTGCACAAGAGCGTGTGATTTCAATCAGAATGGTAAGTGAAATTAAACAAAGCATTGTGAACGATGGTAACATCGCGCTCATGCAAGTATGCACCACCAAGCCTACTTCTTCACCCTTAAATCCTGAAAGGGCTGTCCAGTTTGTTTGAATATGAAAACTCTTTCCTTTGGAGAATTCAGTGCGAAATTGTGTTTGATTGACTAGTGTTGTAGAATCGGTGGAGAAAGCGGGTAGACTATCTGGTCTGTAGACCTAGATATGATGGTAGGCACAGTGTGCTGCTGTCAGCGGCGGCTGCTGAGGGGAGGACGGCTCATAATGTATTGAATGGAATCAATGGAATGGTATCAAACAGATCAGATGTGATTTCCATGTGGTTGACTCCATTCCAGCCATTATTAGAAGCGGCCCCCCCTCAGCAGCCTCCACTGGGTGCTGTATAGATCAAATCTAAATCTACTGTATGTCTATATGTGTTTAAAATATTTTGTGTGACACAATACACATAATATTACCTGCACTGGTCTTTTCCTACTGCCACTGACTTTGCTGTATCAGTACAACTGATATGTGGTTGTTTCACCTAGCTACCTTAAGATGAATGCATTAACTGTAAGTCGCTCTAGATAAGAGCGTCTGCTAAATGACTAGAATGTAAAATATCTATGGATACATATGGTTGGATCCATAACATCTTTCTGATAGCACATTGAAGACACAGTCAAGTATAAAAGAAAAATAGCACCTTAAAAACACTTCCATCACTACCATCTTTGATACAAATGGTAATTCCTCAGCCACATTAACCATCTGTGTCCAGAAATTACTGGGAAGTGGGCACAAATGAAATGCTAATATTCTGGGGGCCACAAGTGTCTCCCCCCTGCACTGCTGAGGGGCCTCTCTGTTCCCACACCACTTCCCTGTCTCTGTCCCAGTGTGCTGCTGTGAATACTGTGGGCTTGTGGGCTGGTGGAAGAGAGGCCATCCTATTGGTCCTTCTTTGTTTGCAGCGTGGATGTTATTCATGCCTTATTTGAATACATGCAAATGTGGCAGCGGTGGCCCTGTCAGTGGACCCTCCCACCTCCTAGACCTCTCCCTCCACTCACAGGCTGCATCCTCCTCTCTGTTTGATGCATGGATATTGGTAAGGTAACCAAGGAGATTGGGACTGATTTGTCAGAGGGATGTAAAAGAGGAGTGAGATTCATGACTATGACATTTCAGACACCGCCATATCTCATGGGGGAGCCTCGGACAGGGATGGACTGGAAACACAATGCAGAGAAAGAGCCCCTGTGGAGACACTGCGCACAGTGCACAGCCCCTCCCTATAACACCGCCATTCACCGTTTGGACTGTACTGAATTGAACAAATTAAAATGATCCGAATGCCAGATGTGGTGGTGGCAAGATATAAGGCTTTCAAAGACGATTGATTAACCAGTTGGCATGTGACTAGCACTGCTAGAGTGACATGTGTCAAGCAGCACATGAAAGTGTTTGCCTCCAAATCAAGCCTGTCCTGTATTACCACACTTTAACAGATCATGGATTCTCTCTTTCTTGTTGGTGTCGTCATTGCTCATGCAGACTGGTGTCTTAAGTCATTTAGACAATAACAAAATACCAAGTGATCATTGTGCATAACATGGGATTGAAGAAAGAAAATCCAGCTACAGTCTCAGTTATGATAGCTGTAGCATTTTGTATATCATTTGTGTGGTCCACCCTCAGTCTAAATAGGCCTAATAACATTGTAATTGTTAAGTAATAAAATTTCTGCATGTTCAGGCATGTATTCATAGTCTAATGGAGGTATATACAGTACATTTGGTTATCCTGGATGACCATCCATCCATCCACCTCATTTGATTTAGACTGGTTCTAAGCAAGAACAAACATCTGCATTGTGTGCACTAGGCCTAGAGTAGTTCTCCATTCTTTCTCTTTACTTTATGAGACAAAAAGGAAGTCCAAAGGGCCAATGCCACACCTGCAATAGGATGAAATTCAATGAAACCATCATATTCACTTGTTTAGATCATCCTGTAGTATCCCTGATTAGGGGTTTAGGCTACATAAATGCAGTTAATTCAGTTGAACCAAGCCAAATTGGATTAGCATGACTCTGCCTGTAGCACATTTGCTACAGTTTGTCATCATACTGATTCAGGATTCTGACTTCATGAATGTGTGCACGTGTGTACTTGCATAATTACTGAAATGTACAGAGGTAATTAATTATATTACACTACGTGGCTCTTGGTCTTCATAGCATCCCGTAGGTATTCTTTTGGCCAGCATGGACAAGTGTGTGTGTGTGTGTGTGTGTGTGTGTGTGTGTGTGTGTGTGCATAAACATCTGTGTTCTGTGATGGAGTAATTGGAATTGCTGTACAAGAATTATCTGACTTAAAAGATGAGCTGTACATCTCTCAAGCTTTTCTTAACAAATCGAAATTACAATTTATAAATAATTTTTTAAATGTCATTTCCAAGCCATTTTCTAGCAGATCTGCAATATATACAGTACCAGTTAAAAGTTTGGACACACCTACTCATTCCATTTTTTTTTTTATGTTATAACTATTTTCTACATTGTGGAATAGTAGTGAGGACATCAAAACTATGAAATAACCCATATGGAATCATATAGTAAACAAAAAAGATTTTAGATTCTTCAAAGTAGCCACCCTTTGCCTTGATGACAGCTTTGCACACTCATGGCATTCTCTCAACCAGCTTCATGAGGTATGAATGCATTTCAATGAACAGGTGTGCATTGTCAAAAGTTTCTTCAAGTGCAGTCACAAAAACCATCAAGCGCTACGATGAAATTGGCTCTCATGAGGACCGCCACAGGAATGGAAGACCCAGACTTACCTCTGCTGCAGAGGATGATGCTATAATGTTCATTAGAGTTAACAGCCTCAGAAATTGCAGCGCAAATAAATGCTTCACAGAGTTCAAGCAACAGATACATCTCAACATCAACTGTTCAGAGGAGACTGCATGAATCAGGCCTTCATAGTTGAATTACTACAAAGAAATCACTACTAAAGGACACCAATAATAAGAAGAGACTTGTTTGGGCCAAGAAACATGAGCAATGGACATTAGACTGGTGGAAATCTCTCCTTTGGTCTGATGAGTCCAAATTTGAGATTTTTGGTTCCAACTGCATGTCTTTGTGAGATTCAGAGTAGGTGAACGGATGATCTCTGCGTGTGTGGTTCCCACAGTGAAGCAGGAGGAGGAGGTGAAATGGTGTGGGGGTGCTTTGCTGGTGACACTGTCAGTGATTTATTTAGAATTCAAGGCAAACAACCACAGCATTCTGCAGCGATATGCCATCCCTTCTGGTTTGTGCTTAGTGGGACTATAATTTGTTTTTCAACAGGACAATGACCCAAAACACACCTCCAGGCTGTGTAAGGACTATTTGACCAAGAAGGAGAGTGGTGGAGTGCTATATCAGATGACCTGGCCTCCACAATCACCCAACATCAACCCAATTGAGATGGTTTGGGATGAGTTGGACCGCAGAGTGAAGGAAAAGCAGCCAACAAGTGCTCAGCATATGTGGGAACTCCTTTAAGACTGTTGGAAAAGCATTCCTCATGAAGCTGGTTGAGAGAATACCAAGAGTGTTCAGAGCTGTCATCAAGGCAAAGGGTGGCTACTTTGAAGTATCTAAAATATAAAATATATTTTGATTTGTTTAACATTCTTTTGGTTATTACATGATTCCATATGTGTTATTTCATAGTTGTGATGTCTTCTTTAAATTAATATTCTATAATGTAGAAAATAGTAAAAATAAAGAAAATCCCTTGAATGAGTAGGTGTGTCCAAACTTTTGACTGGTACTGTATATACACTTTGCATCTTAAATCTTCTCGTGTTTGTCTTTGTTATTTCTCTACTGTTACCCCACCATTAACTTTACTGACCACATAATAATAGGCCTACTGTATTTTGAGACAGTGAAACTGAATGCAAATTTTTGTTACAATATGATGGTTGTTTTTTAAGGAGGAATGTTTGGAGAAGAAATAATACATTGAGAAAGGTTACATTGTATTTCCTACTCTACATTTACATAACATTCCAGTTTTATTTGATGAGAATTGTATCTAAATTGTATCCAAATGTAGGCCTCCCTCTGAATTCAAATATTCACCGATTATTAGAAAATTAAATTGAGCCAAATTTCACATCATGGATTCAAATTTGACCAATGATTATTTTCGAGGTACCTTCATTTCATCTCCACATTCCACAAGTAGCCTAGTTATAGCAAAATGGCTGGCCCTACCAAAATGCCTAAATTGTAAAAATATTTGAGGTCTATGTCCCTCAACGAATTTTGCATATGTCCCTATACACATACGTGTTTTGAATGACAATTGTCCCAAAAATCTTTGTGCTTGAACTTGACCGTCGAAATTGCATGGGAAAGGAGAGGAGAATTTGCCCCTTGCCCCCTTCCTTTATGCTGCGCAAATGGTTGAGACTGATGTCACTGCTCATTAACATAAAATTCAGCTTGTTTTGTAATTAAAGAGGGGTGGCAGATAGAATCGAGTCTTTTTTCTCATGGTAGGGAACGAATAAGCATCTTTCTCTGCAGGAACTCTCCAGGAAACACACTGTAAGTTTATAAACTTTCATATAGTTATTTGATTAGTTATTCTTGTTGCACATATAGGCCTCAAAGCTGGCTACTTTGCATCCCTTCATTTGGAAGAAAAAAATGCATTATGCATGTGCATTAGGCTATCGGTTATCATTTCTGTTTTTTCAACAATTACACTAAGTTAATACAATTCTATGGGTATAATGTTAAGTCGTGCATAACGATAATAGAGAATGTAATTATTTGGAATTTATATTTCCTTCTCACATTTTATGTTGTTAGGCATAAAATATGGGATTCATTCTATGTGTCATTGCTGTGGAGATTATTAGCTAATAATCTTAACTTGATAGATGTTATCTATCACATGGAATTCTTGTGACATGATAGGTCTACTCAAGCTCAGACCAGTGCAAGTTGAGGTTGTTTTTACCTCACACTTAACATCCTTATTGATGTGTTATTGATGTATTCACATTCACACAGGATTTCTTGTCAGAATTTCTTTAACATGTTTGTCGACAGAATCCAGAATGTGCTTATTCCAGTATCATATTTCCTCCTAATCTTCCCTTCACCGATGATATAGTAGATATATGTATTGATGATACAGAAGATATATGTATTGATGATACAGATAGATGTTATCCCTATGAGAGCCTCTGCATTGAGTCAGTGGACATTTCCGCTGACACTTTCCACAGATACAGTATACTGTACATTGCAGGTCATAAGGCATGGCATCAGTGCAAACACTGCTCTCCTGACTCACTTGTGTTGCTTGGACAATGACTGTTGGTGTTAGATTTGCCTCCGGTTCTCCTTACTCACCAGCTTATGTGGAGGTTGGTGTAGTAGCTGCATGGTAGAGAAGGCTGCATAGTAAAGGTTACTAGATATAGGCCCTGGCAGGATTAGTATTTATGTGTGCTGTCTATGCATGTATTTCTTCTGTTTTATATGACATTGCAAAACATCAGAGTGGTTATGCACTTAATGTTTTGAGAGAGCACTGATGACCAAATTCAATGAACTCAGTGTAAATCAAACTATATCTTATGAATCTCCAGTGGATGGAAGGGGCACTTTCTATTCCCTCTGCTCTGTAGATGTTTTGACTGATGTCAGCCTACACCCCTAAACTTTGGCCTTTCTGTGGGGACACCTTCAAAATGTCTCCCCCCTAAATAGCATGCAGGGACAAGTTGAGTTGATGATAGGGCTAAGTATTTGTGAGCATTACTTAGCTATTAGACAGGTTCTACTGTTTCCCATTTTATTCTCATTTTACCAAACAGTTGAGTTCATCTTTTGATAATCTAGATCCAATAAAAACGTGATCGTCTTCATTTCCGATTAATAAGCTAACTTGGATTTTAAATTGAGTCCTATCATGACAATAGCTCACAATAGGTCATAGGCATGTTAGGTCAGTACTAATTGGTGGAGGGCTTGCGTGCTTGAGGGAGGTATCCCACCACCCCAAATATTTGCTCTCTCTTTGGCTTGATGCATGACCCTCATGCCCTTATGTGGGGTCAAGCCCTTTGAAGTATGGCTATTACAATTCCCAAAAGTGGGACCCTTTATTTGGTCACTTGTAAACCATTGAACTTGATGCTGGTAATTCTGTGATTTTGTGTGGGTGTATGTGTAGTAATGCTGATGCATATTCAAAGCAATTATTTATGGGCTGTATATATTGTTATTTAATATGATTCATTCTGAAACTATTGATTTGGAATTTGATTTTTGTCTATCAATGGCTGATCGGATCACAGGCTTGTTGTGAGTGACAGACACAAATGTACTAATCTTTGTGCATGATTCTCTATAACGTTAGATTTGGCTCAGATTCTTCTCACTCACTTGGTTAGGTTGGGCAATATTGCATTGATTCTGCTATTATGCATTAGATTACAATATTTACATTATGCTGCTTATCTATGTAAATTACAGGAGAATTAAAATGTGCATATATGATGGAAATAAATTAATATGATTATAGTAATTTACAGTCTAATGCAGCGGTCTGGCAGTAGACTGATGCTGTATGTTGTTCTCTATCTCCTCACCCCCCACGCTCACATCAGAGGGAAAAAGATGAAAGAATGTTTTCTGAAATGAATCACCAATTAGAAGACTCAGAGAGCCGTCTCTATTAGAATATGGTGAAATATACATAGTGTACATTTGGGACAATATAGCATCTAGTATGAATCCCATTTATCTACAGTCGGTAAGATGTATCAGAGGTATTTCACCAGTGTCCTCTTCAGACAGAAATCCAGTTATGGCAAGGTAATTATTGCATTTACAGTTCCAGATATATAAGAGTTTAATATATATCAAAGCTCCAAACTGTCATGCAATGGTTATTGAATAGCTGTGCATGGAGGCAGTAAGGATAAGGATGGCAACAGCCAGATGCAGTAAGAAGATGGCATAAGAGTTGCCAATGATTTTCTTTTCAACACTGTGATTACCTTGTTTTACAAAACCTCTTTGGTATCAAAGATATTTTGACTCTGTCAAAATACATATTTATTTATCAAACGAATAGATATTGTGCATTAAGAAGACACTGAAACTATCAGTTAGATTCTATCTGGGTCACAAATATATACACACTTCAATATGTTACATGTTATATTCAGACATTTGGGTGTTTTATTTCCATCCTTTTCTAAATGATCCATGCGATTCCTGCTCTTCTGTCCAAATCAATCCTAATAATTGTATGCTCACACCAAAGTACTGAAGTGGATTCTACCCTTGAAGGATCTTTTGCTGTGACTTTATATGTCCCATCCAAAATACATCATATTTGACTGTTCAGAGAATGATAACTACCAGTATTTTATATTAGATTGAGCATACTGTATGTTTCACTTCATTGGAAAAATGGATACATGATTGTGTTCTTTGACCAATAGAATTAAAATGATCAGGTGCTCCACACAGAGATGACATTTACAACAAATTTCTAGAATACAGTAGGCGATTTTTACTGTAGCTGGGCAGCAAGTGTCTATGTGGCTGTCATAGGTTTTACCACCTCCTTTTTCAGCGATAAGTAATATGGCTTAAGACCAGGTTGAAACATAAAAAATATGAAAAACTAAAAATCAATAGAATACAACAAGAATGTGTGTTCAGTGTATAAGCATTGCACTGCACAATACTGTATGAATGTTAATCTCAGATTTAAAAAAAATCTAATTTAGCACGAAATTGATACAATGTACTAAAAATTATTCTTCAACATATTAAATGAAAGTCAACCCAGAATCATATTACGTTATTTTAGGTAGCCTATCAAAATGTCCATTGGCTTATACTTTTTTTTAAATTAACGTCAAAAAATATCAGCATGACATTCAATTCGGTGTTGTTGGCTTCATTTGATTCACTTTCGGTAAATGTATAGATTTCCTCACCAAATATCTCGATAGAATTTCATTGTGTTCGGTATCAGTACAGATTTTTCAACCGTTTTCATTAATCTTACTGTTTGCAACACATGGGTCATTCCAGCCACCTCTCCCATCCACACCTATGAATATATAACGACACACCATTAATGATTTAACATAATAATCTATGCATTGTGTGGAATACATGAAATCATGTGTTGAGTGGGGAGACTATATACATTTAGGTGTTTTAGGGGTCTAGTGTTAATTCACGATAGTGATGGCTTTATTTTCTTATTTTTATTTTCTTGGAATAGCTATTTGACACTTAAACTGAATGTGTTGTTATGGGGATTTCTTTACATTCAATACAACATAATAGCTCCAATAATTGTTTTCTTTATATTTAAAATACCAAGGACAATCAAATTAAGTTTCGTGGATCTACGTTTAATGAGTGATATCTGAGTTTTATATTACCTAACCTCTAATCTATCACATGGAGTCTTTTACGAGCATACTTTTTATCTTTAATTTTGGAATTTTCTTATTTCCATTTTTATGTCATCCACATTATTAATGAAAAATGTTTATTGACTGCAATTTAAATGTTTTACCAAATGTGATAGGCCTATAGCACCTAAAATATATGCAATATGATGTGGCTCAAACGGTTTATAAACTGCTACAACCATATCACTTAATTGCCACGACTAATGATTACAATTTCCTTACAATATAATAAAAGTGTGAACAATAGCTTTTTCATTTTGTACAACAGGTTGTTCATCAATGTTTGTCATAAGATACCGTGCATTCTATGACTACTGCTACTTTCGTCCAATGGGGGTCGCTGTTTCTGCAGTTGCTTCAGTCCTTTCTCTTGACGTGGTTTATGATTTGAACAAAATTGCCACAGATTCGAGATACATGCTGAAATTTGTGAATCTCAAAACTATAATGTAGGTTCATTTTATCAGCTTATATTCACACGAATTTTTCAATGTCTAAAAGTACTCTCTATTTTAATTTGAGATGTATGTGTATTGTTGTGAATTGTTAGATATTACTGCACTGTTTAAGCTAGAAACACAAGCATTTCGCTACACACGCATAAAATATCTGCTAAATATGTGTATGTGACCAATAACATTTTATTTTATTTGGTAAGAGCTAATAAAGCAAAATTATGTACCAAATAGTTGTTTTGCTCATGTATGCCACTTAGACATAGCCTACACTTCACATAATCACAACGCCTGGAATATTCTTAATACTACATATCAAACATATTAGGATCTATTATGATTATTATTATATCTGCAACTTATTTATATTGCATAATAGGTGCAATATGTTGTATACATCTGGCATGAACTGTTAATTTATGAAAATGAAATTCCAGCATTTCACCTAGCTTAAATGGCATCTGTAGGCTAGCTACCACGCGAAGCCATTTAGGCTAGGTGAAATGCTGTTGATGTCAGTTTTATACGAAATATTGCACCTATTATGCAATATAAATAAGTTGCGAATATAATAATCATAATCATAATAGATCCTAATATGTTTGATATGTAGTATTAAGAATATTCCAGACGTTGTGGTTATGTGAAGTGTAGGCTATGTCTAAGTGGCATCCCTGAGCAAGAACAACAACAACCAAGGTCTTTAAAATCCATCATGGATAAAGTATAGGTTAGATTCAGGAGTTCAATTTTATAGCCTACTGATAATTAAATACATTAATGTGTGGATGTACATATATGTTCATAAAAGTTGCCTATATTCTTAAAAATAAAATAAACTATTCCCTTGGCCCAATTTACTCCTTATACTATATAGGTTTACACTGGGAATAAAGCCCTGTTATAACGCAGAGGCCCGAGTTAGGGGCCAGCTAATTCAAAAAAGCTCTGCTGCCCTTGACGTTAAAGATTGAGGTTGTTATCAAAATAAACATGTTTCTCAAATTGACATTGAAGTCACTAAGTTTTTATTAAGATGCATCGAAAGATAAATGACATTACTGTTATTATTATTGTTGGGTTACTTTTCACACTTTTATTTCCATGGTTTTATCTCTGGTCAGATGAGCTGCGAGAAAGACTGTAAAGATAGTAAATCGAACGAAACGCTGGTGGGTATTAATATTATCTCTGTTAATTGACTAGTAGCCTATGACTTTCCAATGAGTAAATACATTATGCTACATTATGCTAAATATAGGCCATGCAGGTGTCTATACACAGTAATTCATCTCACCAGAAGTATTTTTTGTCAGGAGCCTTCAAACCTTGCAAAGGTTGTCATTTTTTGGGGGGTGGCCTAATTGATACATTTGATGCCCATTATATTCAGATATTCAACAGAGATGAATTATTATTTTGAAATGTGGATTGTTATTAGCCAGTATCAAGCTTACATACCAAACCCTTTCACAATAACATTAAATTGTGACTCGGGAGGGTAACCTATCCCTGAGCCTGACGTAAGCACGTATTCCATCACGTAGTAAAATATAAGAAGCTTGGATTTAGCACGTATTTTTCAACCCAACGCTGAATCCATCCGCAACCAGATCACATCCATCGTTTTTTGAAATGTGGTATCTGCTAATTTATTACAGGCGTTAAGTCGGTTATTGCATGTGAAAATACTCTTGATCAGAGCACGGTTACGACCGGTCAGAGGATGGAGACGTAGTCACCGAGCCTTTTCTCTTAGTGGTAGAGGAGGCTGCAGTGCTTCGTTCTTGTGCTCGGCTGTTAGAAAAGGAACGGTGTCTTATCCACCTCTAGTCATTGCGTTTGCATGTTCCGTGCTTTTTTTCTGGAAGGGACTGAAGGCTTGGTGCGTATTCTCTGTCTCTCGCGCTGTGACTCTGTGACTAGGCAAGCAGTTGACGCAAGTTTAGGCTACTTCAAGCAACAGGCGCAGCACCAGTAGTTGCAGTGACAGGTCACTCCCTCTCCGCTGGTGCTATGGTGCTGAAATGGGTGCCGGCATTTATTTTAATCACCTCATTAGAACTGTGTAATCCCGCCTTTCTACGAGGATTGAATGAGAGTCGACTTCAAAGAAATTGGAGCTGGAAGATGGAGTTGTACTTTTATGTTTTGTGAAAATATGTAAAACGTATCTAAAGGGTAAACGTTTGGTTTCAATGAGAAGTAGCTGTCAGACAGTGTTCTGGTGTATTGCGTCTTGCACAAGCATTTCGCTATACTCGCAATAACATCTGCTAATCACGTGTATGTGACCAATAAAATTTGATTTGATATGACACCAAGTGATGGGCAAAAGCTTTCAAGCATTCTATTTCTCTGCTCATGCATCCAAGTCGTGTTGGGTCCCTTCTATAGGTCTCTCTACTTCATCCCTCCCACCACTCCTCTCCCATCTCCACCACACTATAGCCTACCCATCTATCTGTCTCTTGCTTATGTCTAGCGAATGATTCAGAAAAAGATAATGGGCGTAACTAAAATGGGAAAAGGACCATTCACGCTGAGTTGGAACAATAGACAGCAACTCACAATGGACAATGCATAGAGGAGCAGAACTGTTTGGGTTTCTGGACACGTCCACACCAGGCGGGCCTGTGAGGGGGACCAATGACAGATATGTGCAGCTTCCCTCCGAAGCGGTGAGAAAATGTGGTGCGGGACTGACTGGCAGACTGATTACTTGCACATATCAGAGCGTCGTCTCTGCTAGTTGGCTTGTCTCAGGCCACTCAAGCAAAAGTAAAGTCAGTGTTTGGCATAAACTGCTCCGGGGTGGATTGACTCATTGTATAGCTAAAGTGCATCCAGATAGCTCCGGGGTTTTTTTCTCTATGGGATTGGTTCAATATCGTATAGCTGCAGCAAACTCTACACTGCTGCTGCAGAGCTAGAGTTTTTCTATAACTGAAATTCAGTTTGGACATCAGTAAGGCCTATTTTAATGGATTACCCCAAGTTCACGGTATGTAAGTATGCATTAGATTTATTCCAACGGGTTGTCAATCTTATTTCAGTTGGATATAAGATCAATAAACTGTAAACGTTGGTATTGCCTAGGTTATTACCCATTTTTTTGTCATTCTTACAAAAGTATAATAATAATAATAACAAGAATACTACTACTAATAATAACAGCATTATAAATCATATACATCATGATACATTGTTTGTTTTAGTTGCTTATTAAAGTAGACTAAGTTTGAAATGATATATACATTTTGACTTCCACTTAAAAGTAAGAAAACATTAGTAGTATGTCGGCTTTAATACCCTATGTAATGTCATGTCTTAACGGAATCGTCCATTGTGCAGTCCGCGGAGTAATGATGGGGTGAACCGAGTGGCCCCAGCGCTGGCGTTTAAAGCAAACAGTTGTGCGATTGTTAGGAGAGCCTGGGAAAATGTTCAGGGGTCTGGGAGGTGGAGTGTCCTGACGCCAGACCCTCTTGTTAAGAAGACCTCTGTGCGCCCAGACATCATTGTCATGCTAATGAGCGCCTGCACGTTGTTGAACTTGATTTTGACTTCTTTCTTTGCGGCTACATTTTTCTCGGTCACTTGTTTGTGGGAAAATATTCTCTGGAGCTACAGTGTGAAATTAATTAATCAGGCCATTGCAACGGACAACAATAGACCCCAGAGGATCTTGGCAACACACAAAATGCTTGTATTATTTTAGATAAACGTTATTTTACCAAGCCTTAAGGTCACTGGGGAAAATACTAACTGCACACTCTCCGTTTAGATTTTTTGAGGACATTTGTGACCAGTTGAAATACAGATTCTTCTTATGTTATGTGATTATAGGCCTGGACTTGTTTTATTATGAACCTTATTGGTGGATCAAAAGTAAATGCGTTCTAAATGGGCAGAAGTTTTGCAATTGAGTAGTAGCAGGTGTGTGTGTGTGTGTGTGTGTGTGTGTGTGTGTGTGTGTGTGTGTGTGCGTGCGCGCGCGCGTGCGTGCGTGCGTGCGTGTGTGTGTGTGTGTGTGTGTGTGTGTGTGTGTGTGTGTGTGTGTGTGTGTGTGTGTGTGTGTGTGTGTGCGCGCGAGCTCTTCTCTTTCCCTTTACCCACTGGGTGATGTACAGTAGGCTATATCTTGTAACTGTAATTTTCATATTAAAAACCAGAGACTATTTATAAGTAGACTAAGCTTGTTATGCTGCCAGTTCCACTTCAAAAATAGCTATTTTTCTTTAAAAGCTGCTGCTAAAATAGGCTTTTGTCAGCTTCGGGGGAATTTTGTGCTGTGCACCATCTGAAATAGAGCACTTTTTCTGATAATAATATTCTGTCCTTGCATAATTACATCTGTTTATGTATAACACCAACTTGTTGTTTTCTATAGTTGACATTGAATTTGATGGATATCTTCAACAGGCAACAGGTGCTGAAATCAGAGAGAGACTTTCATCCATAAGCAATTGCCTTAAGGTAAATCATTTCCATGCTCTTTTTTGCTATGAGTGTGTCAGCTTTAAACTAGTAACATTGCTTTAGCTGTGATATTTAGGGTTTATACATTTCATAAGGAAGTCGGGAAAGAAACCTGTCATTTTGTATTTTGTCCACCTATGGGAACATTGACATTAGCCATCGCTACCATGCTCTTATTGTATTGATGTGATATTTCCACCGAAAAGTGAAAGGGTGTGAAGGTCAAAAGGTGTGGACAATGTTAAATAAATAGCTATTTTATTCTCTCTATATGCGATAAAGAGAGTTGTAGGCTATGCTATTTAATAGCCCATTGACTCGCCTATATTTATAATAACCTACTCTTCATGCTAGGCTACACATTCATGTGAAGCGAGATACTGATATAAGACTTCTCAAAACTCCCAATCTATCCATAGACCTATGTTATCATTGTATCAATGACAAAGATGTATGGGGTGTGTTTACGATAGTGCACTATTCGTACTTTCAAGTTGAAAGTGCTATCAGCAAAAGCAGCATCAAAGTAAAGGAGGCGGATTCGTTTCAGCTCCAAGGACAGGGCCTCTATAGCCGCGTTCATTCTAACAGCTCTTTTTATACTTTATATTCTAGCTATTTATCTGATTTCCTCTGGGAAAATGGTCTTTAGCACTGTTTCTCACCATATCAATATTTATAACTGTATAGATTTAATTATAGGTGAGAGCAGCAGGTTATTCGCTGATAGGACGAAATAGGCTAAACTCTAGAAAAACTCCTACTTCATCATGACCAATGAATGAGCAATAGACTAGAACACAATATTATAAGTATTAACATTTGAAAAGCCTAGATATTACCGTAACATTATTGATTGAAAATATGGCGCAAAATAGTTTCAATCCTTGTAAAATTAATACAACCTTAATCGACTTACTCCTACTAATGTTAGGCTACTGAATGGGGATGGCATGCACATTATTGAAATAATAGGGGACGTGTAAGGCACTGTAGAAAATAGTTTCATTTATAAAGGTATATATCCTACCAGAACTTCATAGTCATAGGCTACAGTATAGGCCAAGGTTACTGAACTCTTAACCTACGAGTTCCGGAGTTTGCTGGTTTTCTGTTCTACCTGATAATTAATTGCTCACACCTTGTGTCCCAGGTCTAAATCAGTCTCTGATTAGAGGGGGAAATGAAAAAAATTCAGTGGAACTGCCTTCTAGATCCAGAGTTGAGTTTGAGAGGTGTAGGGTATGCCATGTGGACAGTGCGCCTATGATGGAACCTTATAAAACAGGACATGACGCAGGGAGGGGGCGTGTCTGGTAGTCCATATGAATTCACTTGACATTGTTTACTTATATGTCTACTGTATATGTCTACTACTCGTCACCTGTACAGAATTAGGAAGGTAAGACAAAAAACAAAAACAAAGATGGGATATGAAACTATTGTCACAACGCTCATTAAAGGTTTATCTGACATTTACAGATGCAAATATTGCTTCTAAAGGTTTAGAATGACTAAATAAGGCCACCAAGCCATAAGACTGCTAAATAGTTAGTTAAATTGTTAACCAAATAGCTACCGGGACTATCTGCATTGACCTCTTTTGCACTAACCTTTTTTCACTGTTTAGTATCTATCCTGTTGCCTAGTCACTTTATTCATAGTTATATGTACATATCTACCTCAATTACCTCGTACCCCTGCACATCGACTCAGTACTCTTACCCGTGTATAGCCAAGTTATCATTACTTATTGTGTATCTATTATTACTTGTATTATTACGTGCTATACCATATTATTATTTCCACATTTTCTTTCCCTCTTCATTGCTGGGAGGGGCCGGGCCGTCAGTAACCATTTAACTGTTAGTCTACACCTGTTGTTTACGAAGCATGTGACGAATACAATTCCATTGTTTGATTACATGACAATTATAATACACACACTCGAGAAAACAAATTTGACCATTTGTCATCCATTTACCATTGTCCTTAATTCCCCGATAGTTTTAGGTATCATGTTAGTCACATTACTCATCTTGTTTAAGAAAGGCGATTCATAAGCCTATCTTCACTGGTGAACAGGCTTCGATCTATTTGCTCATGTCTTTAAAAAATTCCACTGAAACTACGATCTCATCTAGTGGGGTTGCATTGTTTCTTTGGTTATTAGGCCTATGACTTTTAAACATATTTACAAAAATATCTGAGAAACTACAACTCATGCAAAAAAACAGATTTAATCAGAATATCCCAAATAATAAAAAACCGAGCGCGCGAGCTATCATTGGCTAAAGTCAGCGCCTGTCCATCATATTCATCAGTGTCATGAGGTGAGGAGTATGTAATGGGTGTCATGAATATTTGCTTTTTGTGAGGAGAGGAGGTAAGGTCTGTCCCGGTATAGGCCTAATTTACGTTAGCGAGGAAGGTCATCTGATTGCGTATGGGCTTATAGGTTATGGAGCCAAATAGCATCACGTAGCCTACAAAATGTCCCATTTTGTTTTACAGAAATATTAGGATAGGCACCAATTTCTACTGTGAATTAGGAACCGTGTTTCTGTCTGTCCCTCTCTCTCTCTCTCTCTCTCTCTCCCTCTCTCTCTCTTTGTGTGTGTGTGTGTGTGTATGTGTGTGTATGTGTGTGTGTGTGTGTGTGTGTGTGTGTGTGTGTGTGTGTGTGTGTGTGTGTGTGTGTGTGTGTGTGTGTGTGTGTGTGTGTGTGTGTGTGTGTGTGTGTGTGTGTGTGTGCGTGCGTGCGGGCGTGTGTGGTGTAGGAGTTAATATAATTTATACTTAGGCCAATTACCCACTAAAGATAATTATCTGCAACAGATCTATTTAGATAGGCGAGTCGGTTAGATAACATTCCTACGGTGAGAGATTCATTTTGTAGCCTGTTAATGTATTTTCTCAGTTTACTATACGTAATAATGTAGTAACTAGTTTATTTCACACCATTCATTACATGTAAAGGTATTTTATATATTTACTGATGTTTTTGTGAATATTTAAATCATTAAATGTTTTCATGAACTTCTGCATAGTAGATTGCTATGTATAACAATGTCTATGCTCACATTTATTAATAGCATGTAGACCTATACCACAAGAACCATTAGGGTACATTATGGTGACTAAGAAATATGAAGTGACTTTAGGCTATATATATATATATATATATATATATATATATGCGAAAATATTTAGCCTAACAACACATCATTGTGAAAATACAGGAATTGTTCCCTAAACATGGCTACATGATAAGTTTACTCTAATGATATTTTAACTTTCCAATTATAAAACGAAGAGAAATGTTTCAGGGTAGATTGATGACAGGGGTAGTATCCCCTGACAGAAAACGTTGGGTTTTCGAATGCGTGAATAAAAATCTAATTTCGGTAACAGTAGGCCTAATAATGCATAAAGCTTTGTAGCCTATGCATTATGAAATTTCACATGACATTTACATTGTCATGTAATTAGATAAGGTATTGGTTTCCCTTACCGTCACACATAAGATGGCTTCAAGGTTTAAAGTAACATTTCATGTGTAATATCAATAGTGGGAAATTGGTTGGCTTTAGGCTAAGGTGTCGCCTCAAAATATTAAAATCGATAGATATTTACTATTTAAATAGCCTACACACTATTATTCATCTGAATGAAACAAGGTTGTACAGTAACTTCAGCCTTGTTCCATGTACAAGAGACTCGTTATAATGTTTTGTAATTTTGATCCAGTGAAATGGTTCATTCCATTGTCTGGTCTCCGTTTTACACCTCACATATGGGAAATTCCATTTTCTCATGAATAGGGGATGTCTCGGCAGAAGAGTCAAACATCGTCCATTGGTGGCCTATTAGCATACTATTTTATGAGTAATATTTAGTAATAACAGTAGTAACAATTGCACTTTCACTTAATACACTTTCACTTCATTGATAGACCTATATTTATTTTGTAAATGTAATTATTGTGTGTGTGCGTGAGAGTGTGTCAGTGTGTGTGTGTGGAGGAGGGAGGATGCAGTATGTGTGTGTGTGTGTGTGTGTGTGTGTATGTGTGTGTGTGTGTGTGTGTGTGTGTGTGTGTGTGTGTGTGTGTGTGTGTGTGTGTGTGTGTGTGTGTGTGAGAGAGAGAGAGAGAGAGAGAGAGTGTGTGAGTGTGGCTGTTTGTGCGCGCGTGCGCGTGCGCGTGCGCGTGCGCGTACGTGGGTGCGTGGGACATTTTTATCTCGAAGTTGTAACCATGTAAACTAGGTGGTTATTCATAACGGATTACTAAGACTATGAAGTAGGCCTACTCTCTGCAGGCCAACTATGAAATCATCTCTCATAAACGCAAATACACACCGCTCAATATATATATATATTTTAGGTCTAATTAATTTCAATCTTAATATTAAATTCATGAATTGAGGAATTAACATAAAGGCCCTATTTCATATAGCTTACCATTTTAACTACAATGACAGCTATCAGCTTAACTGATTTAAGTGCACATTGTGTGTGATGATTTATGTAAAGCATGTAACCAGTAGGCTAAAAGGGCAGTAATTTCGTGGTATTAGATTATTATTCAAAAACATAAATTATGTTTATTTGGCTCCAAATACTCCAAAGTTGGTAAAATGATGTTGTACATTATGAAAAATTATATATGATTAAGAAACGATTAATAACATTTTCAGTCTTTATTACACATGTATACAAAAAAAATGCACGGCCTATGTCTTCAACTCTGTAACAAGATGCAATAGGCCTATATGTCTATTATGTCGTTATAGTAGTGAGCGTTGCCTATAAACTCGAGCGACATATAGGCTTTCTTATCCATATTCAACAAGAATGGGTGTGGCAAAGCAGTATGGTCACCTCCGTAGCGGAAAGTGACATAGGCCTTATGATGTTATTGAATGGCAACTCGTTGTCAATGGATATTCATGATCATGTGTATCTGTTTGCAAAGCTGTTCCTACCTCGAATAATCAGATGAAAGTACACTTGTGGGTTGACCTCATTCGCAAATAGGCGTAAGTATTCTCTCTGCCTTGTACAATAATAACATAGTAATATTTCAGCATTGGCGTTAGTCATTTAGGTTTTTACATGGCAACAGGAGCTACATATTGGCCTAGTTTGTTAAGATATTATTTTTTTAAGTAATTTATTTGAGGGGAATTATTATTTGTGTTAAAGTATTGATTTTTAGCCAGCTTTAGCCTTTAGGCTTATTCAGTGAGCTGCAATGCATCAAAGATACAATCGTTATTTTTTCACTGATGCCTGTGCACCGTGAACCGGAGAGGGAAGTTATATGCCATTATGGACTCTGAGGCTATTGCAGAGCGCTTGGTCACGGCCGTGTCCACCACAGTGTCCCAGAGTTTCTCAGCCATGTGTGTCAATGCATGCCTAATGCTGGTGACATCACATTTCTATAGGCCGTGTGACCCCCGTGGCCTGTGCGAGTTTCTCCCTTCTCCAGCCAAGCTCCCGGTGCCTCTGACCATGACAGTTGCGTCGTTTTCTCTTCTCCTCGTTTTGTGGTATCTCTCGGTGCATTTCTCGATAATGTGTTATGACCGGTATGCATAGTGCTCCCGGAGACAGTGTGAGTAAAAGGCTTTGTTTGATGAATGTACCGGCAACGTATGGAACATATTTTGACGCTTGTGTGGATCCGTGGCTCTCACTCTACTGACCAAATAGCTTTCTATCAGGAGTTTAATAGGAATTCATGACTTGCTTGTTTGCCTATTTGAGCCGTTATGATTTTTTAATGTAAGCCTTTAGTGTACCATTTGATTACAAAAGCTGAATCCCTACAACGGAAGGACTGTAATTATCATGATTTAAATGTGAGTATTACATATTTTGGGGAATCATTTATATGCCTTGTCTAGTGGTCTGTGTTGTTTTGGGTGTCAGAAGTGGCTTTGTGTTCTTCATCAAATCATCAACAAGACAATGTTGTAAATGAAAAACAGTCTGAATAGAGTCTGTAGACTATGTGTAGAAATCAAGAGTTATGTTTTTGATTAAAACATCATCAATAATATTTTGCTCCTTCGTCATATATAACAAAGTATTTATATGAGTTTTTGTTTATTTGTATCAGTTGTTGTTGAATATTTTCAGATATTATCAATAGGTTTCCATCTATTTTATTGAATTTGATTGAATCCAGGGCCAATGCCCGATTATAGCCTATAATGCATGGCCTTTTATTCCATTCTACTCCGTATCCATTCCAGAGCAAATTGTAAACACTATGTGCTTTTACTGAAGTTCATTGCAAGATGATCTGAACTCTCTATCAACGATGTTGACATTTACTTGTATAGTCGTTATAGCAGGCTGTAGCTCATGTTGTTATAGTTTGTCATGCTTTAAACCCATTTATTTCTTAATTTAATAAATATTGAAGCTAGTCTGGTTTGAATGGGTCGATTGGAGCTGCCATTTAAAACACAAGTATACTGTGGTTGTTTGGGGTGCATTACGATATTAAAGGGATATTGTGGAAGCAGTGTTACTTTTGTTACCCATCCCTGACATTTTTGTTGCAGACTTGGCACTGTCTATATGGTGTTGATATGGCTTGGCATTGGTGAGGAAAAAGTTTGGTTTGTGAAGGACTTGTAGGCTGCTAGGCTACAGTACTGGGCCTATATAACTAAGAACAAGTGATTGAACTTGAGGTGGTAGTTTTGAAAGCATGTGCATATAGGGAAGCTTTTTATTTGATGACTTGTAGTTTACACATGATACTATTGTGTATACACTATCCGCCATGTGCTCATTTCATCTTCTTCAGAGCGTTTTAACATTACAATCAGACGTATAACATGCATGCATTGCAGGGTCGTATCATAAGTATAATCAATATGTATTCAAATGTGTCATAAATACATAATACATCCTGGTATATATAAGCACGCTCTTGAAATCGTGCCCCATAGCTTATTACGCACGCACGCTTGCAAGTGCGTAAGTGCGTGTGTGTGTCTGTGTGTGTTTGATAGCAAGAGCTCGAGCCTGCATACAAGCGAATGTAATGGCACCATGTGACCACAACAGAAGCACTAAAGCAGCACCCGGCACGCGGCGGTCCCTTTAAGAGACGTGGGTTAGTTTCTCTCTTTGGTTATCTAGCTGAATGAGTTTATGTGATATCATAAAGCTAGAGAACCGAATGTATAAACTAATTCTTCAGACTTCAGGAACCGCCAATGGAGCGCGGCAAATCTGGACCAGGGTCTGTCGGAGAAAGACAGCGAGCCCTGGAACTGAGATTAGGTTGTGCCCGCCGAAAGCACCGTAAAACGCAGCGGTGGACGTTCCGGTGAACCAGTGGGCTATAGATGGAATAAATGTTGGCTCAAATCGGATTTATAACCCCAAATGGCATTACGAGGAAATGTATGGGGAGACAGTGGTCAGAATCGCAACATCGTTTCAGCCGGAGAATGGAGATAGCCTCCATTCAAAAACACAGTGATGTGGGGTGGTCGTGACAGTGGTACCCGGAATCTATAGATGCGGATAATGTTGCCTAATGAGGATTAATTGAAGGGACTTGCAGTGGCATATACATTTTGCATGATGTTTAGGCTATTTCATTAATTATGTAGGCCTCATTGGGGTTCGATGTTTGACCCGGAGGTGAGAAGAAACGTTTATCGACATAACTGTTTCAACTGATTGGTCTGTTCTAGTGAGTCACGTGCACTGCGGGCTGCTATCAAGCTATATGGAATATAACAATCAGACATAAGACCCATATGGCAGGCCTGTAGCTACAGTATGTTGGCAAGCTGCTGTGCCTCGCCCAGATCAGAGAGCAATGTGTTTGCATGCGCTTTTTATTTTGTCTCTAAAAGTTGATAATAGGGGGCCACAGTGGAATGTCTAGCCATATAAAATAGTTTATTTTAATTTCAACCAACAGGAATGAGGTTATTGAGGCAGTGGTACTGCTGCTGGAACTGCTGTTGGGGGAGGCTAACATATTGCCAAGCAGTACCATCATCACCAGCATATGTTTGTGCATATAGCAGGTTTGTTCAAGTTAGTTGGCCTATGTCAAATGGGACATTGTAGTTATTTGTATCATCATAACATGGTCTTGTGTATAACGCTGTCATTAGAACAAGCCAGAGACTTTAGAGGTGAAAACAAAATGTCAGTGTACTGTGTGCCTTGCTCCCAGGCATAGCCTCTAGCCCTAAAGAAAGCCTACAGACAGATACATAATACACAATGATGATGATGACTCATAAGTAGATCTACTCAAACCACCATACACAGGGCAGTCCAATCAGAATGTTCTAGGAGGTGTGGAGAGAAAGAGCGGCACATAAATGTGTGTTAATATGGCCGTATAAAGCTAAAGCTTCCTTTATCATTGGGTAACTCCCTGTACTTTGAGTTGTGTGTGATTTGCTTTAGCCATATACCTTAACAGGCTGGCAACTGTCACTGACAGCTGTTTATCTGATTAAAGATCATAATGACAGAGAGGCCTGCACAGAGGTAAATACACTGAGGACTATATCATTGACAGGCAGGCTGTGGGTGCTCTCCGGACTTGAAACGTGGACCGCTGAGTGAATTCAAGGCGATTGTGAGGGCGAGATAAGGCCTGCATGGTTGGCTGGGTGGTGAGAGATGACCCGATTGCAGGGCCTGTTTATGCCAACCTGTTTTGGATGGACAAGTGTCCATCTATCTCACTGATACTCTATCCAGTCCAGTCCCATGCACTCTCTGGTCGTGAGATGGGATTTACTTTTGGATTTACTGTTGAATTTTAAACAAGCTAACTACATCGACTGTGGTTCATTCACTCCTAGTCCCCATGTACAGGGGTGGCGAGGAGAGAAGACAGAGGGGACTGCACCACAGGTCAGAGTGATATAGCTAGGCCTGCCTGCCTGGCCTAGCTTGCTGCAGTATACCTAGGGCTTGGCTCAGCGTTCGGCCGGAGAGTAATCTAGGATACTCCAGGATGTTTTACTGGCCATTGTTTATGAGGCCATGGGGGCTGTTCATGAAGGTTGTATAGGCCCAGATTGGAACTATATTTTGGACATTGCGTGCCTCAGTGTAATTGACTTGTGACTGTCTGATTTAGCCTCACTATGTTGACATGTTTACGCACTATGTTCAGATTAGGATAGACTGATCTGTGCATTTTGTAGATTAGAATATATTGTGGGAGCCTTTTGCTATGGTTCATCCACTGTTCACTATTCCACATATGAGCAAAGGTGGCAAAACAATATAAGCAAGGCACAAGCCCTGTTTTTTTTTATCTCTCTGCATTATAAGCCTATATTCAAGCTTTATGACTACGTAATTTACAGAGAGATTGTTACATTGCTGGCTGATGCAACATCTTGTCAATTTAGGAGGTTTAGACTCCGATTTTAGGTATGATTTCTTTGTCTGTAATATTGCACATTTGAGAACACTATTTCCGCCTAACAAATGGTAGCCTATAAAATAAGCCATCTATTCCAATGTGTATGAGTATATTATAAATCACTCAGCGGCATACCACTCCGGATACAACCCAACTCATCACCATAACATTTAATCCCATATTTTCCTCTTATCAGTTTAATACTATTTCCTTCCTGCTTCCAGCCCTACATACTCATCTGATCTGGTGATGGAGGCCCTAGTAGTCTTTGATTCAAGGCCTACCTAACCTGTACTGCGCCACCTACAGCCAAATCATAGTGACTTTTCATGTAGTGTTGAGGCCTAATAAATTAGGGATCTAGGCAGGTCCCTTTGAGATTGAAATGCAGTGTGTGGTGTGTGTGTCTGAGACATGGCTACCCGTTTTCCCACAGTGATATGTATCTGTCTGGTCTGTCTGCCTGGCTGCCACCAGGGCCCCCAGCAGATGGAGGCTTGTCTCTGTCTCAGCACCTGGCATAAGCAGCCAAAACACCATTGTATTTTTTATACAATCACTTGTTTTTGAATCTAGATGAAAATACATTTTTACTGCCCCAAATCCATGCTGCATTTCATTACACTGGAGAAACAAAAAGTAGACAAGAGGGTTTCAGACAAAATGTTAGATGGAGACGAAGATGGTTGTGTGTACATGCTGTGCATTTCTAACCAAACTGTCATGTCAGTCTCTGTTGTGGAGGGGCAATTTGGCTATTGCATTTTGTCTGTCTGTGTGCAGCCTTACAGGACATTGATAACACAATTAATTTGGTGTGGCCAGTATCTTGCTGTATGTGTGTTTACTTTCTGCAGAAATATATTTTTATTAATTTTATTTAAGCTTTATTTAACTAGGCAAGGCAGTTCAGAACAAATTCTTATTTACAATGACGGCCTACCCCAGCCAAACCCGGACGAGGCTGGGCCAATTGTGTGCCACCATATGGGAGCCCGAATGGCGATGACTGTTTTTCAATGTAAGTATGCGCCATACATTGTATGCTCTATCATATTTAGAGTGTGGTACCATTGTTTTAGGTTTACATTAGGATGTACAGCCATGTTGCCATCTTGAAATAACCTCTTATTGTGTAGATACTATCAGTAGGCCTATAGTGCTATCATACATGCTATAGTGTTATTCAACCGGGGGTCCATGGCCCCCATGGGTCCAAGGAGGTACTGCAGGGGGTCTGCAATTTTTTTGGGGGGGGGGGGGGGGGGGGGGCTGGGAAACGTATTTTTTATTTAAATGTTTTTATGAATATTGCTAGCAACAACAATATATATATATAATAACATACCTACAGTAGAAAAGAGGAGAATAACTTCTTTCTAATGATGTCAACTTTATTTCTCAACTCCTATAATGGGTCAATTATACTCATGTTCATAGGTTAGTAGATATGCCCATAGTGCTTCATTGTTTGCATAACAATGTCTGTGTCATAGTTGTGCAAATAAGTCCTGTATTGTTCTGGTTCCTTCTCTCTCCACTGTATGCAAAAAAAGGATCCATTCTGTATACAAATGTTTGAATTGTTTTTAACACTACCTATTGTCTGTAATCCCCAACTCCCTGATGAGCTGTCAGAGGATCAAATTAGAAAAACAGGAAACTGCTTATTTTTGTATAGTAACTGAATTCCCTGAAACGTGTCCCTTTGACTTATGCTTCTTATTGCTACCCTCAAACCCTTGCACTGTAAGGCTACTCTGTGTCCATACCCTTCATGACCTGAGCATCATCTTTACCCTGTGCTGTAGGCCTACATCAAGGAAGCAATGCAATTTAGCACAAGCACAGCTGATCATTTATATTATTGTTGTTAAGCTTATTATGAATATTATTGTTATTATTATTATTGTTATTATTATTATTGTTATTATTATTATTGTTATTATTATTCATTATGCCCCTTTTTCATTGTGTGCACTGTTGATTGACACCAGCCTGAGGTTCACATTGATGCTGTCTTGAATTTACAAACTCAATGTCTATTTTTGTTTTCACCTCAAGAAGCAAATGGCCTATTATCTTTCTCTCTAAACTTACGAATTCTGAGTTTGGTAGCTTAGCAACAGCCTCTGACCCATGTAACGAAATGAAGAAAAAAATGAAAGTCTGATATGCGGGTTCTACTCACATTGCTAAAGATGATGCCGAACATTTCGAGTGGCGGCACAATGTTTGAAAGCTGGGTGCATTGTTATCTTTCAGAATTTTATGTTTGATTCACAAAAAGAACGAACACTATTGCATGTGTGTGAGTGTGTGTGTGTGTGTGTGGAACTTGAAGATGACCATTATTTTAATATCTATGCCAGGGACTTGCCTATACTGCCTAAACTCAAATGCATATTGAAACGAAGCCTATATACGCCATATTTCACACATTACTGTACATAGACCTGATACTACATTTTCATTTACTATTTGCAATCACACTATGAAATCGGAAACGTAGGTTATTATAATATGTTTACTGGTACGGCACAATTGATGACACTTGGGTCTATTTTAGGTCCGTGTTTTCAGGAAAACGTATAGCACATCTGACCTGCTGTACAAAAATATAAGGATAGAACATTTCTCTTTGTGATTGAACAGGCTACTGTAAATGTGAGCATCCATTTTAGTATTCCCATCACAATGTAATGTGTTCTGTGTTGCACGCCTGTGGGCGAGCGCGCTCTCGACAGAAATACGCGCGTGTCTATGATAGAGGAACGTTAAGTAACCGAAAGTTTGGAACACGCACGTCAACTTGGTTTCATTTTTAACACAGCATTATCGCATCGTTCGTTATCAGTTCTGAGATTACTTCATCATGGCTGATTGGAAGTTAGTACTTTTTGTAATGTTTATTGAGACCCATCCACACTCGCATGACCTGATAAAGAATGCATTGAATAGGCCTATTTTAACACACTTTAACATTTCAGTTGCTTGTGTGTTCAAAGGTATGAGTGAATTAATGACTTTCCCCAAAATATATACAACATCTTGTGACAGTAGTAAAAAATGTACTCAAGCAAATAGTGTATATTTTGAAGTAACTCTTCTTCTAATTTATATATTTGGAGTTCTTTCAACTCTATTTTGATTTCTGTAAAATCATTGACATTTCTTGTTTTTCTCGCCACAATAGCGTTTTGTGTCGCATTATGCTTTAGTTATATTGCTTTCTTCTGATCGTCGATTTTGCCAAATATAATTCGGTATTTCCATCATGAGATTTACATGTTTTAACAAACAACTAAATGCTTTAATTAAACGGAGAATCTCGTTGTTACCAAATGTAACACATGCATTTGGTTATTTGATTACATTTTATTTAAGTAGCCTAATGGAAGACAATTGTAAGGTTATTTTGTAAACGTGAAATATGTTTGATTATTTTGTTCTGAGAATAATAACAGTTTTTTATTAATACTATTATTTGATTTGATTTGATTAATATTACATGAACACAATAGTATTGTGAATATATTATATTTGGTAATACTAGGCTAGAACAAAGCAGTGGAGATGATTACTGGTCCTGCATGTAAAATTGAGGCTACATTGACATGGAAACACCACAGTTATTAAGCATCATGTGTTCATAGAGATGCCCTCTATGGCTACTCATGGAGTATTGAGTCCATGTTCCAGAGGTAGGTCATCTGATGACTGAAGGCTCGGTGTCATTAAGCAGTGTGTGTGTGTGTGTGTGTATTACACAGTAACAAACCCATGTTGCACTATGGAGGAGTAGTGAGGGGGTTGGGATCGCAGGGCACCAGAGGCATTCTATTATATGGGTTTAATCCCAATGTTCTGACTCCAGTACTGCTACCCCAAGGCCTGAGAATATGCCTGCTGTAGCATACAACAAAACTACAGAAGCAATTTGACTACGATGCATAATTCACCATATTTTTGCCACACATATCAACTGAATTCAGGATCCAGGACCTCGGGCAGAAACATCTTCTTTAGCCAGGAAAATAAAAAATAAAATACAGAACAGAAAGAGATTGAGAGAGAGAGAGAGAACAGTAGCTTGTGTGGGAATGGGCTAGAAAGAACAGGTGAGAGTTCTACCAGCCTCTTAAGCACGAAGAGTGTAGCCACAATACTATTTTAACATTCATAATGGGTTTTTTTGGTGGTTGGGGGAAGGGGGTGAACACTTTTGTCTATTCTGAAGAGACTCTGTACATCTCATTCATGTGCAAATGAACCGACACAACATTTGGGAACATTTAATACTGTGTCAGAAAACGTATCTCAGAAACAATAACAAAAAAGGTACTTTGTATTCTTATCAAATCCTGTAGGGAAAGGCTGTGTGTATTAGTAATGATACCGTATAGCAGAGATTGAACACACCAGATCATAGGCTTCTTAGACCCATGGAGGCTGAGGATGTTAAAGACTGTAGACCCAAAGTAACTCCTACACTCTCCGAAAAAGGGTTCCAAAAGGTTTTTGCGGCTGTCCCCATAGTATAACCTTTTTTTGGTTCCAGGTTGAACTCTTTTGGGTTTTATGTATGTATAACCCTCTGTGGAAAGGGCTTCTACATGGCACACAAAAGGGTTCTACCTGAAGCAAAAGGGGATCTTCAAAAGGTTTTCCTATGGGGACAGCCAAATAACCCTTTTTGTTTCTAGATAGCAAGTTCAACTGTATAAGTTAGGCCTGAGTCTGAGGTCCAAAACAATTTTTGTATTCTCTGATTACAAATTAATTTAGTCTTGGATAACTTTTGTTTGACCATCATCTTCCCATGAGTTGAGTGAGGCGGCAGGGTAGCCTAGTGGTTAGAGCATTGGACTAGTAACCGGAAGTTCAAATACCTGAGCTGACAAGGTACAAATATGTTGTTCTGCCCCTGAACAGGCAGTTAACCCACTGTTCTTAGGCCGTCATTGAAAATTAGAATTTTTCTTAACTGACTTGCCTAGTTAAATAAAGGTCAAAAAATAAAAAACAGGCCCACTCACTGATTCATCCCTTGCATGTACATGTGCATTTTACACTTCAATTTCTCTACCCTCTCTCACGTTTACCCCTCTTTTAAATGGTCTGATCCAATTTGTCAGATTGTTGGGCTTTGGCAGAGGTGTAGGGTGGCCTGGTTGTGTAATCTATATTTTAATTCCATTGTCCATGATTCTTATCCCTTTAAGATACTTTAGGGACGTTGGCACAGTGTGTGTGCAAGGTGTGCTCATGTGGAATGGCTGTGAGGGTGGCTAAGTCCCTCACCCCTCTAATTCCCCCACTGCCACCCCCCTCTCCTCTTCCTCTCAGTCCAAGCCAGGCCCCCCCTCCCCCCAAAACCCTCTCCCTAACCCACTCCAGGTATACACCCCCACACACCCGCCTCTCTCTGTCCCTAACAGCACAATCTCAAGTCAGAGTTCAATGGCACTTCTTTCTTTCCTTTTTTCCCCTCTCTCTCTCTCTCTCTCTCTCTCTCTCTCTCTCTCTCTCTCTCTCTCTCTCTCCCTCTCTCTCCCTCTCTCTCTCTCTCTCTCTCTCTCTCTCTCTCCCTCTCTCTCTGTCTCTCTCTCTCTCTCTCTCTGTTTTTTTTTCTACTCTAGTGAAGTTTTGCAATACATGGGGTTTTGCCACCTCCCTCCCAATGTGAACTTTAGCTGCAATTCTCCAGGCACACATGCATTGTGAAACACAGATTGAAAAAGAAATGAGTAATTTTTTCAGCGCTTACAATTCTGTGGCTGCCTCTCCCTTTCTCCCACGCTGGGCTCAGCCTCTATGAGTGGCGGTGCAGTCGCTCCGAGATGTGATCGAATAGTGTGAGTTTTTCCTCTGTGATGATTGTAAAAGCGATGTGGCGTTTCATTGGTGAAAACAAAAGTAATGAACTCCCTCAGCAGATCTCTGTGAGGCTCTATATCATATTACAAAACATTTAATTATTTTACACCTTACCAGAGACATGCCTGCTGTAATATACAGTTGAAGTTGGAAGTTTACAGACTCTTAGGTTGGAGTCATTAAAACTAGTTTTTCAACCACTCCAGAAATTTCTTGTTAACAAACTATAGTTTTGGCAAGTTGATTAGGACATCTACTTTGTGCATGACACAACACATTTTTCCACCAATTGTTTACAGACAGATTATTTCTCTTATAATTCACTGTATCATAATTCCTGTGGGTCAGGTGTTTACATACACTAAGTTGACTGTGCCTTTAAACAGCTTGGAACATTCCAGAAAATGTCATGGCTTTAGAAGCTTCTGATAGGCTAATTGACAATGATTTGGGATTTCTATGTTTCGGCCTAGTATGGTTCTCAATCAGAGGCAGGTGTCATTAGTTGTCTCTGATTGAGAATCATACTTAGGTAGCCTGGGTTGCACTGTTTGTTTGTGGGTGATTGTCTATGTTGATGGCTTGTTTCAGCGCAGCTCGCATTGGCGTCACGGTTGTTATTTTGTTTACTGTTTTTGTATAGTGTTTCAGTGTTCAGTGTTTTCTTTATTAAAATTCATGATGAACACGTATCACGCCGCATTTTGGTCCTCCGATCCTTCTCGCCTCTCCTCTTCAGATGAAGAGGAGGACGACCGTGACAAAGTACTTTGGTGCGAAAAGTGCAAATCAATTCCAGAACAACAGCAAAGGACCTTGTGAAGATGCTGGAGGAAACCGGTACAAAAGTATCTATATCCACAGTAAAACAAGTCCTATATCGACATAACCTGATAGGCCGCTCGGCAAGGAAGAAGCCACTGCTCCAAAACCACCATAAAAAAGCCGGACTACGGTTTGCAACTGCACATGGCGACAAAGATTGTACTTTTTGGAGTAATGTCCTCTGGTCTGAAGAATCAAAAATATAACTGTTTGGTCATAATGACCATTGTTATGTTTGGAGGAAAAAAGGAGGAGGCTTGCAAGCCGAAGAATACCATCCCAACCGTGAAGCACGGTGGTGACAGCATCATGTTGTGGGGGTGATTCGCTGCAGGAGGGACTGGTGCACTTCACAAAATAGATGGCATCATGAGGTGAATGTGGATATATTGAAGCAATGTCTCAAGACATCAGTAAGGAAGTTAAAGCTTGGTCGCAAATGGGTCTTCCAAATGGACAATAACCCCAAGTATACTTCCAAAGTTATGGCAAGGACAACAAAGTCAAGGTATTGGTGTGGCCATCACAAAGCCCTGACCTCAATCCCACAGAAATGTTGTGGGCAGAACTGAGAAAGCGTGTGCGAGCAAGGAGACCTACAAACCTGACTCAGTTACACCAGCTCTGTCCGGAGGAATGGGCCCAAAAGTCACCTAACTTATTGTGGGAAGTTTGTGGAAGGCTACCTGAAACGTTTTGACCCACGTTAAACTTATTAAAGGCAATGCTACCAAATACTAATTGAGTGTATGTAAACTTCTGATCCACTGGGAATGTGATGAAAGGAACAAAAGCAGAAATAAATCATTCTCTCTACTATTATTCTGACATTTCACATTCTTAAAATAAAGTGGTGATCCTAACTGACCTAAGACAGGGAATTTTTACTAGGAGTAAATGTAAGTAATTGTGAAAAACTGAGTTTAAATGTATTTGGCTAAGGTGTATGTAAACGTCCTACTTCAACTGTACACATATCATGGCTAATATCTTGATTTGAGATGATGGTCCGTGTGAGGCGCATTTTGTGAGAGGGTTTGTAGAGGTGCTCGAGGGAAACTGGTTCGCTTCTGACCTTGAAATGTAAAGATTCAGTTTTGCATAATGCTCCAATGTACCAATGCATGTTTATAAATGTTTATAAATAGGACCAGTCACTTATGTGACTCACTCTATATACTTCTCCCCTGTTTGTCTCCTAGTGTCGAATGATAGCCCTGAGATTAGCCCCAGCATGCTAACAACTATAACAGGTCAGTGAATGGCAGGGAGCCACTGAGCACAGCTAACCCTCCTTGAAAAAAACTAAGTAGACGGAGAGGCAGGAGTGATGGAGCTCGTCCACAGAGAAGGGAAGTTCTTCATCAGAGGAAAGATAAATAGCTTTTTTCCTCCAAGCCCAAGCAACATTTTTTGACATGGGCCTGGGTTCTCTATCAGCGTTACCCAGAGGAAGCCTTGCATTTGAGAATCAGATGCAGAAGAGCAAGGTTTTCTGAGCCTGTGGCTATCCTCCATACGATTCAACCACCTCTCAACCTCGCTCTGCTGCCACAACTCAGTGGAGCTGCCCGTGTAATAGCATATTGAGTCAATATCATATTTGCAAAGTAGATGGATCGATCAAGACCTGCTTTGGTTTAGAAGATAGGCAAATCTTCTGGGCATTTGAAATAGAGACATGACAATTCAGTAAATCAAATATTCACATCAATATGTATTGATAGCTACAATTAGCATTGCTAGCCTACAGCCGTGCAATAACATGTGCACGTTGCCCTAATTGCCTTATATAACCTTTTCCTGCACATACCTGTATGTCGCTTTGTTATAGTTGTACATAGGAAGAAGAGTAGGCCAATGATTTGTGATTTTACACAGCAGCATTTCCACACCCGACCACTCTCGCTTATGTTTATGGATAAGCTCCAGGATGGAAGAGGTAATCCTCTCATTTACAGTGCCTCAGATTCGGTCCACCCTATCTCCTCCTCCCCTCCATCCCTCCACCCCCCAAACCCAATTCAGCCCTACTCCACATCGTCATGGCATGTTGGACAGAGAAGATGGAGTCCTTTCTGGTTCTGTGGAGAAGAAGAACCCCCCTCTCACTCTGAGCACTTATTTGTACTTCCACAACACACTCAGACCATCAGCAGGTAGAGACAGCCTGATATGCCCACTGGCACTCCCTAACAGCAACCTGAAGTCCTCCTCCAATGTTGCTAACCTGTCATTTTTGGTTGTACGGTGAATTCCACAATTCCACTGTTTTAGACAAAGTCATTTATCCTATTTTGTTACTGTTACTCAGAGGTAGATTTGTGACGGTATCCCAAACAAATATTGCATGTGTTATGGGTAGAATGTGATTGATCTGAGGTTTAGCAATAACAGCTAATCTCAAATACCCATGGTTCTCAAGGTTAGCATCCGCTTGAAAGCATTCTGTTTGCAGAACATTTCCTCCAAGCTGTACAGATTTGTATGCATAAACTGCTCTGCTGGGCTGTTCTTAAAAGTTGATTTAAATTATAGCCTCTGCATTATACGGCTTGATAGGAAATAAATCTCTTCAAATGAATTCAGTGAATGGAGGGAGGCGAGGGCGGGGGAGCTGGGGACTATGTGGGGAGCAGTGGCGTATGTTAACATAGACTTTCATTTATCTGCAGTGGGGCTGGTTGCTGCTGAGTGAGGGAGGGGGAGAGCGAGAGAGAAAGAGTGTGTGTGTGAGAGAGAGAAAAGAAAAGCATGGCTAATGGCCGTAAGGAGACATATCAGTGGCTGGCGGTGGGTGTGGAGAGTTGCGGATGATCATGGAACTCTAGTTCAGTGACTGAGGAACATGTAGAATATATTCTCTCTCTCTCTCTCTCTCTTTCTCTCTCTCTCTCTCTCTCTTAGCTGGAAAACATCAGTCTCTACAAGCCGAGCAGGCCTCTGGCAGCTATGCAAACCATGGTGCTGAATGGTGAGGTGTATTTATTAAGGGGGGTTTAGGGAAAGGAGGGGGTTCTCTGAAAAGGCAGCAGGCTGCGTAGTGAATGTGAAAGGGGTGAGGGTGGGCCAGGGCCAAGGGATCCGGGCCTCCAATGGTACAATGCAACGGCCAGAGCAGCTGTGAAAAGAGGTGTCCCCTTTTTCCCACGCCCAGTGCAACGTGAAACAGTGGCTCAGGCGGCCAGGGTCAAGTCACATTGCTAATATATACACTGGGCCTGTGTACTTATACAATGCATACACACAGCTCATTTAGTTTATGTGTGCACACAAAGAAGACAGATACTCGTATGCACACACAGACAACGTCAGACAGAGGGGGGTACAGAGGGCACACTGACACAAATTTCTATCACATTGGAGCCATTGTCTAGACCTATTCCAACAATCTTAGATTTTCCAAATTAACAAGCTGTCTGTGAGTAGACACACAGACACACATACAGCCCTGTAAAGACACACCAAGAGACCTGCTGTCCTTATAGTCTGGATGACCATCAATTAGTCAATACATTAGTGGTGAAAGATTAAATTCATATCGGATTTGGAGAAAAAAAACAGAAGCCACATATGGTCTGTTTTTTTATAAAGTTATTGAATGTTAAGAAACTTCAGAAAGATCAGACATTTTCTGTTGTTATTTTTAGGTTGAAATTTAATCAGGACTAAACGTAATCAAAACAAATCAAATGTTGTTAATGCGCCAAAACGGTTTCTTTATCCTCTGTAGTTTTTACAAACTGGCATCCCCTCCTACATCCCCAACAGTTGCCACCATTGAATCATTCTCTGATCCATAATCCGGTTTGCTCCTACTTCTTTGGCTCTCACGTTTATGTCTCAACCTCCATATAAACTATAAATCCCCCCACCACCAGATGCCCTGTATTGTGTTGTCCAGGGTGCTGAGGAGACCCCCTGCCTGCTTCTTGGGCTGTGATGTCACCCTGTCTGTCAAGGCATCGGGAGG
This sequence comes from Oncorhynchus kisutch, assembly GCF_002021735.2. Taxonomy (NCBI): domain Eukaryota; kingdom Metazoa; phylum Chordata; class Actinopteri; order Salmoniformes; family Salmonidae; genus Oncorhynchus; species Oncorhynchus kisutch. Next base: position 20,504,977 of record NC_034177.2, read on the forward strand.
AACTTGACTGTGGGACGGAAAGGGGCTCAGATTGGGCTGGGGGTCTAGGGAGGCTAGGGGGTTGAGGGGTGCATGTGTCAAGCGGCTAGCGGCTAGCCCTGGAGTGGAGTGCACAGTGGAGTGGAGACTCAGACAACCATCCCTGGTCGAAGAGGTGAAAGACTGCCGCAGCCCTTTAGGCAATGGGGAAAACACACAGCAACTCATAGCACGTCTCATAGCAACATAACAAAGTGGAATTTCAGTTAGACTGCTAATCTATGTCCCCAATAACCTAGGCTAGTTTTGTCACTCACTGACTCACTGTTAGTCAAGCAAGGATATTGAATGGTGTGAGCAACTGTTTCCTGTGTTCTAATAAAGGCCTGTATTGTTTTAAGAGCACATTTAACGAAGTCATTTTCTTGGCTACACTAGTTTAAAAAATTGCTGTTATTGAATGGTAGGAAAATCAATATTGCTCAGAATTTTGAGCGATCTGATTGCAAGCTGTCTGATTGGACTATTTTCAAGGTATAAACTGACTTTAAAAAAATCCCACTCAATCTCAGACCTCCAACATTGCACAGTGACCACAGCCTTATTGTTTTGCCTTGTTGTTCCTATAGTAGCAGTCTGCCAATACACTCCCTAGTGCGGTGTCACAGTCAATTCTTCAATTCGCTCCCCCCTCCTTGTTTGCCCTCCTTAATGTTCCACATGTCCCCTGAAAGCAGAGGCAACGTGCCCCTCTTCTCCCAGTAAACAACCAAGGGGACACAGATACCTGTCCTGACCAGCCCTCTCCCAGCCCTCTCCCAGCCCTCTCCCAGCCATCTCCCAGCCCTCTCTCCTCTCACTCAAATGATGCTGGAGAACAAGACAAAGGCGAGACTGACTTAATTAGCTAGACGATAAAAAGCATTGTGGCAATTACCCAGCACAAAGAGGCTGGAACTTATGGCCTGTTCATTTGGCGCGAGTCGACAGGACTCAGCCAGGAGTGCATTTTCCTGTTGCCTGGACTCCCCAAGCCTTTTATGTGCAGAGAGAAGCAGCAACAAAGAGCCAGAGATGTACTCCACTGTAGAACCATTTCCAGTCCTTTCAGAGAAGGGACACCGCATTCTAGTCTCTTATTGGTTGAAAAGCATGTCGAAATGTAGCCTAAAAGCACGTTTCTGTTAATAAGGTTTGCTGTGGTAGTTCATGCATCTGGTATCTTGGGCATTCGTTTTCAGTACAGTGACATTTCACTGCAGATTTTGACTAGCAGGAAAAGGTACACTTCTCCTCCTCCCATCACTCCCATCACGTATTCTGGACCTGCTAATTCTGGTTGGCTGACTGGCTGGATGGATGGCTGGCTGACTGGCTGGTTGACTGACTGGCTGGATGGCTGGCTGACTGGCTGACTGGCTGGATGGCTGGCTGGCTGACTGGCTGGATGGCTGGCTGACTGGCTGGATGGCTGGCTGACTGGCTGGTTGACTGACTGGCTGGTTAGCTGGCTAACTGTTTGGATGGCTGGCTGGCTGTGGTTGTATGGTGCTTGTGTGGAGGGGGTCTACCTTCTACCAATAAGAGCAATTTCCTCTTTTCTGGAGTGCCCAGGGAGGATTTCCTTCATGAAGTCAGATAACATCCCTGTGACCCCTTCTTCCCTTTTTTATAAGAGTTCCTTAACCTTGATAAATGAAGTGGGGGGAGAGCAGGAAAAAGTTGTGGAGAGAGAGAGGAGCCGGCTCCCCATTCCGCTCGCTCCCTCGCTCTCAGGATCAATAACAGTCGGAGAGATGCTGAACACTCCTGTCTGGCAGCCCTACCACTGAGGATGGAGGGAGGAGGGGGGCTCCCATCCACTGTGGCCGAAAGAGGAGAAGAGAGTAGGAGAGAGAGAAGTAGAGAGAAGGTAAGAGAAGGGGAGCCTACCAACCCACCCACCCTCTCCTGCTTGCCTGCCTGTCTGCCTGTGTGCCCGCTAGCAGCACATCTGACGTCTCCTTCTGTGGAGCCACAAGGTTACAGCGTGTCGATACAAACGCGCACACCCCTCCCACAAATGGGACTTGGCATGTTCAATCAACAGGGCTGCCAAATCCCTGATAAGTGTTACGGAGCCATATCTGTCTGTGCCCGCGTTGAGCTATGTTACCTGGATTCCTCAACTGTCCCCTAAATATCCTCTATAGAAGTACCCCTAATGGAATTATCTGGTGCATTTGTCTTTGGATTTGAATGGGCGGTGTGCGTGGGCATAATGAGGTCTTTGATATTGAAATGCATAAGGAAAGGCCTCCGACTCACACATTTTACATCCAGTACCTGCAGAGTCATCCTCACCTAGCTCACCATTCCTCTCTTCTCATTCACTCCTTTATTTATCTTCTTGTTCTTTGAGCCACTGGTCTCCTTTCCCTCCTACCACACCTGATCCTTTCATCCTCTCCTCCCTGATCTCCTACTAAAACTCCATGAGTTCACCACTCCAACCTCCATCCTCTCCTCCTCCAACCTCCATCCTCTCCTCCTCCAACCTCATCCTCTCCTCCTCCTACCTCCATCCTCTCCTCCTCCATCCTCCACCCTCTCCTCCTCCTATCCCATCCTCTCCTCCTCCTACCTCTACCCTCTCCTCCTCCAACCTCCATCCTCTGCTCCTCCAACCTCCATCCTCTCCTCCTCCAACCTCCATCCTCTCCTCCTCCATCCTCAACCCTCTCCTCCTCCAACCTCCATCCTCTCCTCCTCTTACCTCCACCCTCTCCTCCTCCAACCTCCACCCTCACCTCCATCAACCTCCATTCTCCTACCTCCATCCTCTCTTCCTCATACCTCCATCCTCTCCTCCTCCTACCTCCACCCTCTCCTCCATCAACCTCCATCCTCCTACTTCCACCCTCTCCTCCTCCAACCATCCTCTCCTCCTCCTACCTCCATCCTCTCCTCCATCAACCTCCATCCTCTCCTCCTCTTACCTCCACCCTCTCTTCCTCCAACCTCCATCCTCTTCTCCTCCAACCATCCTTTCTTCCTCCTACCTCCATCCTCTCCTCCTCCTACCTCCATCATCTCCTACCTCCATCCTCTCCTCCCCTCTCCCGCTTTCTCTCCTCTCTGTTTCTCTCTTACCCTTGTTGAATATCACTCCATGCTGCTCATTCTTCTCTCTCTCCCCTCCATTCCTCTCCTCCTCCTATCCCCTCCTTCTCCTCCTCTCTCTCACTGTGTTTAATTGAGTCAGTGAGCAGTTGACCACACCCGTCATTGGGGGGGAGCAGGTTTGCCCAGCCCTCCCAGGAGGGGAGACATTGTTAGGGCCACCCCGCCGGTGTAATCCCCTCCACTGGGACAAAGACCTGGTCCCCCTCCACCACTGATGGGCATTAGCCCCCACAAGAGCCCAGCCCTGGTCTGGCTTGGCCCAACAACCTCTCATAAGCCCCCTTGCCCCCATACCTGGTCAAAGGTAATGAACGCGGGGGATAAAATACCATTTGATATTTTTCGTAGGGCATGCCCCCCACCCCAAATGACACACTGCAAGGGCTCTGTGACTCATCAAAGGCTAAGATAGCATTTAGATTTGGTTGTTTACCGACTCACTGAGATACCCATGGAGGTGACATTGTTAGCTACACAGGAGGAGAGGCTCCATGTGGAAGTGAGTTCCAGGCACTAATGTTGATGTCCAGGGAATATCCTTTAGGCTCAGGCATATATTCATGTTCCACATATCAAAATGATAAACTAATAATGACAGGAATTGATTAATCATGTGAGCTTGTGTCACAAAATTCTGTAAAAACATTCACACATGTTCATCATTATGTTGATGTAGGCTGCGTATAGGTATGTTACAATGGAGGCTGCCGCGGGGAGGACGGCTCATAATAATGGCAGGAATGGACTCAATGGAGTGGTATTAACCACATCAAACACATGGTTTCCATGTGGTTGTTACCATTCCATTGACTTCCTTCTAGCCTTTATTACGAGCCGTCCTCCCCTCAGCAGCCTCCACTGATATGTTAGTTCACAAGCATGTACATTGACACAGTTATTCATGTAACATATTGAGCTACCAAGCTCTTGAGGAACCACCCCCACTTCCTGCTAGCCTCCCACTATCTCCTGTTCTTCGCCTGTTCATCTATCTATCTATCTATCTATCTATCTATCTATCTATCTATCTATCTATCTATCTATCTATCTATCTATCTATCTATCTATCTATCTATCTATCTATCTATCTATCTATCTATCTATCTATCTATCTATCTATCTCTATCTCTCTCTCTCTCTCTCTCTCTCTCTCTCTCTCTCTCTCTCTCGCTTGCTGTCTCTCTCTCTACCTCCATCTCTTTCTCTCCGTCTTCCCTCTTCTCTGTCTTTCTGTCTGTTTCACTCTTCTCTCCATTTCTTTGTCACTCTCTCGCTCATGATCTCTCTCTCTTCCCCTCCCCTTTCTTTCTCTCTCTCCCTTTCTTTCTCTCTCTCTCTGTCTCGCTCTCTGTCTTCATGGGCTGCAGTGAGATCAGGGAGACTCTCTATATCACCAGAGCTAAAGCTAGCCACACCTCCACTGGCTTGATGACACACACCCACACAGGGAGAGAGGAGGCAAGGTTGCCATGGGAACCACTAGTCAGAGTTTACCAGAGGGGAAACAAACAAAGTACTGTTCATAAAAGCAGGTTGTATAGTGTGCAGTGGAAGCAGAGATCCACAGTGTGTGTGTGTGTGTGGCTATCTGTGTGTGTGTGTGTGTGTGTGTGCGCATCACGATCAGTGTCCTTTTTATTGTGATGTCACTTCTACCATGTACTCACACACTGCGATCCTTTGTGATTTTGAATCAAAGGTTTATTTTTGTATTTGATTTTTTCTGATTGTCATGGTTTCCCTAACTGCTATCTGAATCCTCAGTGATTTGGCTACTCTTACAAAATAGACAACATTTCTTCATCAATTTTAGCTCCCAAAATGTTTTCAAAACCTTTGAGCATTGGCATAAATAGGGTTAGAATGTTCATGTACACATGACATATCTCATAATGCACTCCTGAGCCTCTTCTGCCTCCACGCTCATATTCTCTGTGTGTGTGATAGCGTAGCTAGCGTTGGCGAAGAGGGGCTTAGCACAAGGCGCAGTGTATCTGTTCCATGTTTCTTTAAAGGGGATCTCCTAGTGACAGTTCTCGCTCTGCCGTGCCCACTGCGCTGGTATCCCACTCTCACACACACTCTCACACACACTCTCACACACACTCTCACACACACTTCCACCCCTCTTCGCTGCTCCTCTCCTTTCTGGATTTGTGTAGGAGCTGTAGTCTGGGGAGGAAACATGGGGCATCTATCGAGCAGGAAGAAAGTATGTCTCATGGTAGTTTGACGTTGGCACCTGCGCCCAATCTCAACCGCTGCAGCTACATCTCACATCTCTCTCTCTCGCTCTCTCTCTCTCTCTATCCCCCTCTTTCTCTCTCTTGCTGTCTCTCTCTCTCTATCCCCCTCTTTCTCTCTCTTGCTGTCTCTCTCTCTCTCTCACTCTCTCTCTCATTCATTCTCCCTCTACCAAGAAGAGGCTATATTTTTGGGGTCTAAAAACTATAGCTAGATGCAAACCCATGTCAAGCCCCCCACCCTTAGAAGAAAGCGCCATGCCTTCATCGCTATGTTCCCTCTTTTTTCCCACCCCTTCATTCCAACGCTCTTTAGTTCTGCACTTGGCTGCTTCAATAATTTTTATAGCATGATCTTTTTCTCCGCCCTCTCCTTTTTTTTAGCATGTCCAATGAAAGTTCCCCCCTGTACCCCACCGCCTCTGCCTCTGCCTCTGCCTCTGCCTCTGCCTCTGCCTCTGCCTCTGCCTCTGCCTCTGCCTCTGCCTCTGCCTCTGCCTCTGTCTCAGCCCTCTCCTTCGGAGCTGACAGATAGACAAACACACTGTTCTCTGTTTCTTTGCCTTTCACTTCTCAAGCCTCCCTCCCTCCATCCATCCTGCCGGCCCGGCACAATGCATCCGCTTTATCCTGCGGCCTGGAGAATGCAGCCCTGAACTAACAATATCACCAAGGCTGTCTGAATGCCGGGGAGCCCCATTGTGTCCTAGCAGAGGGGAGTTAACACCCATGTCTGAGCCCAATGAATAGTATTATTGTGTCTGAGACATGCACCTCTCCCCCGGTCACCCCGATCTCCCCCTCTTTGAACCCCTTACACACACCCTCTTCTTGTCCCAACAGCCCAATCCTCCCTCTGTCCCCCTATCTCACCCCTCAGTGGACAACTCCCAATTTCCAAATACTTACAGACACTCCGAAGGTGTATTTCTTTATTTTCTCCATGTGGAAATAACCCTGTGGATTTTATAGATTTTTTGTAACAGTGGAAGAGGAGAGAGGAAGAGAGAGGAGGAGAGAGGAGGAGTGGAGGAGAGAGGACGAGAGAGGAAGAGAGAGGAGGAGAGAGGAGGAGAGAGGAGGAGAGAGGAAGAGAGAGGAGGAGAAAGGAGGAGAAAGGAGTAGAGAGAAGAGGAGAGAGGAGGAGACATGAAGGGAGAGAAGGAGAGAGGAAGAGAGAGAAGGAGAGAGGAGGAGAGAGGAGGAGAGAGGAAGAGTGAGGGGGAGAGTGGAGGAAAGAGGAGGAGAGGAGGAGAGAGGAGGAGAAGGGAAGAGAGAGGAGGAGAGAGGAGGAGAAAGAGAGAGAGGAAGTGAAAGGAGGAGAGAGGAAGAGAGAGGAGGAGAGAGGAGGAGTGGAGGAGAGAGGAGGAGAGAGGAGAAGAAAGGAGGAGAGAGGAAGAGAGAGGAGGAGAGGGGAGTAGAAAGGAAGAGAGAGGAGGCGAGAGGAGAAAAGAGGGGGAGTGGAGGAGAGAGGAGGAGAGAGGAGGAAAGAGGATGAGAGTGGAGGAGAGAGGAAGAGAGAGGAGGGGACAGGAATAGAGAGGAGGAAAGAGGAGGAGAGAGGAGAAGTGGAGGAGAGAGGAGGAGAAAGGAAGAGACAGGAGGAGAGAGGAGGAGAGAAGAGGAGAGAGGAGTAGAGAGGAGGAGACAGGAAGAGAGAGGAGGATAAAGGAGGAGAGAGGAGAAGAGAAGAGGAGAGAGGAAAAGAGAGAAGGAGAAAGGAGGAGAAAGGAAGAGAGAGGAGGAGAGAGAAGGAGGGGAGGAGAGAGGATTAAAGAGGAGGAGAGGAGGAGAGAGGAGGAGAAAATAAGAGAGAGGAGGAGATAGGAGGAGAGAAGAGGAGACAGGAAGAGAGAGGGGGAGAGAGGAGGAAAGAGGAGGAGAGAGAAGGAGTGGAGGAGAGAGGAGGAGAAAGGAAGAGAGAGGAGGGGACAGGAAGAGAGAGGAGGATAGAGGAAGAGAGAGGAGGAGTGGAGGAGAGAGGAGGAGAGATGAAGAGTGATTAGGAGAGAGGAGGAGAGAGGAAGAGAGAGGAGGAGAGAGGAGGAGAGAGGAAGAGAGAGGAGGAGAGAGGAGGAGAACGGAAGAGAGAGGAGGCAAGAGGAGGAGTGAGGAGGAGAGAGAAGGATAGATGAGGAGAGAGGAAGAGAGAGGAAGAGAAAGCAGGAGAGGGGAGGAGAAAGAAAGAGAGGAGGAGAGAGGAGGAGTGGAGGAGAGAGGAGGAGAGAGGAGGAAAGAGGAGGAGAGGTTTGGAGAAAGGAAGAGAGGGGAGGAGAGACGGGGGGAAGAGGAGGAGTGGAGGAAAGAGGAGGAAACAGGAGGAGAGAGGAGGAGAGAGGAGGACAATGGAAGAGAGAGGAGGAGATAGGATGAGAGAAGAGGAGACAGAAATAGAGAGGAGGAAGATGAGGAGAGAGGAGGAGTGGAGGAGAGAGGAGGAGAACAGAAGAGAGAGGAGGACAGAGGAGGAGAGAGGAGAGGAGAGGAGGAGAAAGGAAGAGAGAGGAGGAAAGAGGAGGAGAGAGGAGGAGAGGGGAGGAGAAAGGAAGAGAGAGGAGGCGAGAGGAGGAGTGGAGGAGAGAGGAGGAAAGAGAGGAGAGAGGTGGAGAGAGTAGGAGAAAGGAAGAGAGAGGAGGAGATAGGAGGAGAGAAGAGGAGACTGGAAGAGAGAGGAGGAGAGATGAGTAAAGAGGAGGAGAGAGGAGGTGTGGAGGAGAGAGGAGGAAAAGAGAAGATAGAGGAGGAGAGAAGAGGAGAGAAGAGGAGAGAGGAGGAGAGAGGAGGAAAGAGGAGGAGAGAGGAGGAGAGAGGAAGAGTGAGGTGGAGAGAGGTGGAAAGAGAGGAGAGAGGAGGAAAGAGGAGGAGAGAGGAAGTGAGAGGAGGAGAAAGGAGGAGAGAGGAGGAGAGAGGACGAGAGAGGAGGAGAGAGGAGGAGTGGAGGAGGAGTGGAGGAGAGAGGAAGAGAGAGGAGGAGAAAGGAGGAGAGAGGACAAGAGAGAGGAGGAGTGGAGGAGAGAGGATGAGAGAGGAGGAGAGAGGAGGGGTGGAGGAGAGAGGAGAGAGGAAGAGAGAGGAGGAGAGAGGAGGAGAGAGGAAGAGAGAGGAGGAGAGAGGAGGAAAGAGTATTACAGTGGAGGAAAGGAGAGAGGAGGAGTGGGGGAGAGAGGAGGATAAAGTAGGAGAGAGGAGGAGAGAGGAAGAGAGGGGAGGAGAGAGGAAGAGAGAGGAGGAGAGAGGAAGAGAGAGGAAGAGAGAAGAGAGAGGAGGAGAGGAGGAGAGAGGAGGAGAGCTGAAGAGAGAGGAGGAGAGAAGAGGAGAGAGGAGGAGAGAGGAGGAGAGAGGAGAGAGGAGGAGAGAGGAGGAGAAAGGAAGAGAGAGGAGGAGATAGGTAGAGAGAGGAGGAGAGAAGAGGAGTGAAGGAGAGAGGAGGAGAGAGGAGGAAAGTGGAGGACAGGAGGAGAGAGGAAGAGTGGAGGAGAGAGGAGAAAGGAGAGAGAGGAGGAGAGAGGAGGAGAGAGGGGAAAGAGTGAGGCAGAGAGGTGGAAAGAGGAGGAGAGAGGAGGAAAGAGGAGGAGAGAGGAAGAGAGAGGAGGAGAAAGGAGGAGAGAGGAGGAGATAGGAAGAGAGAGGAGGAGAGAGGAGAAGTGGAGGAGAGAGGAAGAGAGAGGAGGAGAGAGGAAGATAAAGGAGGAGAGAGGAAGAGTGGCGGAGAGAGGAGGATTAAGGAAGAGAAAGGAAGAGAGAGGAAGAGAGAGGAGGAGATAGGACGAGAGAGAGGAGAGAGGAGAAGTGGAGGAGGAGTGGAGGAGAGAGGAAGAGAGAGGAGGAGAGAGGAAGATAAAGGAGGAGAGAGGAAGAGTGGCGGAGAGAGGAGGATTAAGGAAGAGAAAGGAAGAGAGAGGAAGAGAGAGGAGGAGATAGGACGAGAGAGAGGAGAGAGGAGAAGTGGAGGAGTGGAGGAGAGAGGAAGAGAGAGGAGGAGAGAGGAAGATAAAGGAGGAGAGAGGAAGAGTGGCGGAGAGAAGAGGATTAAGGAAGAGAAAGGAAGAGAGAGGAAGAGAGAGGAGGAGATAGGACGAGAGAGGAGGAGTGGAGGAGAGAGGAGGAGAAAGTAGGAGAGAGGAGGAGAGAGGAAGAGAGGGAGGAGAGAGGAGGAGAGAGGAAGAGAGAGGAGGAGAGAGGAAGAGAGAGGAAGAGAGAGGAGGAGAGAGGAGAGAGGGAGAGAGGAGGAGAGCTGAAGAGAGAGGAGGAGAGAAGAGGAGAGAGGAGGAGAGAGAAGGAGACAGTAAGAGAGAGAAGGATCGAGGAGGAGAGAGAAGAGAGAGGAGGAGAGAGGAGAGGAGAGAGGAGAAGAGAGGAGGAGAGAGGAAGAGAGAGGAGGAAGGAGGAAGGGAGAGGAAGAAAGGAAGAGAGAGGAGGAGAGAGGAGGAGTGGAGGAGAGAGGAGGAGAGAGGAGGAAAGAGGAGGAGTGAGGAGAAGAGAGGAGGAGAAGGAAGAGAGAGGAGGAGATGGGGAGAAGAGGAGAGAGGAGACAGGAAAGAGATGAGGAGAGAGGAGGTAAGAGGAGGAGAGAGGAGGATTGGAGAAATGAGCAGAAAGGAAGAGAGAGGAGGAGAGATGAGGAGAGAAGAGGAGAGAGGAGGAGAGATGAGGAGACAGGAAGAGAGAGGAGGATAGAGGAGGAGAGAAGAGGAGTGAAGGAGAGAGGAGGAGAGAGGAGGAGGAAAGTGGAGGACAGGAGGAGAGAGGAAGAGTGGAGGAGGAGGAGAAAAGTGGAGGACAGGAGGAGAGAGGAAGAGTGGAGAGTAGGAGATAGGAAGAGAGAGGAGAGAGGAGAAGTGGAGGAGGAGTGGAGGAGAGAGGAAGAGAGAGGAGGAGAGAGGAAGATAAAGGAGGAGAGAGGAAGAGTGGAGGAGAGAGGAGGATTAAGGAAGAGAAAGGAAGAGAGAGGAAGAGAGAGGAGGAGATAGGAAGAGTGAGGAGGAGAAAGGAAGAGAGAGGAGGAGATAGGAAGAGAGAGCAGGAGAGAGGAGGAGAGAGGACCATAGAAGAAGAGAGAGGAGGAGAGAGGAGGAGTGGAGGAGAGAGGAGGAAAGAGGAGGAGAGAGGAGGAGAGAGGAGGAGAGAGGAGGAGAGAGGAGGAGAGAGGAAGAGAGGAGGAGTGGAGGATAGAGGAGGAAAGAGGAGGAGAGAGGAAGAGAGAGGAGGAGAGAGGAGGAGAGAGGAGAGAGGAGGAAAGAGGGGGAGAGAGGAAGAGAGAGGACGAGAGAGTAGAGAAGAGGAGATAGGAAGAGAGAGGAGGATAGAGGAAGAGAGAGGAAGAGAGAGGAAGAGAGGAGGAGAGTGGAGGAGAGAGGAGTAGAGAGGAGGAGAGAGTAAGAGAGGAGGAGAGAGGAGGCCTCCAGGTTGTGTGGTGGTAGTGGTGTGATGAAGGTAAGGGATGGACAGGGTTGAGTTTGGCCATGGTTTTTCACAGTTGAAGAACATAATGGATCCTGAGCGCATGAAGAAATGTCCCCCACACCGTTAACATAATAAGAGGGTGCTGAAACCATTTGAATAATTTTAGACAATACAAAAGTGTTTTTTAACAAAGTTTCTGAAGACACTGTCTAACACACTCGTATACCACCATATTCAATATGTGCCAATAAAAAACAAATCAAATCAAATTTGATTGAACAGGCAGTGGCTCGGGTGGTTGTTGTCCTTGATGATCTTTTTGGCCTTCCTGTGACATCGGCTGGTGTAGGTATCCTGGAGAGCAGGTAGTTTGCCCCCGGTGATGCTTTGTGCAGACCTCGCTACCCTCTGGAGAGCCTTAGGGTTGTGGGTGGATCAGTTGCCATACCAGGCGGTGATACAGCCCAATTGTGCATCTGTAAAAGTTTGTGAGTGTTTTTGGTGACAAGGCTCCTGAGGTTGAAGAGGCGCTATTGCTCCTTCTTCACCACGCTGTCTCTGTGGGTGGACCATTTCAGTTTGTTCGTGATGTGTACACAGAGGAACTTAAAACTTTCCACCTTCTCCACTACTGTCCTGTTGATGTGGATAGGGGGCTGCTCCCTCTGCTGTTTCCTGAAGTCCACGATCATCTCCTTTGTTTTGTTGACATTGAGTGTGAGGTTATTTTCCTGACACCACACTCCAAGGGCCCTCACCTCCTCCCTGTAGGCCATCTCGTCGTTGTTGGTAATCAAGCCTACCACTGTAGTGTAGTCTGCAAACTTGATGATTGAGTTGGAGGCGTGCATGGCCACGCAGTCATGGATGAACAGGGAGTACAGGAGAGGGCTGAGAATGCACCCTTGTGGGGCCCCAGTGTTGAGGATCAGTGGGGTGGAGATGTTGTTTCCTACCCTCACCACCTGGGGGCGGCCGGTCAGGAAGTCCAGGACCCAGTTGCACAGGGCAGGGTCGAGACCCAGGGTCTCTTGCTTAATGACGAGTTTGGAGGGTACTATGGTGTTAAATGCTGAGCTCTAGTCAATGAACAGCATTCTTACATAGGTATTCCTCTTGTCCAGATGGGTTAGGGCAGTGTGCAGTGTGATTGCGATTGCGTCGTCTGTGGACCTATTGGGGCGGTAAGCAAATTGTAGTGGGGTCTAGGGTGTCAGGTAGGGTGGAGGTGATATGGTTCTTGACTAGTCTCTCAAAGGACTCCATGATGACGGAAGTGAGTGCTATGGGGCGATAGTCATTTAGCTCAGTTACCTTAGCTTTCTCGGGAACAGGAACAATGGTGGCCCTCTTGAAGCATGTGGGAACAGCAGACTGGGATAAGGTTTAATTGAATATGTCCGTAAACACACCAGCCAGCTGGTCTGCACATGCTCTGAGGACGCGGCTGGGGATGCCGTCTGGGCCTGCAGCTTTGCAAGGGTTAACACGTTTAAATGTTTTACTCACGTTGGCTGCAGTGAAGGAGAGCCCACAGGTTTTGGTAGCAGGCCGTGTCGGTGGCACTGTATTGTCCTCAAAGCGAGCAAATAAGTTGTTTAGTTTGTCTGGGAGCAAGACATCATGGTCCGCGACGGTGCTGGTTTTCTTTTTGTAGTCCATGATTGACTGTAGACCCTGCCACATACCTCTCGTGTCTGTGCCGACTCTACTTTGTCTCTATGCTGACGCTTAGCTTGTTTGATTGCTTTGCGGAGGGAATATCTACAGTATTTGTATTCGGTCATGTTTCCGGTCGCCTTGCCCTGATTAAAAGCCGTGGTTTGTGCTTTCAGTTTTGCCATCAATCCACGATTTCTGGTTGGGGAAGGTTTAAATAGTCGCTGTGGGTACAACATCACCGATGCACTTGCTAATAAACTCAATCACCAAATCAGCGTATTCATCAATGTTGTTGTCTGACGCTATGCAGAACATATCCCAGTCCACGTGTTTGAAGCAATCTTGAAGCGTGGAATCCGATTGGTCGGACCAGCGTTGAACATAGCTGAGCACGGGAGTTTCCTGTTTTAGTTTCTGTCTATAGGCTGGGAGTAAAAAAATTGAGTCATGGTCAGATTTTCCAAAAGGAGGGCGGGGGAGGGGTTTGTATGCATCGCGGAAGTTAGAATAACAATGATCCAGGGTTTTGCCAGCCCGGGTCGCGCATTCGACATGCTGATACTATTTAGGGAGCCTTGTTTCCAGATTAGCCTTGTTAAAATCCCCAGCTACAATAAATGCAGCCTCAGGATATGTGGTTTCTAGTTTACATCGAGTCCAATGAAGTTCTTTCAGGGCCGTCGATGTGTCTTCTTGGGGGGGATATGCACGACTGTGATTATAATTAAAGAGAATTGCAGCATTTGATTGTAAGGAATTCTAGGTCAGGTGAACAAAAGTACTTGAGTTCCTGTATGTTGTTGTGATCACACCATGTCTCGTTAATCATAAGGCATACACCCTTCTTCTTACCAGAGAGATGTTTGTTTCTGTCGGCGCGATGCGGGAAGAAACCAGTTCACTGTACCGACTCTGATAACGTATCCCGAGTGAGCCATGTTTATGTGAAACAGAGAATGTTACAATCTCTGATGTCTTTCTGGAAGGCAACCCTTGCTCAGATTTCGTCTACCTTGTTGTCAAGAGACTGGACATTGGCTAGTAGTAAACTCGGGAGCGGTGTGCGATTTGCCCGTCTACGGAGCCTGACCAGAAGACTGACCAGAAGACCCCACCCCACCAAGAAATAATATATAAAAAAACGAAATACTGCATAGATTCCTAGGAACGCAAAGCGACCATCTCTGTCAGTGCCGGTACAGCTAAGGCAGTGAAGCAGAGTTTGACTTTCTCTATTACACAGTTTTTTTTTGGAGGTTATTGGTAAACAGGATTATGTTTATGAATTCCACCAGCACTATGCTGATTTTTATAATGATGCTGTCACTGGCTGTAGGGAAAGCATCAGACTAATAGCTCAGATTACAGTTGCCAGTTTCTTCCTGCCTGACACACTCAACACTCAACTCAACATTCTCCCATTTCAGATTTTCCTCATGCGGGGAGGGGTGGTGGTGGGTGGGTGGGTGTGTTTGAGAGTCATCTCACAAATTGAGATGATGCCAAAAGATTCACCCCCCACATCTCCCTGATCAAAGCACAGGATTGACATCTGGAGTGGGCAACTTAAGCTTAACTTGTTGTTTTTCTCCTTGTCTCTTGTTGTTTGTGTGCAGGAGCAGGAGAAACAGAGAGAAAGAAGATTCAGAAGAGAAGGAGAGTGAGAGTGGGTGGAAGGAGAGGAAAATAATGGAGCAGTGAGTGGTGAACCAGGGAGCAGGTGAACCCAGTAGTGGATGGCCATAGGCTCTCTGGCTCTTCTCTGTTCCGTGCAGGGGTCTCAGGGAGCTGGCTGGGGCCAGCCAGGCAACGGCGGAGTGGGCAGGCGAGTCGAGGCGAGGGGAGGCAAAGTAGGCTCTCATCCCCGCTGGCAAGTTGCTCCTCGGCAGCGCGGAGTAGCAAATCAATATGGAGGAGAGAGGCTAGTAGGGGTCGCCCAGCACTGCCCCTGGCCCTAGAGCCCAGGGACCCAGCGCTGCCAGCCCTCTCTTCCCTCTCCCAGTCCCAGAACCAGCCAACCCGCACTGTGTGTGTGTGTATTTGAGTGTGTGTGTGTGTGTGTGTGTGTGTGTGTGTGTGTGTGTGTGTGTGTGTGTGTGTGTGTGTGTGTGTGTGTGTGTGTGTGTGTGTGTGTGTGTGTTAGAGCACGTCTGTGTGTGTGGTTCCGCCGCAGGGGCTTTCCTGGCTCAAGACCACTTGATATAACTTTGCCTGTGAGCGAGAGAGCGAAGGAGAGAGAGAATAAAGTATGGACGTCAAAGGTCTTTTTCTCCTATTTTTCCCTCTGATTACTCGTTTCACCTGACTGTTTGAATGAGAGTTCAGTGAAAAGGCCTCTTCCATTGAATTGAACAGGCGTCTCTCGTCAGTCCCCCTCCAGTCATGAACTGTACAGCCACCATGCTCTCCACATCTGATGAACCAGGATAAAAGGCCAATTTGAACTACAGATTCAGATTAAATCTTGTATTTTTTGCCTCCCATTTTCTTCCTTATGACTCAGGTCACTATCAGAGGATATGGCAGAGGTTATTGATCTAAATGGAGCTGGATTTAGTCCAGTACCTTTCACTGTCTGTGGTGGTTACATGCTGTAGTAGTAACTGATAACTTCACTATACAACTAAACTACATTCAGGAGTGAAGGAGTCCTAATTGAGTGAAAGATGAAAAGGACTGTGGACATATTTTATAGTGCCTGAACAGTGGCACTCTCCACCAGTTCTATTTTTTCGTCATAGTTGAAGAATCCACACAAGAAGCCCTATCTTTAGATCCTCAAAAAACGACCAAAAAATCCAATGGAATGAAAATGACTCAATCATTGCTGAATGGAAAGCCTGAGATGCAAAATGCAGAATTGTATTTTTTCATTGGGGAAGAAAAGGATTGCCTATATCTGCTGGGCTGGAGAGGACAAACGTGTCAGAGCTAGTTTGGGCCTGCAACAGGAACACCTGCACAGAGAGAGATCTACAAACAACACAATGGGGCAGACTTCACTTGGTAAGTAGGCCTTTTACACAGATGTGACAAGTCATGTGACGATAGCTGGGTAAACATTCAAATGCTATGTGAAATGTGTTAGGAATATTCATAATCTTAGACAAAGACAGACTACAGTCCATACTGACTAATATACAGTAAACAGGGCAACGCAACACAGACTATTCTCCTACGTTTTTGCGGCTTGCCTTCATCAAACATAATGCCCAGAATGATGTCATTGAATGGTGCAGTAGTTGCATTGCTCACAGTCGAGTATTATTAAGATTCCCGCGCCAATCTACTGGCACAGAGAGACAGGCGCCACACTGTGTCAGCCTGGCAATGCCTTGATGCCTGCCTACAAAATGGCTGCCCAAACAGAGCTGCTTGCGCTGCCAAGATGGAGACTGCGGACAACTTTTAACGGTCACCATCTGCTTAATCACGAAGGGGGTATTCAAATAGCCCCTAATTGCATTTGCATGTATGCTTGATTCTTAACCCCCCCTGACTTGTTCTCCTAAATAACTAACACTGAGGGTGTTAGGAGAAACTATGCATGTTGCAGAGGGAATGAAAGCACTCAGGAGAATTACAGAACTAATGTTTCTCATTGTTGTGCCTCCTATCTTTCTTTGTCTTTCATTTCCTCCCATCGTGTTTTTATGTGAGGCGTTGATAGCATTACTGTTGCCTCTTTTGATATGAGTGAAATATGGGGCGGCTGCTCTGTCTGTCTGTGTGTCTGTCTGCCTGTCTGTCTGCCTGTCTGTCTGTCTGTCTGTCTGTCTGTCTGTCTGTCTGTCTGTCTGTCTGTCTGTCTGTCTGTCTGTCTGTCTGTCTGTCTGTCTGTCTGTCTGTCTGTCTGCATGTCTGGCTTTCTGTCTGCCTGTCTGTCTGCCTCTCCGTCTGTCTGCCTGTCTCGTTGGGCCATATGTGACATCTGTTAGGTAGCCTCCTAACACACTGTTAAATCCTCACACTGTAAAGTTCAATAGAGGGGGGGCCCAGCCCACCCCTGCCTGGCCGTCCAACTCCAGACAACTACCAAATAATGACCTCATTAGCATGCACAGCACTCCCCGCTATAGGGCCTGGTGCGCTGCTGCGTTGTGGGACCCAACAGTGTACATCCTTCACACAGTGCTCAATTCCCCCACACAATGCGGCTGCTTCAAACTCATTTCATTACGCCTTGTCAAAGCATTGGGTATCAGGGGTATCAGGAGGGAAACAGCGGGTGGCGCGCTAAATGTGGATTAGGCAATATATTTGTGCTTTCTTGTCTTAAAGTGGTGTTAGTGGGGAAGGATGTACTGTCACCCTGGTGTTTATACTGGACAGTTACACTGTTACAATCTTAGCGTTTTCACAGACATTTTCACCTGTCAATGGTAATTACTGCACTGAGCCCTCTGAATTATCTGTGTCCCGGAAATAGGATATCATCCGCTCTAAAGCCCTGTGATGTGTTTCTGGGTCTGTCTGTCTGTCTGTCTGTCTGACTGTCTGTCTGACTGTCTGTCTGTCTGTCTGTCTGTCTGTCTGTCTGTCTGTCTGTCTGTCTGTCTGTCTGTCTGTCTGTCTGTCTGTCTGTCTGTCTGACTGTCTGACTGTCTGTCTGTCTGTCTGTCTGTCTGTCTGTCTGTCTGTCTGTCTGTCTGTCTGTTTGTCTGACATTGTGTCTGTCTGACTGTCTGTTTGACTGTCTGTTTGACTGTCTGACTGCCTGTCTGTCTGTCTGACTGTCTGACTGTGTGTCTGTCTGTTTGTCTGACTTTGTGTCTGTCTGTCTGTCTCTCTCTGTGTGTGTGTGTGTGTGTGTGTGTGTGTGTGTGTGTGTGTGTGTGTGTGTGTGTGTGTGTGTGTGTGTGTGTGTGTGGAAGTGAAAGCCCTGAACCCCAGAGCTGAGCAGAGGTGGGAACATAGTACACACACACACACACACACACACACACACATCTTCCACATACATACACGCCACACACCTTCCACATGTCTGTCTGTCTGTCTGTCTGTCTGTCTGTCTGTCTGTCTGTCTGTCTGTCTGTCTGTCTGTCTGTCTGTCTGTCTGTCTGTCTGTCTGTCTGTCTGTCTGTCTGTCTGTCTGTCTGTCTGTCTGTCTGACTGTCTGTCTGTCTGACTGTCTGACTGTGTGTCTGTCTGTTTGTCTGACATTGTGTCTGTCTGACTGTCTGTCTGTCTGTCTGACTATGTCTGTCTGTCTGTCTGTCTGTCTGTCTGTCTGTCTGTCTGTCTGTCTGTCTGTCTGTCTGTCTGTCTGTCTGTCTGTCTGTCTGTCTGTCTGTCTGTCTGTCTCTCTGTGTGTGTGTGTGTGTGTGTGTGTGTGTGTGTGTGTGTGTGTGTGTGTGTGTGTGTGTGTGTGTGTGTGTGTGTGTGTGTATGGAAGTGAAAGCCCTGAACCCCACAGCTGAGCAGAGGTGGGAACATAGTACACACACACACACACACATCTTCCACATACATACACGCCACACACCTTCCACATACAGACTCGTCTCCATTGGGGAACCATGACAAGGAACAGAAGGCCATCTAATCAAATCATCATGTGTCGTGTGTTACATAACACTAGATACTGTACAGTTCTATATTGTAGAACTGAGGCAAGCAAGATGAAGGATACAATTCATTTAGTGAAATCCCTGTAAATTCATGTTCATTAATATTGCCTTGTCATTGTGGTAGCACCTTGAAAATGTATTAAGTTGTTTTACTCAGAGGTAATTTGGTGGTTTGTCGCCTGGTTGTCATATTACAGTTAGTGAGTGACATAGTACCCATCGAGAGAGAGTGACTTGAGCTAGCCTCGCCTCGCTAGGCTACATGCACGTTTACTTATTCAATGCAGGGTGTCTCGTCCCCCTATCTCCCTCTCTATCACGTCAATTTAATCAAGCTGCCTTTCTAATCAGCCCAGACTCTGTGAGGAGGGGGACGTCGTGGAGGAGAGCGCTTAGCGGTTAGCTTTGCCCACGCTACCCTGTTATCACGCTAAAATGCTAGGCTACTGTATCCTGTCTCCTTTGTGGATAAAATGGCAGCCAGGTCCATGGCGTTGTCCTGTGTAGCTGAGAGTTGGCAGGCTATGGGGGGTGGGGTCTGACGGGAGGGGGTGGGTCTAAGGAGGTTTTTGGGGGGGTATCATGTTGGGGGTGGGGGGGATAGGGACTGTAAGAGGGAGAGAATAGTGTGTCTAGGTCAGTGGGTGTGTGTGCTGTTGCCCCATTTGCATATTCAGAACAGCTGGGTAGCCTATATGTTTTCAGCAGCGCCAGACTAAAATTACATACAGACATACATGCAAGCCCCCCCCCCCATGGACCCCTCCCTCAACACACACACACACACACACACACACACCACTCCAAATCAACTGCCATTTGGGCTCGAATCTGGACATTCAGGCTCTTACTTGCAAACACAAAAACACCCGTACCTCTTAGCTATGCACCCTCTACCTCTTGTCTCTAAAACAGAAAGGGCTTTTGCTCTTTAAGATGTGTGTAAGTACGCCACTCCAATTACGCATAATTCAACACAAAGAGAGGAGGGAGGGAGGCTGGGTACAGCACATCCTGCTAGAGCTGGAGCTGGGGCAGGCAGAACAGGAATGCAGTGTGTGTGTGTACGTGTGTGTGGACTGTGAGGTGCCAGAGTTGAAGGAGCACACACCTCTATCAGCAAACACGCAGCCATATAGCCCCCCCCCCCACCTTCCACTACCCACTGTCCTTACAGATAGGACACACACACACACACGCGCGCACACACACACACACACACACACACACACACACACACACACACACACACACACACACACACACACACACACACACACACACACACACACACACACACACACACACACACACACACACACACACTACCATTAACTTTTGGCTTTGTCGTCTTACATTCCCAAGATGTGGCCATTCAGAATCCAAAATGAGGTAGGCAGCACCAGTTTTAGTTATGTTTTGTATTTAATCAAGGTATGGATTGAGTGAGGTGGTTTAATGCTAGCTTTGTATCTTAGTGTTGCTAATTCCCCAGAATAAGTACACATTAAATACAAAATTGTCTCCCCATACATTTTCGAAAAATGTATGTTTTAGTAGATGGGAAATGGATTGGGTTCATTAATTCCATCGTCATATCCGGCAGAAGAAGTATGAAGATATTTTGTTGGCAAAGCATACTGTCACCTCAAAAACAAAATCTATACAATATCTATAGGACAAACCACTTCTGCCACAGAACTAGAATCCTTCTATTTCTAGTGTTCATGGTGTTGACAGATGACTAGCTTATGTAGGATATTTCCTGTGGACCACTTCAAAGTGTTAGTGGTGGTGGTGTTAGGGGACACGTTGTTCGTTAGTGTGTGACTGCAGCCTCGTCTCATGAAGCTTCCCTCACTGTGAGTGCCCACAGCTTTTATTTGCTTAGATATTGATTGAATGTGGTCCACCCACAGAAGTAATAGTTGCTGAAAGCATTTACAGCCAGTGTCCCAACCTCCCGGACCTGCTTAGCATTTCCTTGGTTTTGTGTTCCAACAAATAACTGGTGCATGCTTTAACATGGCCCTACTTTCTAATTATAATCAAAGATCATTCATATGCGTACAGTCTGTGTTTAGTTTTTAAAAACATCAATGTGGAAATGGGATAAATATGTGTTTTTTTCATGCTTTCATCCCAAACATTTGGAAAGACACATCTGTGCTGAATTGCGATGGGTAATGGTATATTTTATAAAAGCTGAAATAAAAACATACATTCAATAGGTTGTCACTTGTAAGTCAACTAGGTTAGTTTGATGTTATTATTATTACGTGAATAAGAAGCTGCTCTGCAAGGTAGTGTTTACATGTGATTTATTAGTTATTTTCTTCCTGTTGAGACATACTGAGTTTCTTCATTCCTGTTCTAGTTATCTGAATGTTGATTTCAAACATATAGCCTCATGATAATGATCTGATATTTTGTTGTGTTTTTGTAATCATATACTTGAGGGAGCTATTGTATAATTGATTTGGCACATTTATTAACTCAAAACAAAATGGCCTGCATTTGTAATTGCGGAGTTGTCAGCCATTAGTGACAGCCTCTGTAAGAACAGACTCTTAAACAGCACTGCTGCTTTAAAATGTAAAATCAGACAAATGATCATTGTAGACATAACTCCTCAGCCATCGGAGAAACTAGTGAACAACTTCCTTAAGAAGAGTTTCTTTAGTAACGCTCCAATAGAGAGAGCTGGTTGGCTGCTGATTACAGGCAGCAGAGGGAAAACAGTCAGGCATTTATCCAAGTCACTGATGATGTCATTTCAAAGGGCCCAAACACTCAGCTACACAGACAGCTCTGAGGGCCGAATTATGAAGCGGGAGTAGGGAGTGGAATGGCTGGAGAATGGAAGGGAAATGAAAGTGGAGTGCTGTATGTGTGATTAAAGCTCCGCTTGGCTGGCAGAGGCCAAGCTCAAGTACAGGCCTGAGATTTGGACCATAATGAAAATGTGAGGGGCTGAGGGGGTGGTCTGAACCCTGCAACACAGCACACACTGATCAGCACCAAACACAAACACACACACACACACACACACACACACACACACACACACACACACACACACACACACACACACACACACACACACACACACACACACACACACACACACACACACACACACATACAAACACTGATCAGGACCGGACACACACCTTACAGCCCAGCATGTTGCTTAACTCGTAACATTAGCCCAGCATCAGCACAAAGCTTCACTCAACACACACTATACACAACTCTCCTGTCTATGCTTTTTTCAATAAGAACTGGAGAGAAAAATCTACCAACAGCTGAAATAACTGCTACATCTGAAAGGGTAATACTTGTGGGGTGATTAAAGGGATCAGGAGGGGAGAAATCTAAAACCAATGGGAAGAATAGTGTGAAAGAAAGGAAAGTAGAAAGGCTAAAATAGAAGGCAAATAGAAAGCACATGTTGGATGATTGAGCTGTATCATCAGGCATCAGAAGCAGCCAGTCATAATTCACCAAATAAAAACTAGATTTCACCATTCAGTCTCAGAGCAACCCCAAAAGAGGGGGATGGTAACCAAGCGTGGGAACGGGGAAAGAAATATGGAGGGATCCGGTCAGGCAAATGGCTAGACGGCCCAGCTGCACTGACTTCCATTCAGGAGCAGGTGAAGAAGGACCCTAAGGGTCAAGGTCAAAGGGGGGATGTCGTCTGCTTGTGCAGCCTGGCCTGTCTGGGTGCTGCCTCAAATGTGTTTGCTTATTTTATAAGCTGCTACTTATTGCCTCCCGGAGACCCCCACCTCCAGACCTCCACCTCCCCCAGTCTGGTAGAGACAGAGACAGACTATGTTCCCTTGGGCTCGCCGTCTCGGTCTATGTGGCTGGTCCCTACTGAGGTTAGTCATGATGCTGACTGCACATTAGGATGTGGCTCAGACTTTTTGTCATAGATGATTTTGCGTACAGTAAGCAGACATACACAGTAAGCAGACATGCACAGTAAGCAGACATACACAGTAAGCAGACATACACAGTAAGCAGACATACACAGTAAGCAGACATACCAGTAAGCAGACATACACAGTAAGCAGACATACACAGTAAGCAGACATACACAGTAAGCAGAAAGCAGACATACACAGTAAGCAGACATACACAGTAAGCAGACATACACAGTAAGCAGACATACACAGTAAGCAGACATACACAGTAAGCAGACATACACAGTAAGCAGACATACACAGTAAGCAGACATACACAGTAAGCAGACATGCACAGTAAGCAGACATACACAGTAAGCAGACATACACAGTAAGCAGACATGCACAGTAAGCAGACATACACAGTAAGCAGACATGCACAGTAAGCAGACATACACAGTAAGCAGACATACACAGTAAGCAGACATACACAGTAAGCAGACATACACAGTAAGCAGACATGTATGCTTTAATTAAATGTACATAGAAACAATTCGATTTAAAAGTAGGTGGTATTGTGAAAGTCATTTTTATTCCGTTGTATGGACCTATTTTTTACAAATTATTTTGGGAACCTATTTCTTTTTATATTTCCTTAAAAATAATAATGTATTATGCCATGTTGGTAAGACAATCTGCATTGAATATCACTTTGTAATTTGAGACATGTACATTTTTTAAAGCACTATATCACTGATAAATGGTTTACATAAATATCCTTATTAGAAATATTCCGATACCTTATCATTGCCATATTATGGCATTTGGTGTGCTGAACCATGCATACACACAGTACAGTATCACTACCCTTCAGCAGTGTAAACCATGGTATCCCTTTAAGAGCAGGGACTTTACTTTCTCTGTTTGGCAGAGAAAGTAGGTGGTAGATTCCATTATTCACAATGGCTTCTGCTTCATTAGTCGGGCTGAAAGAGAGCCCTTCTCCCCATCACTACCTCAATAGACCTGTCCCCCTGTCCTCTCCTCTGGAGGAACCGTACCCCCTCCTCTCCTCCCCTCTCCTCTCGTCCTCTCCCGAACCTAATCGTCTCAACTCATGCTGAAATAAAGCTTAGTAACAGCATGTTTGTGAGCCCCTCTCTCTCGTCCCCCCCACCACCACCGCTCTCCTTCTCCCGTCATTCTCTCACCTTGGTCCGCCACCCACCCACTGCTTAAATCCCTATCAGCATGTCAACAAAGGTCTGCTCAGCTGGGGTTGACACAACACACGGGTACACATTTAGCTTTGTCCCTCCTGACCCCTTTCTCTCCACACTCTCTCTCACCTCCCTCTCTCTCTCTCTCTCTGTCTGTCTCTCTCACCTCCCTCTCTCTCTCCTCCTCTCTCTCTCTCTCTCTCTCCTCTCTCTCTCTCCCTCTCTCATCTCGCTCTCTCTCCTCTCTCTCCTCTCTCTCTCCTCTCTCTCGTCCTCACTCTCTCTCGTCCACTCTCTCTCTCTCTCTCTCTCTCTCTCTCTCTCTCTCTCTCCTCTCTCTCTCTCTCTCTCTTTCCTCTCTCTCTCATCCTTTGTTTTTTGGCATGGCTAGTTGTGATGTATCCTAAAACAGAAGATGTAGTCTAGTTGTTGTCTGTAGTTTTGCTTGCGCATAATAATATTGCTTAAAATGTATGTTCTGAGATGAGTTGTGTAAAATAGTGTCAAATTTGCTGATATTTCATTATAATATAAACATAAATATTTTCCTTTCCAAGTGTATTTTATCCATTCTATAAACATGCTTAACCTTTTAATTGCCTAGATACATTAGTATAAATTGTACATGGGATGAAGTAGATTTTAACATGAAAATGTTTGACATAAACTTTCATAATGGCCAATAATGATTTATTACATAGCAATACGTTTTGGTTTGAAGTAATGATACGTTGTTAATATGCTACCGTAATATGCTACCGTAATATGCTACCGTAATATGCTTCCGTTTACTTCAAAAGGCCCCTCTTGTATTGGCATCCATCATATCACCTAACATGAAGTTGCTGCTGCTGCTTCTAATTGTTATTCTTATTATTCACTGAGGTAGCAGCCATTTTGGGATTAGATAGATAGATAGATAGATAGATAGATAGATAGCTGCCTATCTACGATGCTAGAGATACAGCAGCATGGTGCTAGTGGTGTCTCGTTAGATGTGTGTATGTGTATATAACTTTGTGTGAGGGATAGTGTGTGTGAGTACTTCAGGGCTTATGCTGTAAGTGTACGAAGGTCTTGTCAGTGGGTACATGTTGGTGTGTGTCCATATAGATGCGTGTTCTTTGTCATATGTTGTACCCCAGTATATCTTGCTGCAGAGTGCTTAGCTGGTGTCAGCCTCGTAGGCAGTAAAAGTGTCTTTGTTCAGTCAGTCTCCGTGCTGTGGTGTCTCTGTACTGTGGTGTCTCTGTGTTGTGGTGTCTCTGTGCCGTGGTGTCTATGTGTTGTGGTGTCTCCGTGCTGTGGTGTGTCTGTGCTGTGGTGTCTCCGTGCTGTGGTGTGTCTGTGCTGTGGTGTCTCCGTGCTGTGGTGTCTCCGTGCTGTGGTGTCTCCGTGCTGTGGTGTCTCCGTGCTGTGATGTCTCCGTGCTGTGGTGTGTCCGTGCTGTGGTGTCTCTGTGCTGTGGTGTCTCTGTGCTGTGGTGTCTCCGTGCTGTGGTGTGTCTGTGCTGTGGTGTGTCTGTGCCGTGGTGTCTCCGTGCTGTGGTGTCTCCGTGATGTGGTGTATCTGTGCTGTGGTGTCTCTGTGCTGTGGTGTCTCCGTGCTGTGGTGTCTCCGTGCTGTGGTGTGTTTGTGCTGTGGTGTGTCTGTGCTGTGGTGTGTCCGTGCTGTGGTGTCTCCGTGCTGTGGTGTCTCCGTGCTGTGGTGTCTCCGTGCTGTGGTGTCTCCGTGCTGTGGTGTGTCTGTGCTGTGGTATGTCTGTGCTGTGGTGTGTCTGTGCTGTGGTGTCTCCGTGCTGTGGTGTCTCCGTGCTGTGGTGTGTCTGTGGTGTGTCTGTGCTGTGGTGTGTCTGTGCTGTGGTGTGTCTGTGCTGTGGTGTGTCTATGCTGTGGTGTGTCTGTGCTGTGGTGTGTCTGTGCTGTGGTGTGTCTATGCTGTGGTGTGTCTGTGCTGTGGTGTGTCTGTGCTGTGGTGTGTCTGTGCTGTGGTGTCTCCGTGCTGTGGTGTCTCCGTGCTGTGGTGTCTCCGTGCTGTGGTGTGTCTGTGCTGTGGTGTGTCTGTGCTGTGGTGTGTCTGTGCTGTGGTGTCTCTGTGCTGTGGTGTCTCCGTGCTGTGGTGTGTCTGTGCTGTGGTGTGTCTGTGCTGTGGTGTGTCTGTGCTGTGGTGTGTCTGTGCTGTGGTGTCTCTGTGCTGTGGTGTCTCCGTGCTGTGGTGTCTCCGTGCTGTGGTGTGTCTGTGCTGTGGTGTGTCTGTGCTGTGGTGTGTCTGTGCTGTGGTGTGTCTGTGCTGTGGTGTGTCTGTGCTGTGGTGTCTCTGTGCTGTGGTGTCTCTGTGCTGTGGTGTCTCTATCACCCCTATCTACCACTGATGTAATTAGCGAAGAGAGAACATTGGCACATTCGGAGTGTGTCTGTCCGGCTTATTTGACAATCCTCTGCCACTGCCTCCTCCTCCTCACCGCAACATAAAACCTGCATCCTCACCACATATTTTCTTTATACATTCTCAGCGGTGGTCAGCCTCTGCCAGCGTAGCACAATCTCTATGTAAATGTATTCTGATTAATTTGTTGCCCAAAGACCATCAGCTCAGCTGGCTGGAGGAAGAGGGCTGGGGCGGGGAGGAAGGTGTTTCCACACTGGGCTATAGCTGTCTGGGCTTGTGTTAGATTGCTGTTAATGCTAGCGGCTAGGAGGTGTACCCCTGCCAAAAACGTCCAAAAACCCCTATTAAACACTGTTTATGTTGGGCTGTGATTTACAAATGGGCTTTTGCCTTTGGTGTAGCACCCCTGTGTCACACCGCTTTTCCATCAGGCACGCAGCAGACAGCTAAAGAATAGAATGGGGGGTGGGGAGGTCCTCACTCAGCAAGCGTAGGGTGATGGGAAAGGGGAGGGAGGAAGGTGTGAGCGTTTCCAGCTTTGGGGGGTACTCCTCTCTACAACGCAGTTTGGTGTTCATTTTGAGTGTTCATCTCTCTCTCTCTCTCTCTCTCTCTCTCTCTCTCTCTCTCTCTCTCTCTCTCACACACACACACACACACACACACACACACACACACACACACACACACACACACACACACACACACACACACACACACACACACACACACACACACACACACACACACACACACACACACACACACACACACACACACACACATACTCCCCACTATCTCTATCGTTGTGAACTTTACTTCATTGCTATGTATTTTACTGTCATCCTGGCTGTTGTGTGAGACTGTGGAAGACTCCGTACATGAGACAGGCCAGTTGTTTCCATTGGAGGATGAACATACTGCAGGTTGATGCTGATGTTCTTATTGTTTCTGCTGTAGGATCTCCACAGTCCTGGGAGGACATGAGTCAGTACTGACTGTATCACAGAGGACCAGAGAGGATGGAGCTTGTCATTGACCTGCTTTTAATCACCTAGTTAGTCTAATGTAGGATCTATCCATGGTCATCAAATAGGATCATTGTGATCTTGTACTTTCTATCTTTCAAGCTCTTTTTCCCTCCTTTCTGGCTTTGGGGACGTGGAATGAAGTGTGCTTTGCTGAGTCCATAAAGAGGCGTTTTAAAAAGCTGTGTTAACAGACGAACAATGGTTAAATGAGCCCCCCCTCGGTGAGGGGCTGGTACCCATGGGGACTCAGCATGGCACTCTATTGGTCCAGCTCTCCCCGGTCCCCCATTCACCACTCAGTCATGGTCACTTATGGTGGAGGGAAAATCACACGATTCATGCGAGGCGTGATCCAATGACATTTTAATGAGCCCCTACTTTTTGGGGGGCCAGACTGGACGGACTGGATGGAACCAACTTCAGGTTTCCCCAAGTTTCTGTCAGTCAGGTCAAACCAAACTCTCTCACTCTCTATCTCTCTCTCTATCTCTCTCTCTATCTCTCTCTCTGTCTCCATCCCTCTATCCCTCTCTTTCCTCTCTCCCTCTCCCCTCCTCTCAGGCCTTTTGGCCCACCAGGACCAGAGACAAAGCTCCCACAGCCCAGTAACAGTCTTTATGTTGCTCCTGCTGGTAGTAACCATGACGATGTCATCAGAGAACCACCCTTTTCTGCTGCCACAATAGAGGTTTTCTTTGTGAGAGTGTTTACAATTAACATTTTTACATGCATAAAAAAATGATGTAACGGTTGATCTAATATACATTTAGATACTTACCGGATTCAGTACATTTACTGATCAACATTTTGAAAGGAGACAACTTATATAGTGTCTGTGATTATTTTCCAGTCTCATTTTTCATTATGACAGAACAATCTCTTTCTGAGGCATCACATCACACCATGTATCAAACTCATGTGTCCTATGGTGTGTGTACAATATGTCAGTGTTGTCTGTGTGGTATGTCCATGGTTAAGAAGTGTCATTAAACTGTCTGACCACATCACCACACTCAACCATCATCTGGCCGTCCACACACTGCAACCACCAGGCTCATACCACAGGCCCTGAGCCAACAGCCCAGCAGCACACACAAACATCCAGCATATGCCAATCTCCCTCGGCAGAGCCTCCCCACTGAGCTGCCTGTCTTTCTCTTGATGCACCCTGCTTCTTATGAGCCTCACTACTAGCTGACATTGGTGGCTGCGGTGGGGATGCAGAATTAGTATGCAGCAGAGCAGACAGGCCTGCTGTTCTAATGAGCCCAGAGCAGAGTAGGGTAGAGCGGAGTAGAATAGAACAGAGCAGAGCAGATGGAGCAGCAGTCTACCAGGGGATTGAACAGCACCTTCCCTCCTCTCCTCCCCTCTCAGCCCCGGCCTGTCCCAAACCTTAATGGGACATCAGACAGACAGGCAGACAAGCGTCATTGAGCACAGTGCCCAGCCACCCCACCCCCCTCCTCCTCCTTCTCCATCCTACTCCTCCCCTTCAAAAATACACCCTCTTTCGCACCATGGATACACCCTCAGTCTCAGCCACCCTCAAGGGCTATTGAGGGGCCCTAGACACCCTCCACCCCTCAGCCAAACTCTGCATAAATGATGCTGGTGCCTCTGTGCAGTCCTTTCAGCATCCCCACGCTGTTTCCCATCCTCCCCTGCCCCCTGTCATTCCCCTCTCCCTCCCCTGCCCCCTGTCATTCCCCTCTCCATCCCCTGCCCCCTGTCATTCCCCTCTCCCTCCTCTGCCCCGTGTCATCCCCTCTCCCTCCCCTGCCCACCTATCATTCCCCTCTCCCTCCTCTGCCCCCTGTCATTCCCCTCTCCCTCTCCTGCCACCTGTCATTCCCCTCTCTCTCCCCTGCCCCCTGTCATTCCCCTCTCCCTCCCCTGCCCCCTGTCATTCCCCTCTCCCTCCCCTGCCCCCTGTCATTCCCCTCTCCCTCCCCTGCCCACCTGTCATTCCTCTGTCCCTCCCCTGCCACCTGTCATTCCCCTCTCCCTCCCCTGCCCCTTGTCATTCCCCTCTCCCTCTCCTGCCCCCTGTCATTCCCCTCTCCCTCTCCTGCCCCCTGTCATTCCCTCTCCCTCCCCTGCCCCTGTCATTCCCCTCTCCCTCCCCTGCCCCTTGTCATTCCCCTCTCCCTCCCCTGCCCCTTGTCATTCCCCTCTCCCTCCCCTGCCCCCTGTCATCCCCCTCTCCCTCCCCTGCCCCTTGTCATTCCCCTCTCCCTCCCCTGCCCCCTGTCATTCCCCTTTCCCTCCCTTGCCCACCTGTCATTCCCCTCTCCCTCCCCTGCCCACCTGTCATTCCCCTCTCCCTCCCCTGCCCCCTGTCATTCCCCTCTCCCTCCCCTGCCACCTGTCATTCCCATCTATCCTCCCCTGCCCCCTGTCATTCCCCTGTCCCTCCCTGCCCCCTGTCATTCCCCTCTCCCTCCCCTGCCCCCTGTCATTCCCCTCTCCCTCTCCTGCCACCTGGCATTCCCCTCTCTCTCCCCTGCCCCCTGGCATTCCCCTCTCTCTCCCCTGCCCCCTGTCATTCCCCTCTCCCTCCCCTGCCCCCTGTCATTCTCCTCTCCCTCCCCTGCCCCCTGTCATTCCCCTCTCCCTCCCCTGCCCCCTGTCATTCCCCTCTCCCTCTCCTGCCCCTGTCATTCCCCTCTCCCTCCCCTGCCCCTTGTCATTCCCCTCTCCCTCTCCTGCCCCCTGTCATTCCCCTCTCCCTCCCCTGCCCCCTGTCATTCCCCTGTCCCTCCCCTGCCCCCTGTCATTCCCCTCTCCCTCCCCTGCCCCTTGTCATTCCCCTCTCCCTCCCCTGCCCACCTGTCATTCCCCTCTCCCTCCCCTGCCCCCTGTCATCCCCTCTCCCTCCCCTGCCCCTTGTCATTCCCCTCCCCCTCCCCTGCCCCTTGTCATTCCCCTCTCCCTCCCCTGCCCCCTGTCATTCCCCTCTCCCTCTCCTGCCACCTGGCATTCCCCTCTCTCTCCCCTGCCCCCTGGCATTCCCCTCTCTCTCCCCTGCCCCCTGTCATTCTCCTCTCCCTCCCCTGCCCCCTGTCATTCCCCTCTCCCTCCCCTGCCCCCTGTCATTCCCCTCTCCCTCTCCTGCCCCTGTCATTCCCCTCTCCCTCCCCTGCCCCTTGTCATTCCCCTCTCCCTCTCCTGCCCCCTGTCATTCCCCTCTCCCTCCCCTGCCCCCTGTCATTCCCCTGTCCCTCCCCTGCCCCCTGTCATTCCCCTCTCCCTCCCCTGCCCCCTGTCATTCCCCTCTCCCTCTCCTGCCCCCTGTCATTCCCCTCTCCCTCCCCTGCCCCCTGTCATTCCCCTCTCCCTCTCCTGCCACCTGTCATTCCCCTCTCTCTCCCCTGCCCCCTGTCATTCCCCTCTCCCTCTCCTGCCCCCTGTCATTCCCCTCTCCCTCCCCTGCCCCCTGTCATTCCCCTCTCTCCCCTGCCCCCTGTCATTCCCCTCTCCCTCCCCTGCCCCCTGTCATTCCCCTGTCCCTCCCCTGCCACCTGTCATTCCCCTCTCCCTCTCCTGCCACCTGTCATTCCCCTCTCTCTCCCCTGCCCCCTGTCATTCCCCTCTCCCTCCTCTGCCCCCTGTCATTCCCCTGTCCCTTCCCTGCCACCTGTCATTCCCCTCTCCCTCCCCTGTCCCTTGTCATTCCCCTCTCCCTCCCCTGCCCCCTGTCATTCCCCTCTCCCTCCCCTGCCCCCTGTCATTGCCCTCTCCCTCTCCTGCCCACCTGTCATTCCCCTCTCCCTCCCCTGCCACCTGTCATTCCCCTCTCCCTCCCCTGCCCCCTGTCATTCCCCTATCGCTCCCCTGCCCCCTGTCATTCCCCTCTCCCTCCCCTGCCCCCTGTCATTCCCCTCTCCCTCCCCTGCCCCCTGTCATTCCCCTCTCCCTCCCCTGCCCCTTGTCATTCCCCTCTCCCTCCCCTGCCCCCTGTCATTCCCCTCTCCCTCCCCTGCCCCCTGTCATTCCCCTCTCCCTCCCCTGCCCCCTGTCATTCCCCTCTCCCTCCCCTGCCCCCCGTCATTCCCCTCTCCCTCCCCTGCCACCTGTCATTCCCATCTCCCTCCCCTGCCCCCTGTCATTCCCCTGTCCCTCTCCTGCCCCCTGTCATTCCCCTCTCCCTCCCCTGCCCCCTGTCATTCTCCTCTCTCTCCCCTGCCCCCTGTCATTCCCCTCTCCCTCCCCTGCCCCCTGTCATTCCCCTCTCCCTCTCCTGCCACCTGGCATTCCCCTCTCTCTCCCCTGCCCCCTGGCATTCCCCTCTCTCTCCCCTGCCCCCTGTCATTCCCCTCTCCCTCCCCTGCCCCCTGTCATTCTCCTCTCCCTCCCCTGCCCCCTGTCATTCCCCTCTCCCTCCCCTGCCCCCTGTCATTCCCCTCTCCCTCCCCTGCCCCTTGTCATTCCCCTCTCCCTCTCCTGCCCCCTGTCATTCCCCTCTCCCTCCCCTGCCCCCTGTCATTCCCCTGTCCCTCCCCTGCCCCCTTTCATTCCCCTCTCCCTCCCCTGCCCCTTGTCATTCCCCTCTCCCTCCCCTGCCCACCTGTCATTCCCCTCTCCCTCCCCTGCCCCCTGTCATCCCCTCTCCCTCCCCTGCCCCTTGTCATTCCCCTCCCCCTCCCCTGCCCCTTGTCATTCCCCTCTCCCTCCCCTGCCCACCTGTCATTCCCCTTTACCTCCCCTGCCCCCTGTCATTCCCCTTTCCCTCCCCTGCCCCCTGTCATTGCCCTCTCCCTCTCCTGCCCACCTGTCATTCCCCTCTCCCTCCCCTGCCACCTGTCATTCCCCTCTCCCTCCCCTGCCCCCTGTCATTCCCCTATCGCTCCCCTGCCCCCTGTCATTCCCCTCTCCCTCCCCTGCCCCCTGTCATTCCCCTCTCCCTCCCCTGCCCCCTGTCATTCCCCTCTCCCTCCCCTGCCCCTTGTCATTCCCCTCTCCCTCCCCTGCCCCCTGTCATTCCCCTCTCCCTCCCCTGCCCCCTGTCATTCCCCTCTCCCTCCCCTGCCCCCTGTCATTCCCCTCTCCCTCCCCTGCCCCCTGTCATTCCCCTCTCCCTCCCCTGCCACCTGTCATTCCCATCTCCCTCCCCTGCCCCCTGTCATTCCCCTGTCCCTCTCCTGCCCCCTGTCATTCCCCTCTCCCTCCCCTGCCCCCTGTCATTCTCCTCTCTCTCCCCTGCCCCCTGTCATTCCCCTCTCCCTCCCCTGCCCCCTGTCATTCCCCTCTCCCTCTCCTGCCACCTGGCATTCCCCTCTCTCTCCCCTGCCCCCTGGCATTCCCCTCTCTCTCCCCTGCCCCCTGTCATTCCCCTCTCCCTCCCCTGCCCCCTGTCATTCTCCTCTCCCTCCCCTGCCCCCTGTCATTCCCCTCTCCCTCCCCTGCCCCCTGTCATTCCCCTCTCCCTCTCCTGCCCCTGTCATTCCCCTCTCCCTCCCCTGCCCCTTGTCATTCCCCTCTCCCTCTCCTGCCCCCTGTCATTCCCCTCTCCCTCCCCTGCCCCCTGTCATTCCCCTGTCCCTCCCCTGCCCCCTTTCATTCCCCTCTCCCTCCCCTGCCCCTTGTCATTCCCCTCTCCCTCCCCTGCCCACCTGTCATTCCTCTCTCCCTCCCCTGCCCCCTGTCATCCCCTCTCCCTCCCCTGCCCCTTGTCATTCCCCTCCCCCTCCCCTGCCCCTTGTCATTCCCCTCTCCCTCCCCTGCCCACCTGTCATTCCCCTTTACCTCCCCTGCCCCCTGTCATTCCCCTTTCCCTCCCTTGCCCACCTGTCATTCCCCTCTCCCTCCCCTGCCCACCTGTCATTCCCCTCTCCCTCCCCTGCCCCCTGTCATTCCCCTCTCCCTTCCCTGCCACCTGTCATTCCCATCTCCCTCCCCTGCCCCCTGTCATTCCCCTGTCCCTCTCCTGCCCCCTGTCATCCCCCTCTCCCTCCCCTGCCCCCTGTCATTCTCCTCTCTCTCCCCTGCCCCCTGTCATTCCCCTCTCCCACCCCTGCCCCCTGTCATTCCCCTCTCCCTCTCCTGCCACCTGGCATTCCCCTCTCTCTCCCCTGCCCCCTGGCATTCCCCTCTCTCTCCCCTGCCCCCTGTCATTCCCCTGTCCCTCCCCTGCCACCTGTCATTCCCCTCTCCCTCCCCTGCCCCTTGTCATTCCCCTCTCCCTCCCCTGCCCCCTGTCATTCCCCTCTCCCTCCCCTGCCCCCTGTCATTGCCCTCTCCCTCTCCTGCCCACCTGTCATTCCCCTCTCCCTCCCCTGCCACCTGTCATTCCCCTCTCCCTCCCCTGCCCCCTGTCATTCCCCTATCCCTCCCCTGCCCCCTGTCATTCCCCTCTCCCTCCCCTGCCCCCTGTCATTCCCCTCTCCCTCCCCTGCCCCCTGTCATTCCCCTCTCCCTCCCCTGCCCCTTGTCATTCCCCTCTCCCTCCCCTGCCCCCTGTCATTCCCCTCTCCCTCCCCTGCCCCCTGTCATTCCCCTCTCCCTCTCCTGCCCCTGTCATTCCCCTCTCCCTCCCCTGCCCCTTGTCATTCCCCTCTCCCTCTCCTGCCCCCTGTCATTCCCCTCTCCCTCCCCTGCCCCCTGTCATTCCCCTGTCCTTCCCTGCCCCCTGTCATTCCCCTCTCCCTCCCCTGCCCCCTGTCATTCCCCTCTCCCTCTCCTGCCCCCTGTCATTCCCCTCTCCCTCCCCTGCCCCCTGTCATTCCCCTCTCCCTCTCCTGCCACCTGTCATTCCCCTCTCTCTCCCCTGCCCCCTGTCATTCCCCTCTCCCTCCCCTGCCCCCTGTCATTCCCCTGTCCCTCCCCTGCCACCTGTCATTCCCCTCTCCCTCCCCTGCCCCTTGTCATTCCCCTCTCCCTCTCCTGCCCCCTGTCATTCCCCTCTCCCTCCCCTGCCCCCTGTCATTCCCCTCTCTCTCCCCTGCCCCCTGTCATTCCCCTCTCCCTCCCCTGCCCCCTGTCATTCCCCTGTCCCTCCCCTGCCACCTGTCATTCCCCTCTCCCTCTCCTGCCACCTGTCATTCCCCTCTCTCTCCCCTGCCCCCTGTCATTCCCCTCTCCCTCCTCTGCCCCCTGTCATTCCCCTGTCCCTCCCCTGCCACCTGTCATTCCCCTCTCCCTCCCCTGCCCCTTGTCATTCCCCTCTCCCTCCCCTGCCCCCTGTCATTCCCCTCTCCCTCCCCTGCCCCCTGTCATTGCCCTCTCCCTCTCCTGCCCACCTGTCATTCCCCTCTCCCTCCCCTGCCACCTGTCATTCCCCTCTCCCTCCCCTGCCCCCTGTCATTCCCCTATCCCTCCCCTGCCCCCTGTCATTCCCCTCTCCCTCCCCTGCCCCCTGTCATTCCCCTCTCCCTCCCCTGCCCCCTGTCATTCCCCTCTCCCTCCCCTGCCCCTTGTCATTCCCCTCTCCCTCCCCTGCCCCCTGTCATTCCCCTCTCCCTCCCCTGCCCCCTGTCATTCCCCTCTCTCTCCCCTGCCCCCTGTCATTCCCCTCTCCCTCCCCTGCCCCCTGTCATTCCCCTCTTCCTCTCCTGCCACCTGTCATTCCCCTCTCTCTCCCCTGCCCCCTGTCATTCCCCTCTCCCTCCCCTGCCCCCTGTCATTCCCCTCTCCCTCCCCTGCCCCCTGTCATTCCCCTCTCCCTCCCCTGCCCACCTGTCATTCCCCTGTCCCTCCCCTGCCACCTGTCATTCCCCTCTCCCTCCCCTGCCTACCTGTCATTCCCCTTTCCCTCCCTTGCCCACCTGTCATTCCCCTCTCCCTCCCCTGCCCACCTGTCATTCCCCTCTCCCTCCCCTGCCCCCTGTCATTCCCCTGTCCCTCCCCTGCCACCTGTCATTCCCCTCTCCCTCCCCTGCTCCCTCTCATTCCCCTGTCCCTCTCCTGCCCCCTGTCATTCCCCTCTCCCTCCCCTGCCCCCTGTCATTCCCCTCTCCCTCCCCTGCCCCCTGTCATTCCCCTCTCCTTCCCCTGCCCCATGTCTCCCCACCCCCAGTGTCTCCGCAGCCCCCCAATAGTCTCCCTAGTATAATACCCTGATAAATCAGCCAATCCTCCCGTTCCACCAGACAAGACCAGGCCAAGCCAGACAAGACCAGGCCAAGCCAGACAACACCAGGCCAGGCCAGGCCAGTGCAGACAGTTTATTGTTGATGTCTGTTTGGAAGGAAATCCTGGTAGGACCTCCTCTCCAGACCCCAGTAAAAGCAAGGAGGATGTGTGGTATTAACACAACAGGACTATTTAGGGTTGTGGTCAGCTCAGTTCCCTGTTAGTGCCGTTTCCTCCTGGAGAGCAGTTTCTTTCGCCTTGGTTGTTATGATAAGAGGGTCACAGGGTCTGGTGAGTCTGTAATAATGATGTACTGTATCGTTTGGTCCTCGGCTCTCTTGTTGTTAGAGATCTAACCAGATATGTATATATGTATCATCTACATTTACACAAAGAAATCGCATAACTGTCAGAGCTCTTCAATGGTGTTACATCAGATCATGTCTACTAATGGTTAACAGCCTAAGCGATCGTGACATCAGTTTATGACCAAGCAGGGACCAATGTCTATGACGTGTGTGTGTGTTTGGGAGCAAGGAGTGGGGTCAGTGTGTTTGTGTCTGGATCCTAATCCCAGAGGTGTTATCAGCCTGGTCCGGGTGATGAGGGTTCCCCTCCCCCTATAGGCTGCAGGTGCTGGGGGTCAGCCGGTGCGCCCAGACAGTCCCTACTCTGACCCTTGACCCCTAACTGTCGGCAAGCTCAGGGGTCACCCTAAACACTGATACAGATGACTGATACACACACACACAACTGGTAGTAAACAACAACAGCACAGCGTTGCTGGGGAGGGGAGATGACACACACACACAACGTCACACTGTGTGTACATGATCAGAGGGCACCTTTAAACTGCCAATCAACCCGTGCTGATGTTTTAGATGTCTGGATTTGAACAGGTTTTACTGTCCATGTAGAAATGTTCATTGTCCTAATCAGATTCTTCTGTTGTCTTGTGTCTTTTCAGATGCTGAGGCTACAATGGCAATGCAGTGAAAGGATCAATCATCAATGTCCTGACCAGACCTGACCAGACCTGACCAGAACTGACCAGACCTGACCAGAACTGACCAGAACTGACCAGACCTGACCAGAACTGACCAGAACTGACCAGACCTGACCAGAACTGACCAGACCTGACCAGACCTGACCAGAACTGACCAGAACTGACCAGACCTGACCAGAACTGACCAGACCTGCATAATGTCCTGACCTGACCAGACCTGACCAGAACTGACCAGAACTGACCAGACCTGACCAGACCTGACCAGAACTGACCAGAACTGACCAGAACTGACCAGACCTGACCAGAACTGACCAGACCTGCATAATGTCCTGACCTGACCTGACCTAACCAGACCTGCCCTGACCAGACCAGCATAATGTCCTGACCAGATCTGACCTGACCAGACCAGCGTAATGTCCTGACCAGACCTGACCAGCATAATGTCCTGACCAGACCTGACCAGACCTGACCTGACCTGAACTGCCATGACCAAACCTGACCAGACCAGACCTGACTAGCATAATGTCCTGACCAGACCTGACCTGACCAGACCTGACCAGACCAGACCTGACCAGCATAATGTCCAGATCAGACCAGCATAATGTCCTGACCAGACCTGATCAGCATAAAGTCCTGACCAGACCTGACCAGCATAATGTCCTGACCAGACCTGACCAGACCAGGCCAGACCTGACCAGACTTTACATGACCTGACCAGACCTGACCAGACCTGACCTGACCAGACCTGACCTGACCAGACCTGGCCAAACCTGACCTGACCTGACCAGACCTGACCGAACCTGACCTGACCTGACCAGACCTGACCTGACCAAAATAATGTCCTGACCAGATCTGACCTTAACTGACCTGACCAGACCAGACCAGCATAATGTCCTGACCAGACCTGACCAGCATAATGTCCTGACCAGACCTGACCAGACCTGGCCTGACCAGACCTGACCTGACCAGACCTGACCAAACCTGACCTGACCAGACCTGACCAGACCTGACCAGAACTGACCAGAACTGACCAGACCTGACCAGAACTGACCAGAACTGACCAGAACTGACCAGACCTGACCAGAACTGACCAGACCTGCATAATGTCCTGACCTGACCAGACCAGACCAGACATAACCTGACCAGACCAGACCTGACCTAACCAGACCTGCCCTGACCAGACCAGCATAATGTCCTGACCAGATCTGACCTGACCAGACCAGCGTAATGTCCTGACCAGACCTGACCAGCATAATGTCCTGACCAGACCTGACCAGACCTGACCTGACCTGAACTGCCATGACCAAACCTGACCAGACCAGACCTGACTAGCATAATGTCCTGACCAGACCTGACCTGACCAGACCTGACCAGACCAGACCTGACCAGCATAATGTCCAGATCAGACCAGCATAATGTCCTGACCAGACCTGATCAGCATAAAGTCCTGACCAGACCTGACCAGCATAATGTCCTGACCAGACCTGACCAGACCAGGCCAGACCTGACCAGACTTTACATGACCTGACCAGACCTGACCAGACCTGACCTGACCAGACCTGACCTGACCAGACCTGGCCAAACCTGACCTGACCAGACCTGACCAAACCTGACCTGACCTGACCAGACCTGACCTGACCAAAATAATGTCCTGACCAGATCTGACCTTAACTGACCTGACCAGACCAGACCAGCATAATGTCCTGACCAGACCTGACCAGCATAATGTCCTGACCAGACCTGACCAGACCTGACCAGACCTGGCCTGACCAGACCTGACCTGACCAGACCTGACCAAACCTGACCTGACCAAACCTGACCAGACCTGACCAGACCTGACCAGACCAGACACAGAGAAGAGGTAAAGCCTCCTCTGTGATTGGAATAAGGGTCAGTAAAAAGACCGGAGGATTTAGTTGATCACCTATATTTTATTTGTGGAGAGGTAAGGAGGAGTCTTAACATGGAAAGGTGAGTTTATACAAGGTGGATTTTGGATTTTGAATAGTTTTATTAGATCTAAATGAAATATGTTTTAACTAATTTTATGTGGATATTGGTTGAGGCCCAAAGGGATCATTTGCACCTCTGTAATTTAGGGTAAAGAATTTTATATAATATATTTGATTTTGCTCAAGATTTTGTAAGCCTTTGCACTGCAACTTCATACTTGTATCCATATAATGCTCATATCATTGATTGTAATAACTATTTTTAATGTAATATTAAGGGATGCTGCATATTTCATTATTTTGTGGTAAAAAAATACAAATAAAGTGAACGTATTTGCAAAAATAAAAGCTGCCTCAACTATTTTACTTTATATTTACATTTGAATGTGTCAAGGGACAATATTGAAGTTGAATAATGACCATACAGTGCATTCGGAAAGTATTCCAGACCCCTCAACTTTTCTACATTTTGTTACATTACAGCCTTATTGTAGAATTGATTAAATAGTTTCCCCCCTCATCAATCTACACACATTTTCGCAAAAAAAAAGACTGAAATATCACATTTATATAAGTATTCAGACCCTTTACTCAGTACTTTGTTGAAGCACCTTTGGCAGCAATTACAGCCTCGAGTCTTCTTGGGTATTACACACAAGCTTGGCACACCTGTATTTTGGGAGTTTCTCCCATTCTTCTCTGCAGATCCTCTCAAGCTCTGTCAGGTTGGATGGGGAATGTTGCTGCACAGCTATTTTCAGGTTTCCCCAGAGATGTATGATCGTGTTCAAATACGGGCTCTGGCTGGGCCACTCAAGGACATTCAGAGACTTGTCCTGAAGCCACTCCTGTGTCATCTTGGCTGTGTGCTTAGGGTTGTTGTCCTGTTGGAAGGTGAACCTTCGCCCCAGTCGGAGGTCCTGAGGACTCTGGAGCAGGTTTTCATCAAGGATCTCTCTGTACTTTGTTCTGTTCATCTTTGCCTAGATCCTAACTAGTCTCCCAGTCCCTGCTGCTGAAAAACATCCCCACAGCATGATGCTGCCCTCACCATGCTCACACTGCCCCCACCATGCTCACCGTAGGGATGGTGCCAGGTTTATTCCAGACATGACGCTTGGCATTCAGGCCAAAGAGTTCAATCTTGTATTCATCAGACCAGAGAATCTTGTTTCTCATGGTCTGAGAGTCTTTAGGTGCCTTTTGGCAAACTCCAAGCGGGCTGCGTTCTTGGGGACCGTCAATGCTGCAGAAATGTTTTGGAATTCTTCCCCAGATCTGTGCCTCGACACGATCCTGTCTCTGTGCTCTACGGACAATTCCTTGGTCCTCATGGCTTTGTTCTGACATGCATTGTCAACTGTGGGACTATCAGAACTCAGGATAAGACCCAGATGCAGACAGCTAGAGTCACAGATGTTTATTGACCCAAACAGGGAGCAGGCAAAAGAGGTCCGTAATCCAGGGCAGAGTCAATAAGATACAGAACAGCAGGGAGGCTTGGGGTCAGGACAGGCAGAGGTTCTTAAACGGGTCAAAGTCAGGCAGGTACAGAACAGCAGGGAGGCTCGGGTCAGGACAGGCAGAGGTTCTTAAACGGTTCAATGTCTGGCAGGTACAGAACAGCAGGGAGGCTCGGGGTCAGGACAGGCAGAGGTTCTTAAACGGGTCAAAGTTAGGCAGGTACAGAACAGCAGGGAGGCTCGGGTCAGGACAGGCAGAGGTTCTTAAACGGGTCAAAGTCAGGCAGGTACAGAACTGCAGGCAGGCTCGGGTCAGGGCAGACAGAAAGGTCAGAACCAGGGTAACTAGGGAACAGAACTTGAGAAAGCAGGGATACAGGAAATCTCCAGTTTGGACTCCAGACCAAAGGACAACTTTCCACCGGTCTAATGTCCATTGCTCGTGTTTCTTGGCCCAAGCATATATTTTCTTCTTATTGGTGTCCTTTAGTGTCCTTTAGTAGTGGTTTCAAGTGGCCAACATTGTTGGTGTCAATTTGTTCCCTGTGTGTGTGTGAGCATAGGGGGGGTTGAAGCAAGCTGCTGGAGCTGAAGAAAGCACTGCACACACACACACACACACACACACACGCACACACACACACACACACACACACACACACACACACACACACACACACACACACACACACACACACACACACACACACACACACACACACACACACCGGCCTTGTTTATTGGTTATCACACCTCCTATTGTTTTCTCCCAACAGCCAGTTCATGCGATGCCCCAATGCCCCCAGTGCGCTCCAGTGCTCTGGCTGAAATGGGCTCCCCCCCTCCCCTCCCCTCCGACTGGGGATGACCTGAAATTAGAGCCAAGCCGCCATGGCCGAAGGCTGTGACTCGGCCACCAGGAGAGGAGGCCCTAGGCCCGGGCCTGAAAGAAAGAGGGAGATTATCCCATTCTGCCCGGCCAGTCAGCAGTGGTGGTATTGACCCGGGCCCACCCAGGGAGAGTCCAGTGAGCCGTGAGATGGCCTGATATACATGCTTACTGAGCTGGACAGATTCCCTCACTCTCACCAGGGATAAACCCAACCTTACAAGGCACTGTCTTAAACACTGCTCTGGAGATTACAGGAGTGACCCCCTCTCTGGGTGGAAACACACACACACACACACACACACACACACACACACACACACACACACACACACACACACACACACACACACACACACACACAGAGCAGAGACCTCATCCTATTCACTGTCCAGGCTACCATTAGGTGTTTGGCAAGGCTTCTCATTGTTTCTGTCCTGTGAGGCGAAGAGGGCTCATCAGAACAGAACGGGCCAAGCATCCTACAGTGGCCTGGTGGGAAACATTCTGAAATGATAGTAAATAACACCAACAATATATTGGCAATTACTGTATCAATATCTTCAGTTATGATGACTATTGTGAAGAAACAAGGTGAGAGAATTTAAACTCAAACTAAACGGGTCAACACTATCCACTATCCAGTTCTGAGGTCTGTTGGCAAACATGAAATAAAACAAATAAATATACCTGTAGTTTTTCTAGACCCAGTCAACGTAACTTATATTTACTTCAATAAAATATCTGATTACCCCTAAAGTTTGCTGACACAGACTTGATCACTATATGGGGCATAAACCCTACAATATGTCCACTAATATTCAGCTACACAAAACACTTGCTAGAGTTATTTGCCATAAAAAGTCTACAATGACTTATCCCACAAATAAGACCCAATGTTGATGTCTGTCCCTGGTTTACAATTGCTGTATGTTTGAATATGTTTTGACATTTGTTTCCCTAATGTGGAAAAACATTCTGTATTTTTTATATTTTTAATTTCACCGATCAAATAACAACTGGACAACAGCACAATGAACAGACAACAGCACAATGAACAGACAACAGCACAATGAACAGACAACAGCACAATGAACAGACAACACCTCTGAGCAAAATCACCTTAACCAAATGTTGTATGCTATTTGAATTCATTTTCACATTTTTGACCATTTACTATGGTATGTCATATGGCCCGAACCTAGCCATCCAGCTTCCTCTCCACTGTCTAATGACTTCCTATGACAACAAACAGTTCCTCCCTGCATGGTAGTAAAAGTCCTATGGACTGTAATCAAAGGGATTAGGGGTGGCCATTGTCCTTTAATTGAGGCACTATTGGCCAGTTAGTAGTGGTAGTTTGTTTGTAGGTGCCTAACAACCCCAAACATTACTGACACAAATGACCTTTACAATGACAGAGCAGTAGACAAAGCAGGCCTATGTCATGCATATGACCAATTAAAGTAATAAGAGTCCACAGAAAAACAAAGGAAATAGAACTTAATTATCTATAAAAAAATCCTATCAATAATTAGATGAGGTATTAATGAACATGATGGCAATTTCTCTTTTTTATTGGAATTGTGTATGATATATTCAGACTATTAAAGGTGTATGTTATATTCAGACTATTAAAGGTGTATGTTATATTCAGACTATTAAAGGTGTATGTTATATTCAGACTATTAAAGGTGTATGTTATATTCAGACTATTAAAGGTGTATATTATATTCAGACTATTAAAGGTGTATGTTATATTCAGACTATTAAAGGTGTATGATATATTCAGACTATTAAAGGTGTATGATATATTCAGACTATTAAAGGTGTATATTATATTCAGACTATTAAAGGTGTATGTTATATTCAGACTATTAAAGGTGTATATTATATTCAGACTATTAAAGGTGTATGTTATATTCTGACTATTAAAGGTGTATATTATATTCAGACTATTAAAGGTGTATGTTATATTCTGACTATTAAAGGTGTATATTATATTCAGACTATTAAAGGTGTATGTTATATTCAGACTATTAAAGGTGTATGTTATATTCAGACTATTAAAGGTGTATATTATATTCAGACTATTAAAGGTGTATGTTATATTCAGACTATTAAAGGTGTATGATATATTCAGACTATTAAAGGTGTATGATATATTCAGACTATTAAAGGTGTATGATATATTCAGACAATTAAAGGTGTATATTATATTCAGACTATTAAAGGTGTATGTTATATTCAGACTATTAAAGGTGTATATTATATTCAGACTATTAAAGGTGTATGTTATATTCTGACTATTAAAGGTGTATATTATATTCAGACTATTAAAGGTGTATATTATATTCAGACTATTAAAGGTGTATGTTATATTCAGACTATTAAAGGTGTATATTATATTCAGACTATTAAAGGTGTATGTTATATTCAGACTATTAAAGGTGTATGATATATTCAGACTATTAAAGGTGTATATTATATTCAGACTATTAAAGGTGTATGTTATATTCAGACAATTAAAGGTGTATGTTATATTCAGACTATTAAATTTCTATATTATATTCAGACGATTAAAGATGTATGTTATATTCAGAATATTAAAGGTGTATGATATATTCAGACTATTAAAGGTGTATGTTATATTCAGACTATTAAAGGTGTATATTATATTCAGACTATTAAAGGTGTATGTTATATTCAGACTATTAAAGGTGTATATAACATTCAGACTATTAAAGGTGTATGTTATATTCAGACTATTAAAGGTGTATATTATATTCAGACTATTAAAGGTGTATGTTATATTCAGACTATTAAAGGTGTATATTATATTCAGACTATTAAAGGTGTATATTATATTCAGACTATTAAAGGTGTATATAACATTCAGACTATTAAAGGTGTATGTTATATTCAGACTATTAAAGGTGTATATTATATTCAGACTATTAAAGGTGTATATAACATTCAGACTATTAAAGATGTATGTTATATTCAGAATATTAAAGGTGTATGATATATTCAGACTATTAAAGGTGTATGTTATATTCAGACTATTAAAGGTGTATGTTATATTCAGACAATTAAAGGTGTATGTTCTATTCAGACTATTAAAGGTGTATATTATATTCAGACTATTAAAGGTGTATATTATATTCAGACGATTAAAGGTGTATGTTATATTCAGAATATTAAAGGTGTATGATATATTCAGACTATTAAAGGTGTATGATATAATCAGACTATTAAAGGTGTATGTTATATTCAGACTATTAAAGGTGTATGACATATTCAGACTATTAAAGGTGTATGATATATTCAGACTATTAAAGGTGTATGATATATTCAGACTATTAAAGGTGTATGTTATATTCAGACTATTAAAGGTGTATGATATTTTCAGACTATTAAAGGTGTATATTATATTCAGACTATTAAAGGTGTATGATATATTCAGACTATTAAAGGTGTATGATATATTTAGAAAATTAAAGGTGTATATTATATTCAGCTTATTAAAGGTGTATGTTATATTCAGACTATTAAAGGTGTATGATATATTCAGACTATTAAAGGTGTATATTATATTCAGACTATTAAAGGTGTATATTATTTTCAGACTATTAAAGGTGTATGATGTATTCAGACTATTAAAGGTGTATGATATATTTAGAATATTAAAGGTGTATATTATCTTCAGACTATTAAAGGTGTATATTATATTCAGACTATTAAAGGTGTATATTATATTCAAACTATTAAAGGTGTATATTATATTCAGACTATTAAAGGTGTATGTTATATTCAGACTATTAAAGGTGTATGACATATTCAGACTATTAAAGGTGTATGATATATTCAGACTATTAAAGGTGTATGATATATTCAGACTATTAAAGGTGTATGTTATATTCAGACTATTAAAGGTGTATGATATATTTAGAATATTAGAAGTCTATATTATATTCAGACTATTAAAGGTGTATATTATATTCAGACTATTAAAGGTGTATATTATATTCAGACTATTAAAGGTGTATATTATTTTCAGACTATTAAAGGTGTATGATATATTCAGACTATTAAAGGTGTATGATATATTTAGAAAATTAAAGGTGTATATTATATTCA
The DNA here is from genome assembly GCF_002021735.2 of Oncorhynchus kisutch. Lineage (NCBI taxonomy): Eukaryota > Metazoa > Chordata > Actinopteri > Salmoniformes > Salmonidae > Oncorhynchus > Oncorhynchus kisutch. The sequence goes on from NC_034177.2 coordinate 20,549,078, forward strand.
GCTTATTAAAGGTGTATGTTATATTCAGACTATTAAAGGTGTATGATATATTCAGACTATTAAATGTGTATATTATATTCAGACTATTAAAGGTGTATATTATATTCAGACTATTAAAGGTGTATATTATATTCAGACTATTAAAGGTGTATATTATTTTCAGACTATTAAAGGTGTATGATATATTCAGACTATTAAAGGTGTATGATATATTTAGAATATTAAAGGTGTATATTGTCTTCAGACTATTAAAGGTGTATATTATATTCAGACTATTAAAGGTGTATATTATATTCAGACTATTAAAGGTGTATATTATATTCAGACTATTAAAGGTGTATATTATATTCAGACTATTAAAGGTGTATTTTATATTCAGACTATTAAAGGTGTATATTATATTCAGACTATTAAAGGTGTATATTATATTCAGACTATTAAAGGTGTATATCATATTTACAATATTAAAGGTGTATGATATATTTAGAATATTAAAGGTGTATATTATATTCGGACTATTAAAGGTGTATATTATATTCAGACTATTAAAGGTGTATATTATATTCAGACTATTAAAGGTGTATGTTATTTTCTGAATATTAAAGGTGTATGATATTTTCAGACTATTAAAGGTGTATGTTATATTCAGACTATTAAAGGTGTATGTTATATTCAGACTAATAAAGGTGTATATTATATTCAGACTATTAAAGGTGTATGATATATTTAGAAAATTAAAGGTGTATATTATCAAATCAAATTTCAAATCAAATTTATTTATATAGCCCTTCGTACATCAGCTGATATCTCAAAGTGCTGTACAGAAACCCAGCCTAAAACCCCAAACAGCAAGCAATGCAGGTGGAGAAGCACGGTGGCTAGGAAAAACTCCCTAGAAAGGCCAATACCTAGGAAGAAACCTAGAGAGGAACCAGGCTATGTGGGGTGGCCAGTCCTCTTCTGGCTGTGCCGGGTGGAGATTATAACAGAACATGGTCAAGATGTTCAATGTTCATAAATGACCAGCATGGTCGAATAATAATAAGGCAGAACAGTTGAAACTAGAGCAGCAGCACAGTCAGGTGGAAGTTGAAACTGGAGCAGCAGCATGGCCAGGTAGACTGGGGACAGCAAGGAGTCATCATGTCAGGTAGTCCTGGGGCATGGTCCTAGGGCTCAGGTCAGTTGAAACTGGAACAGCAGCATGGCCAGGTGGACTGGGGACAGCAAGGAGTCATCATGTCAGGTAGTCCTGGGGCATGGTCCTAGGGCTCAGGTCCTCCGAGAGAGAGAAAGAAAGAGAGAAGGAGAGAATTAGAGAACGCACACTTAGATTCACACAGGACACCGAATAGGACAGGAGAAGTACTCCAGATATAACAAACTGACCCCAGCCCCCCGACACATAAACTACTGCAGCATAAATACTGGAGGCTGAGACAGGAGGGGTCAGGAGACACTGTGGCCCCATCCGAGGACACCCCCGGACAGGGCCAAACAGGAAGGATATAACCCCACCCACTTTGCCAAAGCACAGCCCCCACACCACTAGAGGGATATCTTCAACCACCAACTTACCATCCTGAGACAAGGCTGAGTATAGCCCACAAAGATCTCCGCCACGGCACAACCCAAGGGGGGGGGGGGGCGCCAACCCAGACAGGATGACCACAACAGTGAATCAACCCACTCAGGTGACGCACCCCCTCCAGGGACGGCATGAGAGAGCCCCAGCAAGCCAGTGACTCAGCCCCTGTAATAGGGTTAGAGGCAGAGAATCCCAGTGGAAAGAGGGGAACCGGCCAGGCAGAGACAGCAAGGGCGGTTCGTTGCTCCAGAGCCTTTCCGTTCACCTTCCCACTCCTGGGCCAGACTACACTCAATCATATGACCCACTGAAGAGATGAGTCTTCAGTAAAGACTTAAAGGTTGAGACCGAGTTTGCGTCTCTGACATGGGTAGGCAGACCGTTCCATAAAAATGGAGCTCTATAGGAGAAAGCCCTGCCTATTATATTCAGCTTATTAAAGGTGTATGTTATATTCAGACTATTAAAGGTGTATATTATTTTCAGACTATTAAAGGTGTATGATATATTCAGACTATTAAAGGTGTATGATATATTTTGAATATTAAAGGTGTATATTATCTTCAGACTATTAAAGGTGTATATTATATTCAGACTATTAAAGGTGTATATTATATTCAGACTATTAAAGGTGTATATTATATTCAGACTATTAAAGGTGTATGTTATATTCAGACTATTAAAGGTGTATGACATATTCAGACTATTAAAGGTGTATGATATATTCAGACTATTAAAGGTGTATGATATATTCAGACTATTAAAGGTGTATGTTATATTCAGACTATTAAAGGTGTATGATATATTTAGAATATTAAAGGTCTATATTATATTCAGACTATTAAAGGTGTATATTATATTCAGACTATTAAAGGTGTATATTATATTCAGACTATTAAAGGTGTATATTATTTTCAGACTATTAAAGGTGTATGATATATTCAGACTATTAAAGGTGTATGATATATTTAGAAAATTAAAGGTGTATTTTATATTCAGCTTATTAAAGGTGTATGTTATATTCAGACTATTAAAGGTGTATGATATATTCAGACTATTAAATGTGTATATTATATTCAGACTATTAAAGGTGTATATTATATTCAGACTATTAAAGGTGTATATTATATTCAGACTATTAAAGGTGTATATTATATTCAGACTATTAAAGGTGTATATTATTTTCAGACTATTAAAGGTGTATGATGTATTCAGACTATTAAAGGTGTATGTTATATTCAGAATATTAAAGGTGTATATTATATTTAGAATATTAAAAGTGTTTGTTATATTCAGAATATTAAAGGTGTATATTATATTCATAATATTAAAGGTGTATATTATATTTAGAATATTAAAAGTGTTTGCTATATTCAGAATATTAAAGGTGTATATTATATTTAGAATATTAAAGGTGTATGATATATTCAGACTATTAAAGGTGTATGTTATATTCAGACTATTAAAGGTGTATGATATTTTCAGACTATTAAAGGTGTATATTATATTCAGACTATTAAAGGTGTATGATATATTCAGACTATTAAAGGTGTATGATATATTTAGAAAATTAAAGGTGTATATTATATTCAGCTTATTAAAGGTGTATGTTATATTCAGACTATTAAAGGTGTATGATATATTCAGACTATTAAAGGTGTATATTATATTCAGACTATTAAAGGTGTATATTATTTTCAGACTATTAAAGGTGTATGATGTATTCAGACTATTAAAGGTGTATGATATATTTAGAATATTAAAGGTGTATATTATCTTCAGACTATTAAAGGTGTATATTATATTCAGACTATTAAAGGTGTATATTATATTCAAACTATTAAAGGTGTATATTATATTCAGACTATTAAAGGTGTATGTTATATTCAGACTATTAAAGGTGTATGACATATTCAGACTATTAAAGGTGTATGATATATTCAGACTATTAAAGGTGTATGATATATTCAGACTATTAAAGGTGTATGTTATATTCAGACTATTAAAGGTGTATGATATATTTAGAATATTAGAAGTCTATATTATATTCAGACTATTAAAGGTGTATATTATATTCAGACTATTAAAGGTGTATATTATATTCAGACTATTAAAGGTGTATATTATTTTCAGACTATTAAAGGTGTATGATATATTCAGACTATTAAAGGTGTATGATATATTTAGAAAATTAAAGGTGTATATTATATTCAGCTTATTAAAGGTGTATGTTATATTCAGACTATTAAAGGTGTATGATATATTCAGACTATTAAATGTGTATATTATATTCAGACTATTAAAGGTGTATATTATATTCAGACTATTAAAGGTGTATATTATATTCAGACTATTAAAGGTGTATATTATTTTCAGACTATTAAAGGTGTATGATATATTCAGACTATTAAAGGTGTATGATATATTTAGAATATTAAAGGTGTATATTGTCTTCAGACTATTAAAGGTGTATATTATATTCAGACTATTAAAGGTGTATATTATATTCAGACTATTAAAGGTGTATATTATATTCAGACTATTAAAGGTGTATATTATATTCAGACTATTAAAGGTGTATTTTATATTCAGACTATTAAAGGTGTATATTATATTCAGACTATTAAAGGTGTATATTATATTCAGACTATTAAAGGTGTATATCATATTTACAATATTAAAGGTGTATGATATATTTAGAATATTAAAGGTGTATATTATATTCGGACTATTAAAGGTGTATATTATATTCAGACTATTAAAGGTGTATATTATATTCAGACTATTAAAGGTGTATGTTATTTTCTGAATATTAAAGGTGTATGATATTTTCAGACTATTAAAGGTGTATGTTATATTCAGACTATTAAAGGTGTATGTTATATTCAGACTAATAAAGGTGTATATTATATTCAGACTATTAAAGGTGTATGATATATTTAGAAAATTAAAGGTGTATATTATCAAATCAAATTTCAAATCAAATTTATTTATATAGCCCTTCGTACATCAGCTGATATCTCAAAGTGCTGTACAGAAACCCAGCCTAAAACCCCAAACAGCAAGCAATGCAGGTGGAGAAGCACGGTGGCTAGGAAAAACTCCCTAGAAAGGCCAATACCTAGGAAGAAACCTAGAGAGGAACCAGGCTATGTGGGGTGGCCAGTCCTCTTCTGGCTGTGCCGGGTGGAGATTATAACAGAACATGGTCAAGATGTTCAATGTTCATAAATGACCAGCATGGTCGAATAATAATAAGGCAGAACAGTTGAAACTAGAGCAGCAGCACAGTCAGGTGGAAGTTGAAACTGGAGCAGCAGCATGGCCAGGTAGACTGGGGACAGCAAGGAGTCATCATGTCAGGTAGTCCTGGGGCATGGTCCTAGGGCTCAGGTCAGTTGAAACTGGAACAGCAGCATGGCCAGGTGGACTGGGGACAGCAAGGAGTCATCATGTCAGGTAGTCCTGGGGCATGGTCCTAGGGCTCAGGTCCTCCGAGAGAGAGAAAGAAAGAGAGAAGGAGAGAATTAGAGAACGCACACTTAGATTCACACAGGACACCGAATAGGACAGGAGAAGTACTCCAGATATAACAAACTGACCCCAGCCCCCCGACACATAAACTACTGCAGCATAAATACTGGAGGCTGAGACAGGAGGGGTCAGGAGACACTGTGGCCCCATCCGAGGACACCCCCGGACAGGGCCAAACAGGAAGGATATAACCCCACCCACTTTGCCAAAGCACAGCCCCCACACCACTAGAGGGATATCTTCAACCACCAACTTACCATCCTGAGACAAGGCTGAGTATAGCCCACAAAGATCTCCGCCACGGCACAACCCAAGGGGGGGGGGGGGGGGGCGCCAACCCAGACAGGATGACCACAACAGTGAATCAACCCACTCAGGTGACGCACCCCCTCCAGGGACGGCATGAGAGAGCCCCAGCAAGCCAGTGACTCAGCCCCTGTAATAGGGTTAGAGGCAGAGAATCCCAGTGGAAAGAGGGGAACCGGCCAGGCAGAGACAGCAAGGGCGGTTCGTTGCTCCAGAGCCTTTCCGTTCACCTTCCCACTCCTGGGCCAGACTACACTCAATCATATGACCCACTGAAGAGATGAGTCTTCAGTAAAGACTTAAAGGTTGAGACCGAGTTTGCGTCTCTGACATGGGTAGGCAGACCGTTCCATAAAAATGGAGCTCTATAGGAGAAAGCCCTGCCTATTATATTCAGCTTATTAAAGGTGTATGTTATATTCAGACTATTAAAGGTGTATATTATTTTCAGACTATTAAAGGTGTATGATATATTCAGACTATTAAAGGTGTATGATATATTTTGAATATTAAAGGTGTATATTATCTTCAGACTATTAAAGGTGTATATTATATTCAGACTATTAAAGGTGTATATTATATTCAGACTATTAAAGGTGTATATTATATTCAGACTATTAAAGGTGTATGTTATATTCAGACTATTAAAGGTGTATGACATATTCAGACTATTAAAGGTGTATGATATATTCAGACTATTAAAGGTGTATGATATATTCAGACTATTAAAGGTGTATGTTATATTCAGACTATTAAAGGTGTATGATATATTTAGAATATTAAAGGTCTATATTATATTCAGACTATTAAAGGTGTATATTATATTCAGACTATTAAAGGTGTATATTATATTCAGACTATTAAAGGTGTATATTATTTTCAGACTATTAAAGGTGTATGATATATTCAGACTATTAAAGGTGTATGATATATTTAGAAAATTAAAGGTGTATTTTATATTCAGCTTATTAAAGGTGTATGTTATATTCAGACTATTAAAGGTGTATGATATATTCAGACTATTAAATGTGTATATTATATTCAGACTATTAAAGGTGTATATTATATTCAGACTATTAAAGGTGTATATTATATTCAGACTATTAAAGGTGTATATTATATTCAGACTATTAAAGGTGTATATTATTTTCAGACTATTAAAGGTGTATGATGTATTCAGACTATTAAAGGTGTATGTTATATTCAGAATATTAAAGGTGTATATTATATTTAGAATATTAAAAGTGTTTGTTATATTCAGAATATTAAAGGTGTATATTATATTCATAATATTAAAGGTGTATATTATATTTAGAATATTAAAAGTGTTTGCTATATTCAGAATATTAAAGGTGTATATTATATTTAGAATATTAAAGGTGTATGATATATTCAGAATATTAAAGGTGTATATTATATTTAGAATATTAAAGGTGTATATTATATTTAGAATATTAAAAGTGTATGTTATATTCAGAATATTAAAGGTGCATATTATATTCAGACTATTAAAGGTGTATGATATATTCAGACTATTAAATGTGTATATTATATTCAGACTATTAAAGGTGTATATTATATTCAGACTATTAAAGGTGTATATTATTTTCAGACTATTAAAGGTGTATGATGTATTCAGACTATTAAAGGTGTATGATATATTTAGAATATTAAAGGTGTATATTGTCTTCAGACTATTAAAGGTGTATATTATATTCAGACTATTAAAGGTGTATATTATATTCAGACTATTAAAGGTGTATATTATATTCAGACTATTAAAGGTGTATATTATATTCAGACTATTAAAGGTGTATTTTATATTCAGACTATTAAAGGTGTATATTATATTCAGACTATTAAAGGTGTATATCATATTTACAATATTAAAGGTGTATGATATATTTAGAATATTAAAGGTGTATATTATATTCAGACTATTAAAGGTGTATATTATATTCAGACTATTAAAGGTGTATATTATATTCAGACTATTAAAGGTGTATGTTATTTTCAGAATATTAAAGGTGTATGATATTTCCAGACTATTAAAGGTGTATGATATTTTCAGACTATTAAAGGTGTATGTTATATTCAGACTATTAAAGGTGTATATTATATTCAGCTTATTAAAGGTGTATGTTATATTCAGACTATTAAAGGTGTATATTATTTTCAGACTATTAAAGGTGTATGATAGTCAGACTATTAAAGGTATATGATATATTTAGAATATTAAAGGTGTATATTATCTTCAGACTATTAAAGGTGTATATTATATTCAGACTATTAAAGGTGTATATTATATTCAGACTATTAAAGGTGTATATTATATTCAGACTATTAAAGGTGTATGTTATATTCAGACTATTAAAGGTGTATGACATATTCAGACTATTAAAG